>NC_085844.1:97205829-97520079 GCF_035594765.1 Anolis carolinensis
GAGCACAGATGGGCCCTGGATTAGGGGGAGTTGAATCAATGGGAGTGGATTTGGTGTTCCCCACTGTGAGCGTGGCAAAGTTCTCGGGTTGTAGTAGTTGGGATTCAAAGGTCTCCTTGCGTCCTGCAGCGTATTCCGGTTTACGTGACAGGGCGTCTGCTTGCTTGGTTTGGGCTGGGGTCACATAATGAATCTGGAAGTTGAAACGTTCAAAGAATAAAGCCCAACGTTGCTGCCTTTGATTTAGCTTGCGGGCAGTTCTTAGATGTTCTAGATTCCGATGATCAGTGTGGACTTCAATGGGAAATTTGGCCCCTTCTAGCCAATGTCTCCAAGTTTCAAAAGCTGCCTTTATGGCTAATAGTTCTTTTTCCCAAATGGTATAGTTCCTCTCTGGTGCGGTTAGTTGACGAGAATAATAAGCACAAGGATGAAGGTGATCTCCCACCGGTTGTAGGAGCACAGCCCCAATTGCCACATCAGAGGCGTCCGCTTGCACCACAAAAAGGGTTTCAGGATCTGGATGCTGAAGGATTGGCTGGGATGTGAATAATTTCTTTAGTTGCTGGAACCCTTTCTCTGCTTGATCAGTCCAGCGGAAGGGCCGTTTTCCACGGATGCAGCTAGTGATTGGGTCAGACCAGCGGGCAAAATCTGGAATGAACTTGCGGTAGTAGTTCGCGAACCCCAAGAATCGCTGCACCTCTTTCTTGTTAGTTGGCGCCCGCCATTCCAATACTGCGGAAACCTTGGCTGGATCCATGGAGAGCCCTAGAGGCGAGATACGGTATCCAAGGAAATCTACCTCTTGTAGATCAAAAGCGCATTTTTCCAGCTTGGCATAAAGTCCATGATCCCGCAATCGTTGTAACACCATTTTGACGTGGTTCTCATGTTCTGATTGTGATCTAGAAAACACCAAAAAATCGTCCAGGTAGATTATCAAGAACCTATCTAGATAGTCCTGGAAAATGTCATTGACAAAATGCTGGAACGTTGCGGGAGCTCCGCATAATCCATAATTCATAACTCGGGACTCGAATAATCCGAATTTAGTCTGGAAGGCGGTCTTCCACTCGTCCCCTTCTCTGATGCGAACTAAGTTGTAAGCTCCCCGAAGATCCAGCTTGGTGTAAACCTTGGCTCCTCGAAGTCGGTCTAGTAGATCCGAGATTAAGGGCAGGGGATAGCTGTTCCGCTTGGTGATATTATTCAATGCTCTGTAGTCCACCACCAAGCGTAATTCCCCTGACTTCTTTTTCACAAACATCACTGGGGAGGCGGCTGGGGATTGAGAGGGTCTGATGAATCCCTTGCGAAGGTTTGTCTCTATGAATTCCCTGAGAGCTTCTTGCTCTGGTTCAGTCAGGGAGTAGAGATGCCCTCGCGGGATCGGGGCCCCCTCCACCAAGTCAATGGCACAGTCATAAGGTCTATGTGGGGGTAACCTTTCGGCTTCTTTTTCATTGAATACATCCCAATACTCGGAGTATTTCTTTGGCAAGGTGATAATGGGCTCGGTGTCTGTGGCATGGCAGACCTTGGCTACGAGGCAATGATTTTGGCAGTACTTTGAAGCAAACTGCAGTTCTCTGTTGGACCAGGAGATGCTTGGGTCGTGAAGTGTCAGCCATGGAATCCCCAAAATCACAGGGAAATGGGGAACCTCAGTAACAAAGAAGGAAATCTCTTCCATATGTTCCCTTATCCACATCCTGGTGGGTTCCGACCACTGGCTTACGGGGCCCGTCTTGAGAGGGCGGCCATCAATGGCTTGCACCACACGGGCATTCTTGAAGTCATGATATTGTAATCCCAGAGAGTCGGCATACTCTCTATCAATGAAATTGTTGGTAGCTCCTGAGTCTATCATGGCGTGGATCATGACGGGTCCCCTTTTTGCTGACCATAAGGTGACCACTAGAAGGAACAGGACCCCGGTTGGCGGCTCTTGAATGGGTTTCTTGACCGGGTTGGCGAGCCTCTCTACGCCCGGTCGTTGGCTTCCCCCGCCGGCTGTGTGCCAGCCGCCTCAGACGCCTTCGTCTCCGTGGAGGACGCCGCCGCAAGACGGGCGGCGGGCTTCCCTTTGGCTGGGCACTCTCTGGCGAAGTGGCCCCCATTCCCGCAATACCAGCAGAGATTTAGGCGTTGGCGGCGGGCCTTCTCGGCGGCATCTAATCTGGGACGCACATTGCCCAACTGCATCGGCACCTCCTCGCTCCCTCTGGGGTATGGGGATGGTGGTGGGGGTCTCCACACTGGACGCGGCTGAACGCTGACGGGAGCGGGGGGTTTTGCCCCAGTTCTACCGCTCTGGCCTCGGACCCACTGTTTTCTGTTGGCAATCATGACTTCAGCCCGTAAACATTGATCGATGAGTGCTTCCAGCGTTTGGGGAGGATCCACCTTGGAGATTTCCTCCAGCATTTCAATGTTGAGACCCTCCCGAAATTGTCCTCTGAGGGCAACATCGTTCCAGCCGGTGTTGTGGGCCAGCACTCGGAACTCGGCTATGTACTGAGACATGGGCCTGTCTCCTTGGAAGAGGCGGCGGAGTTTGTGCCCGGCGGCCTCCAAATTGTCCTCGATTCCCCAGGTCGCCTTAAGGTGGTCCAAGAAATGTTGCGCTGACCTTAGATGTGGGGAGGCTTGGTCGAACAGAGCCGTCGCCCAGTTAGCCGCTGGCCCGTCTAGGAGACTGTAAATCCACGCCACCTTGATGTCTTCCTGGGGAAACTCGGCATCACGGGCCTCTAGATAAGCTTGGCATTGGCGACGGAAAACATGAACCTTAGAAGCTTCTCCAGTAAATTTGGTTGGCAACGCCATGGCCGGAAGACGGATTCCGCGTTCCTTCAAACCCTTTATTTCCCCATCCTGTGCATTGAGCTTATCACGGATTCGGTCCACCTCATCCTTGTCGATGGTGTAGGTAATCGGCTGGCCGCCCGGTCCAGGTCCGGCTCCGGTAGACATTCTGGCCGAGGTTAATTGGTGCTTAGGGCGGCGGAGTCAAACTGTCGCGACCCAGGCTACAGAGCACCAATAACCATACGCAGAGGCCAGATTCTATCTAATATCTTTATTAAGGGTATATATAAAGTTAGTAAAAGCAAATGTAAAAGTTAGTCCAGAAGCAGACCTTTCAGGAAAGGTCAAAATTAGTCCAAAGAAACAATGTCCAATATGAAATATTAAGGTCCAAAGTTGTAATCCAATAACCGAAACACTCACTTTGCCAGGCAAAGTGAGGGGAGATGACAAGGTCCTTTAGTCCATGAACTTGAGCAAGGCTAGGAAATAACTTGATACTTGAAACAAGGCTTGAAACGTGGAACAAGGTAACGAGGAACAAGAACAAGGTCCGTGGAATAACTTGGTAAAATCCGTGAAACAAGGCAAGGGTTAATCCTGGGAAACAAGGCAAGATCCGTAGGTAAACAAAGGCTGGGAAACAGGAGCGGAGGCTGGAAACAAGGCAAGGCTTGAGCAGGAACGAGGCTTGAATCGGAGCGCGCTGTCCAGACACAACTCGCTCCGGAGGCTGACGAATTGACTCCGCGAAGTTACTACGCGGGTAAAACACCTATATAGAGTCTAACTTTCCCGCCGAAGCAGTTCTCTGGGAACCAGAAACGAAAGCTAAACTCTGAGACCAGATGTCTGACTCCTTAAAGATTCTCACGAAAAGCAGACTTAATTGGGTACATTCTTAGCTGCTATCCTCGCACTCCTGCGCGAAGCTGCTTCCAAACCCCTCTGTTGTTTACAAAACTCATGGCGAGAGAACACGGGAGATGTAGGCTCAGGGTTTGTTTGACATACTTCTGGGACACAACTTTCTTGCAGGTGCAAGGTTCCCAGATCTGCCTGGGAAAGATCTGGCTGAGAAGATTCCAGTTCTGACTGGGAAGGTAAAAAACCCAAGTTTTCTTCTTCATCAGGCATTGCAATGTCATGAGCAGGACTACAAGGCCCATGAGTCATCACAAGCACCTTGTACATAGCTGCCTGCTCTAAAGCACGCTTTGAAATTTGGAGCAAGGAAATAGGGGCTGCCAAAAAGGCCCCATGTCAAGGTCATAGTTGGGCATCAGGGGGCCAACTATCCTCCTGGGACAGGAATTGATTACACCCACTGCTCAGTGTTGCTTGTTCTTGTTTCTTTCTTATACATCTCCAGAGCACTGGTGCATTTCTAGTTGGGAAATGGAAAATATGCCTTCTCCAGTGGCTGCTAAACCATGGATATTGTGGACTCTGGAACTGATTCAAGGCCACCTTCTATGGTTAATGTAATCACCTTCCTGGCCTCGAACCTGTTCCAAAAATAGCAATCTAATCAACCAAACCAACCTATGTGGTCGGTGTACACCCTGGAAAAAGGAGTAATGTGCCGTCCGCCGGACAATAAAAAACTATAAAACTGAAACGTGCTGTCCTTTATCCGGGCGAACTGCAAATCCCTATAAGCTGTCCTATAGATATTGAACAACTGAGTCTGGATAACTTCAAAAAAGGATGTTTATTCATACAAGGTTGTAAACCTGGCACAGATCTTAAAGTTGCAGAAAATGAAACAAATTTCTATAGGTTTTAGTCACAGAATTATCCCTGGTTCCAGAAGGCAAAGGTGATTATAAAACCACTATACCCTAATCACGCTGTCTATATTAGAAGGAGAAACTCTTTCCTTCCCTATCTTTACAGCAAAGATTAGTTCTAGAAGCGATGGAATAACCCTGCTCCTCTAACTAGATTTTCTGTTCCAGATCAGTATAATTCAATACTTATCTAATTTGGATAGGCTTAGATTGGCCTGGTTTTGAGGATGATTTGTCCCAGTTAGCCTTGCACAGCTCCAGCACGTTGGAAGACTATAGCCAGAATGAAACTCTAAAATGGAGACTAGACCCTGGTAAAAAGGGCGGTCCTAAGATGTTGTATTCTTTGACCAATCACTGCAAAGAAAACTGCAGCCAGCACTTGCAGATTCCAAGCCATTTTTCCTAGGCTTTTGCAGCCAGAGGCTCAAACAAAATGTAAAGGAAGGAAAACAAACAAACGACCAATAGGTAAGGCAAACCATCGTCCTGGGGGACGGAACACTCCCCGCTAAATTCCCAGGATGTGGGAATTTACCAATCAAAAACATACAAACACCTTTGTATACACAACAATACAACAGTATAAAACTTTAAACATCTCCAATAAGCAACACGAGGTCACTAATTGGTCTGTCCAGGACAGACATTTTGTCCTTACTATGAGTCTTTACTTGAACTTTTCTAACCTTACCGTCAGGGCAAGGAAAGGTCTTTAGTATAATGCCCATAGGCCAGGCATAGCGGGGCAAGTCTTTGTCCTTTGGCAACACAAGGTTTCCCACCTTGGCATTGTCCTTTGGGGTTTGCCAGAGTCTTCTGGTTGGAAGCTGGCTTAAGTATTCGGCCTTCCACCTCTTCCAGAAGTGGTTGGCTAAGGTCTGTACATGCAAAATTGGTGCCACAGTCCGATCGAATTGACTTAATTGGCCCTCTGAGGGCTATGAACCTTTTCAATGCATTTAAAAATGATGAAGTGTCCATTCCCTCTACATCCTCAATATAGACAGTTCGTTTTGACAAACAAGTAAACAAAACCGCCCATCTTTTATTATTTACAACACCACCCCTGGTTTTTCTGGTAACAATTTCCCAAGGACCAAACACATCGATTCCCACATGGGAAAAGGGTGGGTCTGTCAAAGTCTTATCCTGAGGTAGTTCTGCCATTAACTGACTTTGACAGTTACGTCTGAGTCGCCGACATTTGACACACTTAAAAATACAACTGTTGACCAACCTTTTGGCATTAACTACCCACAGACCTTCATTTCTAAGGGCTGCCTCAGTTAGAGTTCTACCCTGATGATGGATTTTCTCATGGTAGTGACGAACCAACAACAAAGCAATATGGCTATTGGGGGGTACAATGATGGGGTTCTTTGTACACACTTTGAGTTTAGCCTTAGCTAACCTCCCTCCCACTCTTAAAATGCCCTCCTTGTCTAGAAATGGGTTTAACTCACGCAAGAAACTCCGGCTGGGGGTGTCAAGCCCTTGTTCTAACCTGGCTATTTCTAGACTAAACTCATGCCTCTGAACTGACCTGAATATTACTCCCTTAGCCTTCAACATGTCCTGAACTTGCAAAGGCTGACTATCTTTGCAGACTAAGCGATGTATAAGCCTAGCAACTGCTCTAAGAAGACTGTGCCATTCCGAAAAACGTTCAAAATGGTGTCGTTCCAGACAAGATCTTTGGCCCATCTTGATTTCTGTGGTTGATTTGCAGGCTTTCACCTCTGCACTTCGTGAGACTTGAGCATTCATAATGTCCGAAAACCTTTGCTCATCTTTCGAGAGCGCTGTGGCTTCGTCTCTCTCAGAGACTTTGAAGATGGAGGAATACTCTGGAGTTATTGCTTGGCAGTAGACTGAGATGTGACTTAGGCAACTGCGCACAAGTGTAGGACGTCCACCTTTAAGCACCTGTGCTTGATTGGAGTCCAACGACGATGGTGGGTGCATCTTGTTTATGCACACTGGGCCTGTAACTGTCCAGCCTAGTGGTAGCAGCTGAGCAATGGGCGCCCCTGGAGGTCCCTTAACTTGGTCGTTCACATAGAACAAGTTCGGACAGTCCGCACCAAGCAGAAGGGCAATGTCCACATCTGGCTGAAAGGCTGGTATGGCATTCTTTAACCGTCGCAAATGTGGATGAGCCTCCACAACTTCTCTAGTTACAATTTGTTTTTTGTTCCGAGGGATGGAGGAACACTCAATCAGGTCTGGCAACTTGAACTGTCTCTTCTGGTCGCAAGAGGAGACAACAAAGCCAGATGCTATGCGACCCTGCAACTTCTTTTTTCCTGCACATGTAGTCATGGTGTAATCGACCATCTTGGTTTTAAGGTCAAACATGCGGAAGAACTCTGGAGTAGCTAGGGAGGCATCGCTCTGTGAATCTAGGGCCACATAGAGTCTCTTTTTAAGCCAAGGGCTCTTGGATGGATATACATCCGCTAGGCAGATAGGATGACAGACTCTGAACTGGTGCACGTTAGAGCATAGTTCAGTGCAGGCGACCGATGGAGCATCCTCCTGCATCCGTGACGCGGCCTGCATGTTGGTGGCTTCAGTAGATGACCCTTCTTTGGAAGACGTGTCCCCTTTGGCGCGGGAGACAGCGTCAGAGTTGTGCATCGCGGTGCAATGCTTAAGGCTGTTACACCTTGCGCATTTGACGTCCTCTTTGCAGTTGGATGCAAAGTGAGGAGTTGCTCCACAGCACCTAAAACATATGCCCAGCTTCTGTACAATCTGTTGTCTTTCTTTATAAGGCTTCTTGCCAAATTCCCGGCAGTTGGCCAAACTGTGAGGCTTTTGGTGAATGGGGCAGAGCACCTCTTTTACCTCCGACCTGGGTTCATCAGTCTTGTGTTGAGTTTCGACTGCCTTTACGCTGACAGGTCTATTGGCCTCTCTAGATGGTTTCTTGTCCACTTTAGGTGCCTTCTCTGGCTGGGTCCCTTGGTATAAGGTGGGGAGGCCCGTCTGTGGATCATTCCTTTCTCTGGCTGCCCTGGTGATGAACTGGACCAAATGAGAAAATGGAGGGTATGCCTGGGAGTGGGCCTCCTTGTAGTTGAAGACCTCCTGTCCCCAGCGTTCTTGCAAAGTGAAGGGCAGCTTGGTCAAGATCTGCCTCTGGGACAGGTGCTGATCGAGGCACTTCAAACCGGGCAGTTCTGGATTCTCCTTGGCCGACTCTAATTCCGCAAGGAGATCGCTAAGGTCCCACAAGAGTTTGAAGTCTTTGAGTTTTAAAGCTGGGAACCTTTGGAGCTTGTCCATAAGAGATGCTTCAATCTCTGTGCTGGACCCATACCTCTGCTGCAACCTGGCCCAGGCCTTTTCCAGGGCTTTGTCGGGATCGGCTACGTGGGCTGCGTAGATCTTCTTAACTTGTGAGGATGAGGCTGGGCCCAACCATGCAGCCAGAAGAGTCAGTTCTTCCTCAGGCAATAACTTTAAGTCTCTGATTGCTCTCTGGAAGGTGGCCTTCCAGAGAAGAAATTCCTCAGGCTTGTCCGAAAACTTTTCGACACCCTTGTCCTTAAGATCTCTTCTGGGACTTCTGATGATGGAGACAAGCTGGGACTCCGGCGTCGAAGGGAACAATTGAGGAGTTTGCTGTTGTGGAGTGGACTCCCACCGTGTACCTTGCGTCAACCTTTGGCCTCTTGGAGGGATGACATCGACCACTGACGAATCGATGGTTCCCTGTGCAGCTGTCTGTAGGGGCCAACTAGCACTCGGCCTTGAGGCCCTGATTGACTGACCTAGGGTTTTAGCAGGAGGCACAGGTAGCTCGAGCAAGGGTGAGCTCCCCGCTATGACGCTCTGCTCTGCAGGAAACTCAAAAGTGACTTTGGGGCCCTGCTCTGGGTAAGGAGAGAAGTCTCCCTGTTCCTCATCCGAAAACTGACTGTACATGCTGCCAAGGTGCGCAAACACTTTGGCAGAAGGGTCCTGTATTGGTAACTGGCTTACATTTTCTTCTGTGAGTGGCTCAATTAGGGCCTTGGCCAAAGTCTCAGCCCTTACCCTTTTGGCTGCGGCATCCATCTTTATTCTAAGCATCTCTATACGAGCCTGTTCTATTTGCATTTCGCTTTGTCTACGGGCCTGTTCTATTTGCATTTCGCTTTGTCTTTGGGCCTGTTCCATTTGCATTTCGCTTTGTCTACGGGCCTGTTCCATTTGCATTTCGCTTTGTCTACGGGCCTGTTCTATTTGCAGTCGTTGCTCTTCTTCTTTAAAGGGAAGGGTGAGATCAGCTGCCTTAGCATCAGCCTCCACCCCCGCTACCTTGCTCTTTAGCTCCAGACGTGCAGCCTCCTTAATGTGCAAGGCAGCTAGGGAAGAGATGGCACTCCCAGCAGCAGAAGACTTGCTAGAGTGGCTATGTTTAGATGATGCACACTCCCTTAGTTTAGATACCTGGCTAGAGCGGTTGGACTTAAGACTAAGTGCCACAGCAGGTGATTTTAAAAGATTGGTCTCATGGCTGCATAAGGAAGACTGATTTCCTTTTGGCTCAGACCTTAGATTAACAGGTGGAGAACTAAATTCCAAGGCATCTAGAATTGCCCTCACCTTATTTTCTTTCTCATTAGTGTCAGCTAAGACACTCACTATTTCTAACTCTGAATCCTTGGCGTTAATGCGCTCGAGGACCTGGACTATCTTAGACACCAAACCCCTCCAGAGACCGAAGGTCTCTTCAAGGTCGGTCTGTAATATGGATGGCACCCTTGTAATACCCAAGCTCTCAATTCTGTCCATCAATGTTACAATTCGCTCCCATGCCGAACCTAACCTCACATGGAGGAGCTCCTTTTCACCTATTAGATGGGCTAGCATCTTGGCTGAAGGGTGCTTTATCCTTTGGGGCCTTTCATTCCTACTTTCAGCCTCAGAAGGAGGTATACCATCTGTATCATCTTGAAATTGCATAGACATTATGTATTCTTAATAGCAAGTAAATTTACAACAAAGGCAAATGCAATATACCTGCAAGTAAATTTACAATAAAAGCAAATTCAATATATAATACAATTCACAGCACTTAACCATAGCAATATATATCACTAAGTAACTATACTTTACAAAGATTGTGACCTTTGGCGCCAGATTTTAGTGGGCAAGCTGCAAAATGCCAACTGACAGCAACTTGCCACTTGATACCTCCCTTGCCCGAGTGACGTAAACTGCCAAAATGGCGACTTCGCCAAATTTTCAAGCACCTCGTGCTCTGCGGCTCGAGGCCTGCCGCCGAAGGAGCACCGAGGCTGGCTTTGGAAAGGAGGAGAGAAAAGACGCCTCCTCCCCGCTGTGAAGGGAGGTCACCACCGCAGGACGATGAAGCAGGTCACCACCGCAGGACGATGAGGCAGGTCACCACCGCAGGACGATGAGGCAGGTCACCACCGCAGGACGATGAGGCAGGTCACCACCGCAGGACGATGAGGCAGGTCACCACCGCAGGACGATGAGGCAGGTCACCGCCGCAGGTCAATGAGGCAGGTCACCACCGCAGGACGATGAGGCAGGTCACCACCGCCGGACCATGAGGCAGGTCAAAGCCGGCCGAGTGCTCCGGCCGAACTCCTGATGAAGAGGCTGTCAAAGCCGGTTGAGTGCTCCGGCCGAACTCGCAGCAGCGTTGCCAGGCCTGTCCAGGTTCTAGCCTGGTTCTGGTGGGCTTCACGCCTCAGAGCCAGCCAAAGAACTGTCGCTGGTGCTCCGCGGCTCGAGGTCTACCGCCGAGGGAGCCCTGGACGTTGCTGGGAACTGCACAGCCTGTGCAAACCCAGAAAGCCACTGGGCCACGTGCGCACACGCGAGCCAAATAGCAAGGAAATAGAGCCCCACTATTTGACTCCTTCGGGTCTGAGAGCGGGCTCCACTGCCTCAGACGCTGGTAGAGTCTTTAGGTATGCAGACTGAGCTCAGGCGGAAAAGCCGCAGCCTATACTAAAACTTCCTAAACTATAAAAAACTATAAAGCCGTGCAAGCTAGCTCAAGCGGAAAAACCGCTGATCTACCTCAAAACTGTGCCGTCCGCCGGACAATAAAAAACTATAAAACTGAAACGTGCTGTCCTTTATCCGGGCGAACTGCAAATCCCTATAAGCTGTCCTATAGATATTGAACAACTGAGTCTGGATAACTTCAAAAAAGGATGTTTATTCATACAAGGTTGTAAACCTGGCACAGATCTTAAAGTTGCAGAAAATGAAACAAATTTCTATAGGTTTTAGTCACAGAATTATCCCTGGTTCCAGAAGGCAAAGGTGATTATAAAACCACTATACCCTAATCACGCTGTCTATATTAGAAGGAGAAACTCTTTCCTTCCCTATCTTTACAGCAAAGATTAGTTCTAGAAGCGATGGAATAACCCTGCTCCTCTAACTAGATTTTCTGTTCCAGATCAGTATAATTCAATACTTATCTAATTTGGATAGGCTTAGATTGGCCTGGTTTTGAGGATGATTTGTCCCAGTTAGCCTTGCACAGCTCCAGCACGTTGGAAGACTATAGCCAGAATGAAACTCTAAAATGGAGACTAGACCCTGGTAAAAAGGGCGGTCCTAAGATGTTGTATTCTTTGACCAATCACTGCAAAGAAAACTGCAGCCAGCACTTGCAGATTCCAAGCCATTTTTCCTAGGCTTTTGCAGCCAGAGGCTCAAACAAAATGTAAAGGAAGGAAAACAAACAAACGACCAATAGGTAAGGCAAACCATCGTCCTGGGGGACGGAACAAGTAATCCACAGCGTTCCTTGGCACATGAAGATAATACTGAAATGATGACAATGCTAGCAGTGATTCCTTTAACTATTTACAGTCACTCTTCCCTACCCTCCTCAACTGAGTGAAGTAGGCTAGGCTCCATTTTTGAACTGTTACTCATTTACCACACTCAGTCCTCCAGTCGCTTGAGAAACTACTTGTAAGCTTCGTTGCCTGCATTTTTCTGCCTCTGTGGCTGCTGCACCATAGCAACAAAAGTAAAATTATCTGTGCAGAGGTGATTCCAGATAGCATGAGTTGGGAAACCTGGGAAATTAACCTTTGTACCTAGAGATGATGATATTAATGTGGATCTGTGATTGCATTTTGTGATTCCTAATGCAATCTACTAACATGTTCATAAGCAAGAGTGCCACAATTCTTATGGCTCAGTGCTTACTTAGTGAGGAAAGTTCACATAAGATTTAAACGAATAGCTTCAGGGTTAGCCATTGTTGAAAATCTTTGGCAATAGTTAGGAATCTTCATTCCAGAACAGAGGTAATGTTTATTAATGAAAGTACATACCTTAACACAAATAGCTCTTAAATATATGGGAGCATTCAAGGAAAATTATATAGACACTTTGTCTAAGCGAAACCCTGATTGCTAGTAGCATTGAGTGTGCCCTCTCCCATGTTATACCACTATAGTACATTCAAAGAGATGTTGATCCACTCTACAGTCCACCTGATGGAGGGATGTGCCTATGAGATGGAAAATACCACATATCAGAAAGGACAACATGCTTTAGATCAGAGGTTCTCCAACTGTGCTCTGCTGATCCCTGTGCTCTGCTCCGCAGCACCATGTTGCTTCCTGTCTCCTGTTCTTTCCTGCTCCTGCTCCTCCTCCTGAGAAATGCAGGGAAATTAACATTTGGAGCTGCTGGAATAGTAGCAGCAGCATCCTCCCTGGACACAGACCCTTTCCCCACAAGCTTCCTCACTGTCCAGACTCTTTTTCTCACTGATCCTCCTCCTGCCTTCTTTGCTTCCAAAACCCTAATTGCCTCCCACCACTCAGGGTGCTTTGGTTATGCTTTTCCTGTATGGCAGAAGGGAGTTTAACTAGATGCCCGCCCTTTTTATTTATTTACTTACTTACTACATTGATATCCCACTCTTCTCAACCCGAAGGGGACTCAGAACAGTTTACAAATCAAATGTAATATATTATTAGCATAGCACAATATAAGCATTAATTTACTATATTGTACTATATCATTATATGGTAATATTATTAGTAATATTACATTTAATATATAATTATTATTATTATATTGTATTATTAGTATAATTATAATATTATTATCAATGTTATATGTATATACAATATATTATATATTTATAAATTATTATAAATTTATATATATATATAATATTAGCATAGCATGTTCCTATGGCACAGGAGACAAGATGGAACTACCCCCCCCCCCCAATTCTTCACTTTGGCCCCAGAGTGGCAGTTATTCCTTGGTGGGAGTGGCTCCCAACCGATGACACAGGAGACAGGTTGGTATGATGTCTTTCTGCCCCCCCCCCCCTCCCGTTCTTCACTCACTTTTTGCTATTGTCATTATCATTATATTATTATTATTATTATTATTATTATTATTATTATTACAAAGGCTGGGTGGCTGTATGTTGAGAGTGCTTTGATTGTGCTTTTCCTGCATCCCGGAAGGGGGTTGGACTGGATGGCTTCTGGGGTTGCTCCTATTACTATTACTACTACTACTACTATGACTACGACTACTACTGCTACAACTACAGCTATTACTACAGAGGCTAGATTGCCATCTGCCAGGGGTGTTTTGTGTTTTTCCTGCATGGCATAAGGGGGTTGACTGGATAGCCCCTGGGATTGCTCCTATGACTGTTGTTGTTGTTTTGTTGTTTTTGCTACAAAGTCTGGATGGCCATCTGTTGGGGGTGCTTTGATTGTGCTTTTACTGCAAGGGGGTTGGACTGAATGGCCCCTGGAGCCTTCCACTGAAATACTGTTAAGATTACATTGGTTAAACATTTTAGTCATTTTAAATATTGCATTATTTTTTCTTTTTTTTTCTTTTTGCACTACAAACGAGGTTATGTGCATAGGAATTTGTTCATGTTTTTTTCCAATTAGTTCACACAAACACCCATCTGCCACTGACCTAACCAGTCTATCAAATTTTAAAATGTAATACAGCCCCTGTGTCCAAAGGTTTACCTATGCTGCAGTTGAAAACATTTGAGAACCTCCATTTTAGACTAATCTAAACTGTATCACAGCCAGCTCTCCACATTCACCAAGGATAGGAGTCCAGGACCCCAGTAAAGGGGAAAACAATGAATAAAGAAATTGATTTTTTTCTTCCTATGAATTTTTAGATTTTCCAACATGACTCTATGGTTGACTTCTGCTTTTAAAAATGACCACAGAATCACACTGGAGGATCTAGAGATTCCCAGGACCTCTTCATGTGGTCCAAAATTTGGCAGCAGTGATGAGCCCAATAGCTCTCATCACATCCCGGCAAAGTACTTCTGTGGCAGCTCTGTGGCTGAACTGCCTCAAACACCCTGCCACCACCGCAATACTGCCGGTGGAAGTTGATGGGAGGCTCCCTGTCCTTCCATTAGGAAAGATGGGCCGAGCCAGCTCAAGAAGGCTTCCCCCACGTGATGAGGCAGGAGGGAAACCATGACGATGCAGAGCATGGGGCGACAGATCCTTACACCCCCTGCTCAGGTGTTGCCGGGATCGCAACGATCCACAATGATACACAATGATTCCGGTGGCGCATGTGAAGAAGTCTCTGGAGATGTGTTTTCTCTACAAATCTCTAGGTTCTTTGACCCTGGTCTGAACTCCAAAGTGCCACCAGCACTATTTGAAGGCATTGTCTTGGTCCCTACTTGGTCCCTACTTTCCCTTTATAGGCAGAAGGTAATACAAAAATTGAGGAGAGGATTGGATTAACTAATCTAACTATCATGGCTCAATGTTATAAGAATAATGGGAGCTGGAGTTTTGCAAGGTTCTAAGCCTTCTCTGCCAAATAGTGGTGGCGATTCACCAAATGACAACTCCCATGATTCCACAGCATTAAGACATGGCAGTTATAATGGTGTGAAGCTACATTCATTTTACAGTGCAGATGTACTATAGCAATACAGCACCAAAACCAAGCACATGCCCATACAGCGCGTGTATGCGACCTATAACTTGCTCAAAACATCCAATTCACATTAGCATATGATTGCAAGTTGAACTATATTAAATGAAAGTTTGAGTGTTCCAGTACCATTTTTGACAGCTACCTTACAATCATAGTAAGAAGATAACGGAATTTTAGATAATAGTTTTTAGATGTGATTCTAAAACTTCATACAATTGCTGTCAGTTTAACAAGCAACTCAATCTCCATTCATCAGTCCCCATCAGTCTTGCTTATTTCTACATTTCTTACTAGCTTGTTTGCAAATTAGTTGTTCCTGCAGTTCAGGAAAGCAAGTTGCCAGTATTGGGAATCAACTTGAAACATGTTAACATTATCCCTTACTACTATTTGGCTCAGTTACAACAATCAACCAACCATTAATCCATTTTAACATAGTGCTGTAAAAATTACTCCAAATACATTATTCCAAAAAGCAGCCCAATTAACTTTTATTGTTATTCAGTGTTTTTTAATGAACAATACATTAGAGAGAATTAGTATACTAGCTTTTAAGATACCCAAAGACATAGATTTAAAATGGTTTATTCACCTCGACTGCAATATAATTTTTTTCTAATTATGTTTGAAAGAATGTCATAAAAGAAACCAAAAACATATTGGTATTTTTCTACCTAAAAGACAAATAGGACAAATCAAAGAAGACTGTATTTTCTGTAAAATATTTTCACCCTTTCTAACTTAAGGATGAGATAGAAGGGATTATAAATATAATCAAATTTATGATCATCATTCACTAAATCTCTTTAGTTAATAACGCCTGTCCATAATAATTTCCTGAATTTAAAATCAGATGGCAACCATTCAAACTTTAGTAACAACAACAATAACAGATTTCTGTTTTCTTACACCCTAATTTCATTACAAATGCTTTTTAAAATTTCTATTATGTTCAGAATCTAAAAAAATATTTTTGGACTACAGCTTCCAGAAGGTCCCAGTTATGCAGGCCACAAAATGCTTCCAGCTTCATTGGACCATGATGCTTGAAGATTGAAAACATTATAGTCTAAAACAATGATCCCCCACACACTGATTTTTCCTTTTTGAAAGTAGGACAAAAGATGGAGCGATATACTTTTATTTGATTTAAATTAGGAATTTAATGAAATCTGGATTCTGCAACGAAAGAAGTTGCCACGTAATCACTTTGTATTTGTTTTAACATAAGCAAAAATGAAGCTGTCATTCCCCAAGTGCAGAAGGAAATATTCTGTGTTTAACAAGAGTCTTTCAAGGTTATATAATGGGACCTCAGCTACATTTGTCCTGCTCCCACAACTGAAGTCTTCATATGACTATACAATGCCACCAAATCCAGGGTTTCACCTATCTGCATCCAACAGAACATGTCCTCTTTAGAAATTTTCTAGGCCCTCCAGGTGATTCTATGGTATAGGTTTTGCTTGAAGCTCTGCAAGTCCTAGCAAATTTCCCACAGTGAATCTATGGTAACTTCTGGCAGAAGTTATTCATTTCAATAGGTTTACTATTATCCATGTTATCTTATTTACATAGTAAATTTTGTATGCATCTCTCACAGATACAGCCAGAGGACATACTGTACAGTTATTTCCCAGAGCTTGGGACTATACTGCGGAATATGGGAATTATGGTCCACATAGGAACTCTTCCAAGCTATTTCTTTACTTCCATGGTTTGAAAATGTTTCATCTTTAGGAAACACTTTCTACTTCTGGTAGCTTCCCAAAGAGCTGCTTTGTGTTTTGTACTAAGGAACTATTGAGAAGAACAGACTTCTTGAATAGAGAAGTCTCTCTTCATTCCTTGTGACTGGGTGAGGCCTGCTGAGCCTTGCTGTAACCTAGATCTTACCCCGTTCCCTTCCATCTTTCCCTGTCTTCTGGGTTGGCCAATCATCCCACATCCTTACCGCATCAATGCCCGCCTTTCCACCACTTTCTGCCATTTGGAATCAGGTAACACCTGACTCCTGAAGATAGTTTCTAGGCTCTGTTTCCATGTACTGCAGAAATGGAGCCCCACACAAGATGGCCTCTTTGGAGCTCCTGTAGGGCTCCATTTCTGAAGCTCATGGAAACAGAGCATAGAAGCTGGGGGGATGAAGTCTCTAGACACACAGAACAGAAGGCATCCACTCCTTCCATGGAGCTGCACATTGAAAGAAAACTACGCCTGCTATTGATCCTCACCAGTGACCTTCTCTAGAATACAGTTTGAAAACCATGGCTTGGCAGTCATCCCTTGTGAAGTCAAAGGGGAGAAAATCAGGCAGAATTCAATGGACGAGACGCAGGAGAGTTGTCTATGCCTAGCACAGACACAAAATTAGCTACTTTAATGCAGTGATTAAAAGGCTCAGTTGATCTAATTTTTGGTTCAAATGTCCATCTCTGCCATGTGCATTTAGAGAGTGTCCTTGGACAATCTGCTGTCTCTTAAGCTCACTATGCACAACACTCTTCTTCAATAGGAGACAATACTAACAACCTTTTATAGAGCTGGAATAATAGTTCTGAGTGCACATAATATGTGCTGATTGTTTGGAAAATGTGATGCATTAGTGCTAAGATGCTAAGCAATATTATAATCATTCATTTTTCATATACCTTTTGCAAATGAAATCAGATATTTGAAAATAACTAAAAGCTTCAAGTAGTAGATGTAATGAAGTATAGACAGTGGGGAAATGTTCATGTTACTGGCAAAATAATGTAATACTGGAACACAGTAGCATAAATTTGAGAGTAGAAGTGGTGTGCTGATTAGCACTAGGAAAACCAGGTTCAATCCCAACTCAGATTTACAGTTTAATAAATGACCTTGAACTGATCATTTCCCTTCAATTTAATCTACTCTATAAGATCATTGTGACACACAAATGAAATTAAGTTATGGAAAGATAAGGAAAGAGGGGTTGAAAAATACTATATGTACCATAATTTTTAATGGACATATTTTGTCTGCATACCAATATAATACTGAGGACAACATGAAAAAAAGAATAATGTAATAAACTGGAAAATGATGGGTATGCACTGAATATTCACATTCATTGCTTATTTTAAATATAACCTATTTTAGAGAGAAAACTGAGTAGGTCATAATATTAATGGCACATCCTTAATTTAAAGGTATTGGGCTCATTTTAAAAAAACACACCGAGTCTGTGATTAATGAGAATTGTTCTGAGTTACAAAGAGTTGCTTCCAGAAAAGACCACCCAGAATCACTCACATAAATGACACTGTACTAGCAATGGTTTTTCAATGCATCTTCCCAGTATAGCTAACATATGCAGATTAATTAAGGAAGGATTTCCCTGCTCTTCAAGCACTTGATGGCTAAAGGTCTTTTGAAAACTGTGACCTATTTTAAAACAGTGATCTTCAGAATGCTTTATTTATACTGTTATGTTCAAAGTATTGGGCTCTAAGGGCTTGGAAATTCTAAATAATTGATGATCTCCTAACTAAAAGGGATGCACATCAAAGGAAGAAACTACAGTTTCTGTTCACTTGAAGGAGTTAGACAAACAGGCAAAGCATGTGGGTAAGAATGCAAATACTAAAGGGAAAAAACACAAATAGATTCCAGAATCTTTAGTCTATTATGACATGTTTCATGAATTCTACTGGTCATAAATCCATAAATCATGAACTGGTAATCAAAACTGCACAGCATTCATAATGAGGCAGCTTTCCCAAGTGGCTGCATTCAAAATGTAAATGTTCTGTTCACATACTACCCAGATAGCAACTCTTTTCAAGTGTTACTTTATTTCAAGAATTAGAGCAGCAAACTCTGTCATTGAACAGATGCATAGGATACAGAAGATATGATAAAATGTCAATATGTTATTCCCCCATTTATAATATTCCTTAAAACCAACTATTAAATATGTTTAGATCAATCTATCTTTTCTTCTTCTTCTTTGTCTACAGTTATCAGCCTGGAAAATGAAGGAAGTGCTGTGGATCTAATGAGTCCTGATTTTAGTATGGCCACTGACAGTCCCCCTTGATATTCTTGCAAATAAATTGATAAAATGTGTGCTAGACAATGTTACTATTACGTGAATTTGTATTTGGTTGACTGGCTAGATCCAAAAAGTGCTCAGTAGTGGTCCCTCTTAATTCTGGAAAGAGGCTCTCAGTAGGGTGCCATAGGGCCCAGTGCTATTTAGCATCTTCATCAATGACTTGGATGGATAATTAAGTAGAAGGTATGAATTGCTTATCGTTTTTGCAGATGACATCAAAATAGGAGGGATAGCTAACATCCCAGAATAATAATAATAATACTTTATTTTTCTATCCCGCCACCATCTCCCTGAAGGGACTCGGGGCAGCTAACATGGGGTGCAGCCCAAACAGAGACAAAGTATAACAGTTTAAAATACATATCAATAAACTAAAAACAAAGAAACAACAAATAAATAATCAATTAAAACATAGCATACAATTAAACATATAATGACCAAGCAAGTGCAGTAATAATACAAACATCAACCACTATGGATAAAAAAGAGGACAGGATCAGAATCCAAAATGACCTCACTTATTAGAAAGCTGGGCCAAAACTAATAACATGAATTTCAACAGGAAGAAATGTAAGTTAATACATTTAAGGAAATAAATTAGAATAAATTAAAAAATACAGAGATATGGGATAAGAGATACCTAGCTTGAAAACATTACATGTGAAAGGGATCTAGCAGTCTTAGGAGACCATAAGCCAAATATACATCAACAGTGTGATGTGGCAGCTAGTAAGGCCAATGCAATTCTAGACTGCACTAACAGGAATATAGTGTGTCAGTCAATGGAAGTAATAGTACTATTGTATTCTGCTTTGGTCAGAGCTCCAGTTCGGGACGCCACAATTCAAGAAGGATATTGACAAGCAAGAACATGTCCAGAGGAGGGCAATCAAAATGATCAAATGTTTGGAATGTGAAGAATGGCTTAGGGAGCTGGGTATGTTCAACCCAGAGAAGAGAAGGTTAATAGGGGAGATGATCGCTATGTTTAAATATTTGAAAGGGTGTTGTATTGAAGATGGAACAGGCTTCTTTTCTGCTGCCCTGGAGATAAGAACATGAGCAATAGATTCACATTTCGGAAAAAGAGAATCACCTGAATATTAGGAAGAACTGTAAATAGGGGTTTAAAGAGGATGGAGCAGATCTCATAGAAAGGTTGACAAGTATGTTGGCTTCCTTGAAATGGGAGGAGACAACACCTGCATGTGTGATGGGAAATAAAGCCGATGGTTGAGCTAGAAACAGGAGACAATCTTGTGTGATGAGGATGAGTAAATTCTCTCTCTTCTTTAATGACAGAACACCACAGAACTCCACTCAAAGAAGACAATTCCACTCATCCTCCCCCTTGTGGAATGAAGTCCTAAGTCTCAGTGAATTAAAAAAAGATAAAGGTTTCCCCTGATGTTAAGTCCAGTCGTTTCTGACTCTGGGGGTTGGTGCTCATTTCCATTTCTAAGCCGAAGAGCCGGCGTTGTCTGTAGGTCATGTGGCCGGCATGACTACATGGAGCGCCGTTACCTTCTCACCGGAGCGGTACCTATTATCTACTCACATTTGCATGTTTTCGAATTGCTAGGTTGGCAGCAGCTGGGGCTCATTCCGCTCCCCGAATTAAAACCTGCGACATTTTGGTCCCCAAGTGCAGCAACTCAGCACTTTAACACACTGTGCCACTGGGGGCCCAGTGAATTATCACATAGAAAAATCTGATTAGCTATAAATAACTGTGAAGTGTTCCTATGCATTGCTTGGTCACTTTTTGGTATCACCTCTAAGACTAATCCAGGAAAGAGAAAGAAGTACTATGGTGTGATGTCTGGAGAGAGTAGTAAAGCTGCAACAGCCAAGAGACTCTCCCTGGACAAGTTAAAATGTTTGTGCCAAGTTACTGGAAGGAGGAGAAGTTTCAGTAAAGCAACCCTTTTCAATATAGGAATTATAATTAAAATATTCAACTCTTAATAGAAATAACCAATAACTCTGTAAACTCTGCATAATAGAAAATACGACTGTCATTGCTCAATTGTTATGGAAAACCCGCAATCTTTATTCAAGATTGTGCAGTTTTTGCCAATATGTATACAGCATCTTTGCAATATTCTGGAAAGTATAAAAGTCATCAAGGCAAAATGCATATGACCCAACTAAAGCTAAGCATATTTAAGTCCCATTGATTGAGTCAAGTATCTGTCTAATTCTCCTGTTTAAGTCAAGAGGACGTATGTGTGCTTAACTTTGTCTAGATTAATGCCTAAACTAATCAGGTACTGAAAATCATGTGTCCAGCTTTGAGACAGAACTCTCTGTAGAGAAAAAAAAATCAATCTGCCCTTAAAGAAATGTCAGTGTATTTCAATACATCAGAGACTTGCCTTCTTCATACTGTTTTAGCTGCTAGCAAATGATACAGAATGAAATCTATGTGGATCATGGCTGATTAGTACTTCACAATCATAGCACAAATGTGATAATCAGTGTTGGTGAAAACCGAATTTGTGCCTTTCCTCATTCCCAGAGATAGTGCCACATAATTAGAACACTACCGATTTTTTAAAAACTTAACATGCTTCCATACTAATTATGCACAGTAAAACCTGCAATATTAAAAGACTCCAGTGAAATCCATCTTTATCCATTTGACAAATTGCCTTCATTAAAAGATCCATAATTAAGAAAAAGCCCCTGGTGCTTTCTGGGAATTTGAAAATTAGCAACAACAAATCAAACCTTCCTGTTTGTTTCTGCGTCTCCAAGGTACACCTCTATGTGTATGCATGCGTGTGTTACAACACCCCCGCCCACACATACACATGCGATTTGCTGCATTGCTACTCTAAATGTGCATGAAATACAAATGCCATTTTACAGAAGGACTCCGTGAAGAGGGGGCCTTCTTATACATCACAGAACTACCCTTGGATTACTTCTGTAATTAGAATGGATCTAATCCAGACCTTTTCATGTAGTAGATCTAATCCAGTTCAATATATTGGGGAGGTCTGTGAGATTAAAAATGTATCTTAGGCATGATTTCCCAGGTAGAAAGATCACACATAACAATCATATATATATGTAATACAATTATTTAAGAATACTTTTAAGAGTAAACTCGTCCCAATACTGAATCACTACAGATGGCACTAAGCATCTATGAGCTGATACAGCCTTAACTATTTAGCAGCATGTCTCAAATATATCTCTGCTGGTAGTAAGGATGTGGAGAAGAACAAGTGCTGTTGATCTTTGTTGGGAAGATATCTTCTTCATTAACAACAATTGATATCATAAAATGGATTTTGTCAGCCACAGTACAAACCCACAGCGTGATAGTCCATCTTCTAGCATGGTGCTAATCTAGTGGATGTAACATATCTTGATTTCAGTAAGGTCTTCAACAAGATCCCCCCATGACCTTCTTGCAAACAAACTAGTCAAATGAAGGCTAGGCAATGCTACTGTTAGTTGTATCTACAATTGGTTAAGCGACCAAACCCAAAGGGTGCTCACCATTGGTTTCTCTTCATCCTGGAAAGAAGTTACTAATAGAGTGTCACAGGGTTCGGTCCTGTAGAAGAAATAAATCTTGTCTGTTGGAGGTCAGTGTAAATGTTTCTCCCACCCTGGACTTTCCACAGATATATAAACCTCTCTTGCCTAGTTTCCAATATATCTGACAACCTCTGAGGATGCCTGTCATCGATGTGGATGAAAAGTCAGTGAGTCTGGAACATGGCCATACATCCCAGAAAACTCACAGTAACCCATCTTTATTAATGATTTAGATGAAGATTTAGAGGGCATACTACAGCTGTTCAGCAGGGGAACTCTCTGCCTCAGAGTGTGGTGGAAGCTCCTTCCATGAAGGCTTTTAAACAGAGATTGGATGGCCATCTGTCAGGGTTACTTTGATTGTGCTTTTCCTGCATGGCAGGGGGTTGGATTAGATTGCCCATGTGGTCTCTTCCAACTCTATTATTCTATAATTTTATGATTCTAGTCTACTGAGCTGCACAGCAGACAGCTAGTTGTCATAGGAAGGGAGGGCTTCCCGTGTAGACGAGCCATAGAGTGCTGTTGTTTGTGCTTCTTGTACCACCATTGTCACAGGTTGGCTACTCATGCTCTGGTATATTCAAAGCAACTTCTGATACTGAGTTTTACAAACATGTGACAGTTTTGGAGCTCACATAGCCAGCCTCTATCAGGCAAAATCAAAGGATTTGTTTTCACATCATTTAGGCCAAACTGAGTTTTCTTTGTTGCAACATTCTGATCTGGCTAGAGCTCTGGTGACAGCCAAGATGTAGACTTTTATATTACGCCGACATGATAGAGCCACTGAAGTTTGACTCAGGGATTTCATGTGTGGGTGGGATTTTGGTTCCATTTCTGCCTCTCCACAGTTACATGAAGGTTAATCATGCCTCCATCAGTACTTGCGCAACAGAATTAAAATCAAATTGCTAACAACAACTTCATGAGAGCTGCCAACACTGCATATGGTAATCTTTCAGTAATATTTTCTAGGATGCTAAGAACTTATGGTAATATAGTTCTGACAGGCAGGCATGTGAGTGAAAAATAACTCCCCTGGTTGCAATGACAGAAGCCTATTCTGGATGAAATATGCTTGTCATGTCTCATGGGGCTCCGTGAGTTGATTCCTTTGGGAGATGAACCAAGGGAGGTCTTTGGGGAGACAAAACAAAAATAACTTCAGAACATCACTTGTTCATGAAATCTCCTGCATTGGACAGTATTAAAGGCATGGCACATACAAGAATTCCCATGTGAAGGGAGACATGTAGTCAAAGCTCACTAAACCCATTACAAATAGTTTCTGTTTTCCCAGAAAATTCACAGTCTTAACTTATACATAACCTTGGAGAGGCCAAAGAGATTTAACTTTTTTGGGAAATGTTGAAGAAAATTAAAATCTAGTTTCTGTTCTGTAATTTAACACATCTGTCCAATTTAGACATTTTTATTAAGTTGGGCAATGACAAAATTTCAATCTCTTAAAAGGTGGAAAGATTATTTAGAGTTCTGGATCGAACACTCCTGTTTAAGGTGCTTAATGGGAGCTTATTTTGCTGTGGGCTGATGAGAGGCATATCTGTTACAGAATAAAATACAGTAGAGTCTCACTTATCCAACACTCGCTTATCCAATGTTCTGGATTATCCAACGCATTTTTGTAGTCAATGTTTTCAATACATCGTGATATTTTGGTGCTAAATTTGTAAATACAGTAATTACTACATAGCATTACTGTCTATTGAACTACTTTTTCTGTCAAATTTGTTGTACAACATGATGTTTTGGTGCTTAATTTGTAAAATCATAACCTAATTTAATGTTTAGTAGGCTTTTCCTTAATCCCTCCTTATTATCCAACATATTCGCTTATCCAACGTTCTGCCGGCCTGTTTACGTTGGATAAGTGAGACTCTACTGTAATAATTTTTAGCTTGAGATGGAAAAACAGCTCTTCTATTCCACTGGATGTTGTTCAAGGTCTAATGGTATATTTTAAAAAAGGGGGGTACTAATATATCTTTCTATACAAAGATTAAATATGTTGCAATTACAATACATTTCTGTAAATATTTATACAAGATGTTCAGGATGTTGGAATTATCAAGCTTTAAGAGCTCCCTGGTGCATTAATGGAAATTGTTTAATAAACTACATGCTTAAGCAGAAACCAAAACATGTTTACAGAAACCAGGAATGAGAACGATTAGCGTAAATAAGCAAAAAAGAAACACATGCCGTTTTAAAAGGTAACGAGTATAAATGATTCTTTGCGGGAAACAGCTTTGTGTGCTAAGGGAGACTTCGCCTGAAACATCTATTCTGCTGCCTTTTTGTAGAGCTCTGTGCTTTCAGTGTCAGTTCGAAGCCAGCCACCTGCTCTTTCATTTCTTCAAAGTAGGTCAAGCAGTGAGCCAATCAATCTTTCATCTTCATTACTATGAAATCCAAAAGCCAAAGGCAAATGAACCATTTGAAGAAAGATACAGTGATAGCTGTGGCATTTCTCATTCCTCACTGTTAGCCATTTGCATTTGGACAGTGGTAGAAGGCAATATTTATCTTTCACTGAGAAATGATGACAGACATTTCATTAATTAGTTTACACTATTGCAAACTGCATACTAGATAACTCAGAAAGCATTATTTAGCTTAAAATAAAAAATTGCTGTATTCTTCCTTGTTTATTTGTTATCTAAGCACCAAACAAGCTGTTGATGTTGAAAGGCCTATGACAAAGTCACCTAAATTCAGACTGGCAGCAGAGTCCTTGACATGTTCATTTTTTCCATTATGTTATATTTTGGTATTCCCTACACCCCTTCTTCATTCAGTCAGTTGTTTCTGACTCTTTGTGACCTCATGGACCAGTCTGCGCCAGAGCTCTCTGTCATCCGTCGCCGCCTCCAGTTCCTTTAAGTTCATGCCAGTCACTTCAAGGATACCATCTTGCCCTTGGTCAGCCTCTCTTCCTTTTTCCCCAGCATCATGATCTTTTCCAAACTTTCCTGTCTTCTCATGATGTGGCCAAAATATTTCAACTTTGCCTCCAATATCCTTCCCTCCAGTGAGCAGTCAGGCATTATTTCCTGGAGTATGGACTGGTTGGATCTCCTTGCAGTCCAAGGAACTCTCAGAATTTTCCTCCAGCACCAAAGTTCAAAAGCATCTATCTTCCTTCGCTCAGCTTTCCTTATTGGTCCAGCTCTCGCATCCATAGGTTACTATGGGGAATACCATTGCTTTCACTATGCGGACCTTTGTTGCCATGTCTCTGCTTTTCACTATTTTGTCGAGGTTGGCCATTGCTCTCTTCCCAAGAAGTAAACGTCTTCTGATTTCCTGGCTGCAGTCTGCCTAGGGGGTTGGACTGGATGGCCCATGAGGTCTCTTCCAACTCTACTATTCTATGATTCTATGATCTGCAGTGATCTTTGTGCCTAGAAATATAAAGTCTGTTTCTTCCTCTATTTGCCAGTTATCAGTCAGTCTGGTTGCCACAGTCTTGGTTTTCTTGATGTTTAACTGCAGCCCGGCTTTTGCACTTTCTTCTTTCACCTTGGTGATAAGGCTCCTCAGCTCCTCCTCACTTTCAGCCATCAGAGTGGTATCATCTGCATACCTAAGGTTGTTAATGTTTCTTCCAGCAATTTTAACTCTGGCCTTGAAATCGTCAAGCCCTGCGCGTACAAGTTAAATAGGTAGGGTGAAATAGGTAGGGAAACCTGCCGTACTCCTTTCCCAATCTTGAACCAGTCTATTGTTCCGTGGTCTGTTCTTACTGCGGCTACTTGGTCTATATACAAATTTCTCAGGAGACAGACAAGGTGACTTGGTATCCCCATACCAACAAGAACATGCCACAGTTTATTATGATCCACGCAGTCGAAGGCTTTGGAATAGTCAATAAAGCAGAAATAGATGTTTTTCTGAAACTCCCTGGCTTCCTCCATTATCCAGCAGATATTGGCAATAATTTGGTCTCTCGTTCTCTGTCTTTTCTAAACCCAGCTTGAACATCTGGCAACTCTCGCTCCATGTATTACTGGAGTATTTCTTGCAGGATCTTGAGCATTACCTTACTGGCATGGGAAATAAGTGCCACTGTACGGAAGTTTGAGCATTCTTTAGTGTTTTCCTTTTTGGGTATGGGGATATAAATAGATTTTTTTCCAATCTGAAAACATTTTTGTGTTTTCCATATTTGCTGGCATATGGCATGCATCACCTTGACAGCATGATCTTCCAAGATTTTAAACAACTCAGCTGGGATCCCATCATCTCCTGATGCCTTGTTGTTAGCAATGCTTCTTAAGGCCCATTCAACCTCACTCCTCAGGATGTCTGGTTCTAATTCACTCACCACACCGTCAAAGCTATCCTCTATATTATTATCCTTCCTATACACATCTTCTGTATATTCTCGCCACCTTTTCTTGATCTCTTCAGCTTCTGTTAGGTCCTTGCCATCTTTGTTTTTGATCATGCCCATTTTTGCCTGAAATTTACCTCCAATGTTTCCGATTTTCTGGAAGAGGTCTCTTGTCCTTCCTATTCTGTTGTCTTCTTCCACTTCCATGCATTGCTTGTTTAAAAATAGTTCCCTGTCTCTTCTGGCTAACTTCTGGTATTGTGCATTTAATTGGGCATATCCCCCCCCCCCCCCATCACTGTTTCCTTTCGTCTTTCTTTCTTGGGCTACTTCCAGTGTCTCAGCAGACAACCACCTTGCCTTCTTGGTTTTCTTTTTCTTTGGGATGTACTTTGTTGCTGCCTCCTGAACAATGTTGTGAACTTCTGTCCACAGTTCTTCTGGGACTCTATTTATTACATCTAGTTCCTGAAATCTATTCTTCACCTCCACTGCATATTCACTATAAATGTTTGTTATGTCATATCTAATTGGTCTGTGTATTTTCCCCATTCTCTTTAGTTTGATTCTGAATTGTGAAATAAGAAGTTTGTGATTTGAACTACAGTCAGCTCCAGGTCTTGTTTTCGCCAACTGGATGGATGTCTGCCCCCTTGTCTGCAGAGTATGTAGTCAATCTGATTTCGGTGTTGACCATCTGGTGAAGTCCATGTGTAAAGCCATTCTTTTAGGTTGTTGGAAA
Organism: Anolis carolinensis; assembly: GCF_035594765.1. Taxonomy (NCBI): domain Eukaryota; kingdom Metazoa; phylum Chordata; class Lepidosauria; order Squamata; family Anolidae; genus Anolis; species Anolis carolinensis. The sequence goes on from NC_085844.1 coordinate 97,233,147, forward strand.
AGGGTGTTTGTTGTGCACAGTGAGTTTTCCTGGCAAAATTCTATCAGCCTACGTCCTGCTTCATTTTGTTGTCCCAAACCATGCTTGCCTGTAATCCCCGTTGTCATTTGACTGCCCACTTTAGCATTCCAATCTCCTGTAATTAAAATAATGTCTCTTTTTGGTGTGTTATCCAGTAGGTGCTGCAGATCCTCATAGAACTGATCTAATTCCGCTTCTTCAGCACCTGTGGTTGGGGCGGATATTTGAATCACTGTGATGTTAAACGGCTTGCCTTGAACTCAAATTGAAATCATTCTATCATTTTTTGGGTTGTATCCAAGCAATGCTTTAGCAACTTTGTTATTAATTATGAAGGCTACTCCATTTCTTCGGTGTTCCTCTTCTCCACTGTAGTAGATCTGGTGGTCACCTGTTGTGATGTGGCCCATTCCAGTCCATTTCAGTTCACTGACTCCCAGAATGTCTATCTTTAATATTGACATTTCACCAATAACCATGTCCAGTTTGCCCTGGCTAATAGATATTACATTCTAGGTTCTTATAGTGTGTTGATCTTTAAAGCATCAGATTTGTTGTTCACCTCCAGTACCGTCAGCCGTTAGCCTTCCTTTCAGCTTTGAGCTAACTGTGTCATCACATCTGGGATTAGTTGGACTAGTCCTCTGTTCCTCCCCAGAAGCATTTTGGTCATCTTCCGACCTGGGAGTCCTATCTTCTGACGGTATGCCGACATTTCTCTGGTTGTACTGATCCATTTAGTTTTCATGGCAAGAATACTGGGATGGGTTTCCATTACCTTCCCCAGGGATCGTATTTAGTCTGACCTCTCTGCCATGACCTTCCCGTCTTGGGTGGCCCTGCACGGTTTAGCTAATGGCATCATCGAGGCACCCAAGCCCCAATACCACGTCAAGGTAACGATCCTTTGCATGGGGAAAGGATCGCATTTAGCACCCCTAGAGCTGCTAAATGTACTTTTATCAGTGGAGTAAAAAAGCATTGGGAATGGGTGTGTGTTTTGGTTTAAAACCAAAACTCTCCCTCCAAGCTCACAAATAGTTTTCTATGGAAATATAGTCTTCTTCACAGCACCACTTAGGGAATTGTGCTTTCCTTCTGTACAAACAAGATTACCAGGAACATCCATGAGGGATATGAATTCAATAAGAATTCAAGCAACGATCCCCTAGTTTGATTTCTTAAACTGTTCTAGTATCTCCTGACTTTAAAAGAGACTGCTGATCTCATGTTACCCTTTGTAAAGATAGTCTAGGGATACGCAAGCAGAAGCAAACATTATGACTATCTGAGATGGACTGTGCCCACTTGACTCTCAATAATTCAAGAAGAGATACTTGCCTTTGTGAATAATCCTAATCACATTTTTGTGATACCTCTGGTCTGCATTCGCAATGCTATAAAGAGTATTAAAAACTATCTGGGGAAAAAGGCTATATTGAACACTGCCATGGGTTATTCTATCATGACCCAAGGTCTAGCAGTTTCCTGTGGGGAAAGAATAGTTTGTTGTGGAACAAGCTGGGGGTCTTCAAGCACTCAGACAAATAAGACATGTTGCATGGATAAAGTGGTTGGGTGTTTGTGCAGTCTTATCCAGGCAACATGTATTTTGTGTCAACAAAGAAAAAACTTCAGAATCTTTTCTTCCTAATGTATAGGAGGACAAGAACTGTGAACCAGTAACTGTCTCATAGAAACCATGATCCAGTCCTGAATGTGTTCATTCAGTGGGATTCCACCAGGCTAGTACAAAGAATGTTGCAGACACATTGCACACCAGACATGTATTTGATTAGAATTTAAGCACTCAATCCCCCACTTACATTCTGGAATGATATAATCAAAGAGTGGTGCGCTACACCTACATTTCAATTGGAAAAGATTGGCTCTCTGTTGGTTGTTTGCTTGTTTAATGTAAGTCAAAGGGAGGGGAACTTAGCAATTCGTATGTCAAGAGACCAGGAGTAGACAAATGTAGTTTTCAAAACCTGAATCCCCTACTTCTATGCTGTAGGTTGTCAAATGGTTCTTTACCAAAAACAAATTTTCTCTATTAAAACCAGGCGAGGATACCTGAAAACAGAAGAGCCCCCAAACTGCATCTTAAAAGCTATCAATGCAGTTAAATTCAGTTCAAATTAAAGCAATTAGCTGCCACATTTAGATCAAATGGTGAAAATAAGCACATTATCATTTCACAGCAAAGGTCAGTTTACTAATTAAGTTTTGTTTTAATAAACATTGCCTCATAAATTCATTTATAGAGATAATTCAAGTGAAACAATAATTATGTAGCTATATTTGATTAAACAGGGGATCACTTTCTCAACTGGAGCATAGGGAGGCAGAACATTTCTTTTCATATGAAAAAAGTACCACCATTTAAAAACAAAAACAACAACTATAAATGTTGGTCTGCACACGCATCCTTCCTTTAGATTAAAAATGGAAGACACTGTGCAATGTATGTGTGTGTGTGCGTGTGTGCGTGGGGGGGGGGTTGGACAGAGCTAAGCTAAAAATGACTTTCCTTCAATGTTCATGCAAAAGACAAGAGTGAGAACATTCCAACAATTCTCATATGGAGTGGGCTGGGGTGGGGATTGCTAGTTTCCTTCGTTGAGGCTTATATTTGAGGGTGCCCTCCAACTTCCAAATGGCCGCAGGTTCAATCCCCAATATCTAGCTAGTGACTGAGAAAACTCCAGTTTGAAAGTCTGGAGAACCTTTGCCAATAAGTGGACCAATTGTCCTACAAAATTTAAATGTAATAAATTAGTGGTCTCACAAAGTTTAAATAGAACAAAAAATTAAGTTTAAGACAGCTTCCTTTGTTTCTGATGCTCTACAAGGCCAATGTTTCTCTCAGAAGACAAATATAACTCTAATTAAAGCTGCTGTGAGCATAAACCCTCACCTATTACAGAGAATCATGAAACTGCTATTGATTTCACTGGAACTACAGCATTTCACACACACCTTCCCCTAAAATGACCCACTATTAAACATTCTTGGAAAACATGCATTGTACTCAGAAGAGTATGATCTTAAGCCAATGTGAGTGGTCCAAGGCCATACTTGCTGAGGGGAAGAAAGGACAGGTAGGCGGCTGGGAAAAGACTCATGTCCACCCGTCTTATAGCTGTCTGCATTCTGTGAGTTTATTTATGCCTATTCCAAAACTGTTTCCATGGAAACTGAAACAAAACTGGCCACCAGCTGAGTCAGCTTCCACTGCTGGCTTCCAGTTATCACAATGTCATCTGTTTCCTTAGAAACTGATGTTAAAAATGATTTTTTAATATCAGAAAATTGTTATTTTTGTAAGATCACAGAGCATCTCTTTGAAACAGACCTTAGAAAGCTCCTGTTTAAGCAGCTGCCAGTTTTGCCAGCAAGGTCCTTGAGCGAGAGTGAGACCAAACCTTCAGCTTCACCCGCCATGGAACAGCTGGCAATCGCCATCAGGCAGGTGGAGCAGCTGAAACGGACAGCTCTCACTTTCAGCTTCTGGCTGCCTGCTGTATTCCTGAGCTGTATGTAGAATGGCTGGCTTTGGAAGCATGTTCTATCATGCAGTTACATTTAGTTTCTAAGAAGATGAGTAGGATTCAAAGGAGAATTAAATGCACATAGTTTGAAATAAGTAGTGGAAATTGAGGGCTATAGCAATAGTCAAGCAACTAATAGACTCATGAGCTCTGCCCCACGATGAGCAGTGCACCCTCGGAAAGTACCTCAATCAATTACATGCTTCATTTCATAATGCACTCTCCTTTTATAAAGTTCTCCCTAATCCAGCTGTTAGTTGATTGAATTTCCTGGCAAGGACAATTTAAATAGTGTGTGTGTGAGTTAGGACTATATGTTACTTGTTATTTCAGTTTTAACTTACATACTGAAACACATGGATAGCCAGAATAAGAATAACAAACCCCCTACTAATTTGCCAAAACATTTTAATCAGAACACAGTATCATTCGATTTGCCACATGCTCTATGCCATATGTGCTCTATGTACTCTACTCCAGCACTACTAATTGGTTGAGCTCACATAATGACATAGAACCCTATTTATGAACATTCAGGCTGCATAGCAGACATAGATATTAGAGTATTTGCACTTCAAACTTCTGCAAAGAGGTTGTCAGTTTAATTAGGATTAAACTTCACACAACCAGGGAAATGCATTTCTGGCCCAAACTTAGAAAAGGAAAGGAATGTGGCATGGAGAGAAGCTAAGAAACAAAGCAATACAGTCTTTCTTTCGATAATCAGCTCACATAATAAATAAGCATATTGATTAAGAGACTGAGGCTGCACCTGCAACCTCAATCCTGCTTAGGAATGTATGCCTCCCTGCCCCCAATACTATCCAATTGTTCAAGGGAAAGTCAAAAGGCTCCTCCTACACTGTGTAACTTGGACTGTAATGTCATTTGTAAAAAGCCCAGCTGCCTTGTTTTAAACCTTTGTTTAAAATGTATGGTGTTTAGGGAGGGTGCAGCCCTGTTTTCTTTTTCCAGGTGAATGTTGCAGAGTTGCTCAGGGAGGGATGCTGAACACCCAATAAGCAGAGAGAAAAAGGAACTGAGGAAAAAATGAGTGGAGTTGAAAGGACACTGGGAACACAACAATGGAGTGGACTCTAAAGAAGGGCCACAGTGCTTAAACTGGGGTAGATTGGACAGGGAAACCAACAGCTGGCGGGCACTTGATGGAGTCCTTTCACACTACTCAATTGTGGTACTATGATTTCACTTTAACTGCCATGGTTCCATCCAATGCAACTCTGGGATTTGAAATTTAGGAAGAATTTTTAGAATTCCCAGGTAGAAAACTTGCTACAGCAGTGCAAACAGGTGGTCAAAACCATAAAGCAGTAGGGAGATGGTCAGATTTCACATTTTTATTTGAACTAATCAACCATCTGTTTGGCCACAGGCTTTCTTCATCCATTTTGGAATTAACATGTTACTTTCAATATTGTTCAGGATACTGTTTCTTTCACCTGCTAATTGTAGCAAGAATAGAGATAAAAGACTCTTTTAAACTCCTTGAAGACCCAATGAGAAAAAGCAATCTCTAGTAGAAGCTTCCATGGATTCCAATTCATTCCACAGGATCCATTAAATCTAAGTTATTGACTGTTTGAAAACCCAGACATTTTGGCTTGGGATCAACCATCATTTACAATCTAAAATGCCATTCCCTTTCTTCTCTGGACATCTTCAGCCCAGTTGTGACAACACTTATGCTTCAATCAATATCTGAATTGGATTTTGCCTATGTTTATAGGCACTCATCTATCATCATTTATAGTAAAACAGACTCATTTAAACAAGTGGGAATAATGTATAGCCAGAATGGCACCAACCATGTGCAAGAGAAATACCAACAAGCTTGAGGAACCCCATGATTTGCAAAGGTACTCGCTGAAAAAAGCTCCTATTCAGGTCAGAACTGAATATCCTGAAATGGCATGACATCTGGTTATGGAGGGATGATTTCAGAAGGGAGGAGAAAACACATGATAAAATAGTATATGCTGGGAAATGACATCACTGCTGGCCAATATCCTTACAAGGAGGAGCCTGTGATTTTGTTCTAGAGTTGCTTATATAACAATAAATTCAACTGCTGGAAACCTGTCCTTACCAGAACATGGAAATAGTGCTTTTTACTGCCATAGTACTATTCATGTGTTATTTTTTAGATTAATAGAGTGTCAGCTCACCACAGCCGCTCCTGAATGAACACACGAGACTCTCTGTGATATCACCAGAAACTTTACTGCAGGAAACATAAACATCCGAAAAGCCAAGAATGGGAGACTCCGGCCAACCATCCTTTATATACCCTCCCCCTCATTTGAAAAGTCTCTTCCCGCTCAGTAAAACCCCGCGCAAATTCCCCGCCAAGTCCAGCAGCCGTTTCTTCTCCGAGTCCTGAGACGCAGGTGTCTTATCAATGTCAGTGACCCTGAAACTCAGAGCCACATACAGGCTCTAGTAGCAGGGTTCTGACATGGCGTCCTCCTCCCCTTCGTCCTGGAAGGAAAAGATTAAACACAACTATTGTTCTCCGCTGTCCAGAGTTCCTTTATACTTTTTTAACAGGCTGCAATGGAATACCGGGTGTACCTTCCCTAGGTCCTTGGGTAGCTTCAGCTCATAGGTCACTTCGTTTATTCTTTTCGCTACCCTGAACGGCCCTATATAGCGTGGAGCCAATTTCTTAGATGGGAACCCCAATTTCAGGTTTTTTGTGCTCAGCCAAACCAGATCTCCTTCGCCCAATTTGTCCCCCTCTCGGCGCCTACGATCTGCAAAGAGCTTGTACTTTTTTTGTGTTTCCCTCAATGCCTCCACCACGGTCTGCCACCCTTGTTTAATTTTGGCCGGCCATTTCTTGTCGGTCTGGCCCTCTCCTTCCTTCCACTCGGGTAGCCTGGGGAAAGGTGCCACCTCCTGTCCGTATACTATTTCGAACGGGGCACGACCTGTGGCCGAATGTACGGCCCCGTTAAAAGCCATCTCAGCAAACGGAAGAAGGTCCGCCCAATCGTCCTGTCTATAATTGGTGTACATCCTCAAGAATTGGCACAGTGTCTGTTGGGTACGTTCGACCCCCCCGTTGGTCGCGGGATGAAAAGCCGAGCTCAGATTCCTTTCCGCTCCTAACAGCTGTAAGAATTTTCCCCAAAATTTTGCAGTGAATTGGACTCCCCGGTCGCCAATTATTTTGTCGGGGCACCCATGTAGGCGATATACATGCTTCACATACAAATCAGCGAGCTTTTCAGCCGAGGGGAGTTTTGGCAGGGCCACAAAGTGTGCCTGTTTTGAGAATAGGTCCAATATTGTCCAAATGTATCTGTGGCCTCTGCTGGGGGGTAGTTCGCCTACAAAATCCATTGCCACGCATTCCCATGGCCTCATGGGCTCCACCACCTTCTGCAATAGCCCCTGGGGCTTCCCAGGTGGTGTCTTGCCCTCTGCACATAATTCACACTGCGTGACCTACCCCCTGGCGTCTTTCCTCATCCCGGGCCACCAGCATTGTTTGGCCAACAGTTTAATAGTCCTGGTGGGGCCTAGATGACCTGCACCCTTGTTATCGTGGCATTTCCTTAACATTTCTTGTCTTAAACATTCAGGAATATACAATTTCTTATTAACAAACACCAAATCCCCACACAGTTCTCCCTGTTCTTTGTTCGTTTGTAACCATTTGTCCATTCCATATGCCTGCTTCAACTCTTCCTCCCATATTTCTCCTCCCCCCGTGGAAATGGCAGTGCGTTTGTTTTCTTTGGCTGCTTGTGCTCGAGTCAGTACTGCCAGGCCCCATTGCTTATCTAGGAAAAGGCTCCCCTCAGATTCCTGAATTCCTCCCCCGTGCTGAGGCATCCGAGAGAGAGCGTCAGCGAGTATGTTGTGTTTCCCCTGGAAGAACTTGAGTCTAATCAAAACGGCTGAAATATTGGGCCCATCTAATCTGCTTCGCTGATAGTTTACGAGGGGATCTCAGATACTGTAAATTTCTATGATCAGTCCACACCTCAAACGGTGTTCCACTTCCTTCCAGGAAGTGTCTCCAGCACTCTAGTGCTTTCAGAATCGCTAAGGCTTCTCTCTCCCAAATCGGCCAGTTTTTTTCTGTATCGCTAAATTTTTTCGACAGATAGCCACATGGCTTCAGGTTCCCCCCCTCGTCTTTCTGCAGCAGAACTGCCCCATATGCCCGGTCTGACGCATCGCAATGTAGTACAAAGGCCTTAGACATATCAGGGTGCTGTAGGACAGGCTCCTCGGTAAAACGCTTTTTTAGGGCTTCGAAAGCTTCCTGGCATTCTATTGTCCAGGTCAGTTTGGCCCCTGGGGCCTTCACTTTGGCTGTTTCTCCCCTGCCTTTAGTCTTTAACAAATCCGTTAATGGCAAAGTGAGGCGCGCAAAGTCCTTGATAAATGTTCTATAGAAGTTTGCGAACCCCAGGAAGGATTGCAGCTGCTTCCGTGTTCTGGGGGCTTCCCACCCCCTTACGTCTTCCACCTTCGCAGGGTCCATCGCCACTCCCTGGGAGGAAATCCTATACCCCAGAAAGTCTATCTGGTCTTTATTGAACTCGCACTTGGCAAGCTTCGCATACAGCTTCGCTTCCCTCAACTTTTGTAGGACTTCCCTGACTAGTTCTACGTGTTGCTCCTTGGTCCGAGACATTATCAATATGTCATCTAAAAAAATAAAGACTCCCTTGTACAATAATGGATGCAACACTTCGTTGATTAATTGCATGAACGCGGCCCCTCCCCCGCATAAACCGAATGGGAGCACACAATAATTGAATAATCCGAAGGCGCAGGAGAAGGCCGTCTTCCACCTGTCCTCTGGTTTGATCTGCAATTTATGGTAAGCCTCAATTAAATCCAATTTAGTGAATATCTGTCCCTCCGATAACTGGGCGATCAAGTCCTTCACTAAGGGTAGAGGGTATTTATTTACAGTACTGATTGCATTCAGGCCCCTGTAGTCAATGCAGAGCCTCAGCGTTTGGTCCTTTTTCCTCCTAAACAATACAGGTGCCCCTAAAGGGGAGTTCGAAGGTTCTATGAAACCTCTCGCTAGGTTTTTATCAATGTACTTTCTCAGTTCCTCCTTTTCCCTAGCCGACATCGGGTATATCTTTGCCTTGGGAAGCTCTGCTCCTGGGACTAGCTCTATTTTCACTTCAACTCTCCGCTTCGGTGGGAAATTGTCTGCTTCCTTCTCGTCAAACACGTCCACAAAATCCCGATACTCTGGGGGTAATTTATCTGCCAGTTCTGCTATTCTGATAGAGTCTTCCTCCCCCCTTTTCCCCGGCTCCCTCTCAACTTCCTGGCTCCCTTCTTCCAAACTCATCCCGAAGATCATGCTCTTATCCTCCCAGTTGATTTGCGGGTTGGCCTGCTCCAGCCACGGCATGCCTAGTATAACATTATAGCTGGCTATTTGTGATATCACAAATGACACCTTTCCTTCCCAACTCCCTATCTTACACTTTACATCTTCGGCACTGTACCTAGCTAACGATCCTGATGCTGTGGATCCGTCCAACTGCGAAAATGCTATTGGGGATTCTAGGTTCGTCCTTTCGCATCCTAATCCCTCGGCTAATTCAGGGGAAATGATGTTCCTGGAACATCCACAATCCACAAGCTTTGCAGGTTGCTTGTTTGCTGCCATTTTCAAGCTGAATGGGGACCACTATCATAGCTTTGTCCTGACTTACCAACCCCCCCGAATGGTGCCTCATCGGTGTTTCCTCCTCGGCGCGTTTTCCTGCCACGGCTCTTGGTTTGGGCTGGCCTCCGCTTTCCCCTTTTCTCTGCCAGCACTCGGCAGCTCTGTGGCCCAACCGGCCGCACACAAAGCAGCCACTCCTGCTGGCGCTCACGTTCCCTGTCGGCTCCGCTCTCCTCCCGGCTGGGGCTGATCCCTCCTTCCGGCTCCCCTCTTTCATCTGCGGTCGTTGCTGTAGCGCTCCTCGGTGCCTCCTCGCCTGGGCCAGCGATGTCTCGACGCGCCCCGCCAGCTGAATCCATCCGCGCAGTGTGTCAGGCTCATCACGATGCACCGCCCAGGAGAGGATCTCCCGCCTGAGCCTCTCTTTGAAGAGTTCCATCTTTGTCACTGCAGACCATTCCGGCACCTTTTCGGCGAGGCATTGGAATTCCTCCGCATACTCAGATACCGACCTCTGCCCCTGGGAGACGGTCTTCAACTTCTCCCTCGCCCGGATCTGCTCCAATGGATCTCGGAAACGGGTCTCCAGAGCCCCCATAAAGCGTCGGACTGACCCCAGACATGGGTCGCGCCGCGCGTGCAGCTGAACGTACCAGCTAGCCGCTCCCCTCTTCAACACTGCGCCAATGGCCCGTATCCGGCTGGATTCCGTTCTAAAAGTGTGAGCATTGTCCTCCATATAGCCCCTCACCGTGGTAAGGAAAAAATCCAGTTCAGAGGACTCTCCCCCAAACTCGATCCTTAGTTCCTCTCGTCTCGGTAGGGGTCCCTGTGGTGGCAATCCCCAATTCTCCGCCCGTCGCAAGCCCCCTTGCGGACCAGTGGGCCCCGCTGCCGTTTCTCTTGGCCCTGTGCCACGCCCGGCATTCGCCAGGGGCACCAGGGTCTCAGCTGGGAGCGTAGCCGGGATTCTCGGAGGCTTTTCCCCTTCGTCGTCACTCTCCTCCACCCGCGTCAGGCTTGGTTGGGTCTTGGGCCGGGCGCCGGGCTCCTTTCGCATTTCCCTTCCCTTCAGTGCTGGGAGGTCTGCAAAGCCCTGGCTGCTTCCCACGCTCACGTCCCACATTGAGCCAGCCCGAAGTTCCCTTCCTCTCTCTGGCTCCGCCAAAAACGCCAGGCGCTCCATCGCCCTCGACATTACTGCCAGGGTGGTCTCCATCGCCGACATCCTCTCCTCCAGAAACACCATCCTTCGTGGGCCTGGGGAAGGTGAACCTTCCTCTCCTCCGGTGCTGTCTCCCCGCACCACTCCACGCCTCTGGGTTACCCCATTTGGCTGGGCATAAGCGGTGGATGACGCCAGGGCCGCCAGCTGGTGGAACTCAGCGTCCGGCTCGGGAGTGGCCCTTCCCGACCTTCCTCCTCCTGCGCCCAAGAGTTCTTCATCCTCCGCTTGCATGTTACACCTCACCGCTACGGCGGGATGGTGTCTATATTCTTGGCTTAGTGTCAGCTCACCACAGCCGCTCCTGAATGAACACACGAGACTCTCTGTGATATCACCAGAAACTTTACTGCAGGAAACATAAACATCCGAAAAGCCAAGAATGGGAGACTCCGGCCAACCATCCTTTATATACCCTCCCCCTCATTTGAAAAGTCTCTTCCCGCTCAGTAAAACCCCGCGCAAATTCCCCGCCAAGTCCAGCAGCCGTTTCTTCTCCGAGTCCTGAGACGCAGGTGTCTTATCAATGTCAGTGACCCTGAAACTCAGAGCCACATACAGGCTCTAGTAGCAGGGTTCTGACATAGAGGATGTTATTTTAGACACATAGGGTAAATATTTTGGACAGCAGTGAGTGATGAGAATAACATCCAAACATTATGATCTTACTTGTTTCCATTTGGCCATAGGGAGAGGCGGGTAATAAATAAAATGCATTATTAAGCAAAAGGGGAATGTAGAAAGCATACCCATCTCCCAAAAAATAGTAGGCAATATTTCAGACAAAGATATTCATTACAACACAATACTGACATGCATATCTATTCCAAAAAGTTGTCAGCAGATCTTTGAAATAATATAAATGGAACAAGCTGAATTTCTCATGAGTCGATGCCTCATTATCTGGGCACCATCAATGAGAAGGCCTGGTCTTTTAACCTGGTCAATACCTCAGATAGAAGAAGGATATCATTTCAACACTGTAATCATAAGGAATATCAGTCAAGAGAATATTGTTTAATATTAGGAACGTCAATTCCTCAGCAGCAGACCTATACAGAAAGATCTCTGCTTCAGTATTTGACAAAAAACTTATTCAGAAGCATACTTGATATGTATCTTTTTTTGAAGACCGTGGTGGGTTACTGCCAGTCTGAGTAGACAGGACTGAATCAGATGAACCCATGGCCTGATTTGGTGTAAGGATGCTTTATATCTTCAGTACTGGTCATTTCAGAAGTGCCCTGGCTTGCAAAGTTCTGATAGCTGCATTTAGCTGCACATTGATTAACTTGGTATGAAAGCAACAAATTGGAACAAAAGAGCCAAGGGCTAAAGAGGATGACGGTAGTGTTTCCTCTCTCTGAAGAGCCAGTTAACTGGAACTCTGGTGAAGATGAGCAATACAAATTGGAGTGCAGAATGAGCTATTCCTAAAACAGCTATCTATAATTCATAACTGAGTTCTCATGTAGTCATTAATAAAAATATCCTGGGGAATTTCTAAAACTATAAATGACCATTTTCTAAAGCAATATGTGTTTCCTACACAGGGCAAATATTTTGTGTCTGATTTCGATGCCTGAAAATCTATTCTTTGCATGTAAAATCTGGTGACGCTTATGATCATGTGGTCAGATTAATTCATTGGTATTTCAAGAGGACTCGTTTTCAGTACTGCAGCACAGATTGGGACAGATGCACAGAATCACTGATAATGCAGACTGTAGTCTAGTTTTTAACATATTCTCCAACATCCATTCTGTTTTAGATAGTAAACTGGTGGCTTCAGGATTTAGCAATTTAGCAATGGGAGGAGCACAAAATAAAGCCATTATTCCCTAAAACAATAATGATGTCCCTCAGTGAAATTTACTTTTATTCCCAAAGAAAGTGCTAGCAATAACCTAAGAATGCAGTTTAGGCATACAAAGAGGCAGTTATCAAAGGAATATAAACAAAGCAAATAGAAGACTTCATTTTAATGCCTCACATTGTGTGATGCCAGAAGCTGTAGCTGAACTCTTGGATGGCCTCTACACAGTAAAAGGAAGGTGGCTCATAACTAGTTTGCATTTGAAGCACAAATTTAAGAATCAAACAAATGAATATTGCAGTATATCCCAATCGATGATGAAGCAGCTACTGAGTTAGTAAATACTGTATATTAAAAATGTAAACAATGCCACTAAAACAGCAGATGACGATGGATTTATTAAATCAATGATGATGGTTATGGTGGTGATACACAACTGAAAAAGAAAAAGAAAACCTTCCATCAACCTATAACCTTTTCATTAGCATACCAATGTAAGGTATATTTTACATGGAGCTCATTTAAACATTCATTCCTCATCTCTACTAAATTTGAATTAGTACAACTGTTCCAGAGGATGTCCCGTAGGATGCTCAGTCCAATGTGAGCTCAGCGCAGAGTAGGCTCACTTAAAAGATTGAGAAATGTTATCAGTAGTTATAGAAGACTCACTGGCTTCAATGGGTCTACTCTATTTGCAACTCATGGTGGATTATGTCAATCAAGTGTTTACTGGAGTTTTTAGAAAGCTTATTAGGAAGATGTTAAATCAAAATAAGTTAAATGGAAATGTACATAAAGCAAACATACTTAAGGTGGGTTGGTGAATTTCTTTTCTTGAATCCCAGTATACTGAAGGTACCTCTATCTGTATGAATAAGAAATCCAGCTTGGTAAGAAGCCCAGATCATTCTGAGTAACTGGCCTTTAAAAAGATATCTTTTATAGAAGTATGATTAAGTGGCCTTGATACGGTAATAAGTAAAGGAAATTAAATTTCTGAATGTTATGCAACACATCAGAACAGATTATTTCAATGGTCCCTCCTGACCTTAAAGTCCATGTAGCTAAACCAGGAATATTTCAAAAGAATGAGAAGGGGAATAGCTCAGAACACCAACCTTTCACCATTAATTACTACATCTTGCTCTCTAATGTCCCTATCAAGTCCCCATGTACAATTTAAAACAACAACATGCAAGTTGTGGGAAATGCAGTCGTTGGAAAGATGATGCACTACAGGTCCATATATGGCTGACACACTTTCAAATACAAGATATCCATCTGGCTTGAATGGGATTTGTGTGCTTCACTTCTTCACTCCAGCTTTGTTGTGCTGATCTGTCTTCTTTCTCTCCATCCTTTCCCCTGTGTGTCCACAGTCTTTCTGTAACTCAGAAGGAAGGCTATGTGCCTTTCTTTTGATTTATGCATGGGATCTAACTATTGTAAGTGTTCTATAAATAATCGCTATCAAATTGTCAATCAGAATTAGAGGATTACTTTTAAATATATGTATTTTAGTAGTTACACACCCATCTGGGATAATTCTAAAAAAAAAAAAAAGCAAACTTGAATGCGGAAATAAAAATACCTGATTGTATAATGCTATACATTTCAAAAGATAACAAAAGCACAGTTTCATAAAAAGTAAATTATACTACCATAGATTAGCTTCAGTATGCATTGAATAACAGATTGTTTCTGATCGCCTGCCTCTATTTTGTTCAACCAGAACCTAAAGAAAGCATTGGCAACACAGTATGTCGATTTCCCAGTTGCCAGGATTTTTATTATCGTGTCAAAAGCGAATTGAGAACATACTGCAAGTCGCTTCTGGTGTGAGAGAATCCTCAATCTATAAAGACATTGTCCTAGGGACGCCCGGATGTGTTATCATCCTGCGGGGGGCTTCTCTCATGTCCCTGCATGGGAAGCTAGAGCTGACAGGCAAGAGCTCACCTTGTCTTGTGAATTCGAACCGTGGACCTTTAGGTCAGCAGTCCTGCCAGCACAAGGATTTAACCCATTTTGCCACCATGGGTCCTACCAGTTGCCAAGATAAGAGAAGCCAAGGCTCATATATTTTCAAGTGAATAGGTTTGTTACCAAAAATAAAAAAAGAAAAAAAGAAAAGAAAAGAAAAAAAGAATATAAAAAATTGAAATGTTTTCTGGATCTCATCATGACTCCAGGACCTACACCTCTTCTGAATTCTTCCATAATTAAAACCATGGTTATAATTCTACATCTAGATACATTCTCAAATCAGGAGAGAGGAACCTGTGATCCTTTAGGTCAGTTGTTCTCAACCTGTGGGTCCCCAAATGTTTTTGGCTTTCAACTCCCAGAAATCCTAACAGCTGGTAAACTGGCTGGGATTTCTGGGAATTGTAGGCCAAAAACATCTGGGACCCCAGATTGAGAACCACTGTTTAAGGTGCTTTGTATTACAGTTCATGGAAGTTCCAGCCTAAAGGGATTTTGGGGAATGTATTCCAAAACACATAGCAAGCCATAAATTATTTATTCCTTTGTTTATTTTATATATATATATATATATATATATATATATATATATATATATATATATATATATACACACACACACACACACACACACACACACATACACACACATACACACATACATACACACACACACACACACACACACACACACAGAGTAGAGTCTCACTTATCCAAGCCTCGCTTATCCAAGTTTCTGGATTATCCAAGCCATTTTTGTAGTCAATGTTTTCAGTATATCATGATATTTTGATGTTAAATTCATAAATACAGTAATTACAACATAACATTACTGCGTATTGAACTGCTTTTTCTGTCAAATTTGTTGTAAAACATGATGTTTTGGTGCTTAATTTGTAAAATCATAACCTAATTTGATGTTTAATAGGCTTTTCCTTAATCCCTCCTTATTATCCAAGATATTCGCTTATTCAAGCTTCTGCCGGCCCGTTTAGCTTGGATAAGTGAGACTCTACTGTATATATATAATTTTATATTGTGAGTTTATATATTGTGGAACACAAAATTTAGGATTTCCCATGGGGCTTTCCAGGTAGGCACTGAGGAGATTCAGACTTGCTTAAGCTTCAAAAGGATTGGTCCATTCTATGTACTTTGGGATCAAATTGCTAAGTCATATCTGCAAGAGATTAAGGCAGAATTGATCTATAACTAGAAAGGCTTAAAAGAAACCAAGGTATGCTAATAACATATGCTCCCACTCTCCAAAAAAGCATCTTATGCATGTAGAAATATAGTTGCAAGAATACAAACAGATACACAACTATGTATGCTGTCAAAGCAAAGCAAAGTGAAAAGAGAAACACTGGAAATGGGAGGATAAAACAGCAGCTGGGAGGCAAGTATTAAGTGCAGAGAAGATTAAAGAAGGAGATTCATTCTGAATTTTAAAGAGACTTTATATTAGAATATAGCAACAGCACCTATACATGGGCCTAAATGATTAAAAACAGTTTGATTAATGCTGGGATATTCATCCAATGCCTTCAGTACCACATATGTCTAGACAAAAAAAAGACAGCAAATTCTTCATATTTATTTTTGTGGTTAATAATATTATTTCGCTTATTATTATTTTGATGGCTATCTTGCAAAAATGTCTCCTTATTTCTATCACTTCCTCATGCCTTTGCTCTCTGCTAACCTCATCTGCCTGCAATGACATCATCATGTAGCTAAATCTAGGAAAGGGCCATCCATGCAAATTTCAAAGGTCCTTACTTTCTGCATTCCATATGTGTAATTTGGGCCTGCAAATGAACTCAACTGACTTGGGACTGTTCAGACATTATTTTCCCTACATTTATCAATGGCATAAATCAGAACAATCCTCCTGCATTCCCATGAGGCAATGTCTAAATCACTGCTATGTGAGAAGTTTTCATTTTTCTAAAAGATACATTTCTTATTTATTTCCTATTCTTATATAGCCACGTTTAATCACGTTTTCTATCATAATCACGTTTTCTATCATAAAACTTCTAAGTCAACAGACGTATAAAGGCAAACCATAAAATCCACCAGGATACCAAGGATAACAATTTAAAAGAAATACATCAAGACTATTTCTCAAAACAGTAGTGTTAAAATAATCAATTCATTACCTAATAGACAACAGAAACATTGTCATATAGGTAACTCTGGGAAGACTACCATGTAAAAATTGTACCTCCCCCCCCCCACCGCCCAATGGCAGGTGTAGCTCCTGGCTGCATTATTACTACTCTTGCTTTGAACATCAGCTTCTTCTACTGGATCTCCAGGTGTTGCAGAAGCTAACTAAACACTGAATCATTGAATCATAGGGTTGGAAGAGATCACATGGGCCATTCATTCCAATCCCCAACCATGCAGGAGTCAATGGCAGGAATTGTGTTCAGAACCTGGACAGCTCACATCAAAACTACCTCTGCTAACATAAAGAACCTCTGACAGAGGTATTCCTAAGTGTACAACCTTCCATAGGCTCCACCATTCAGCTTTGACAGTACAACAAGGGAGGGAATTGTGTGGTTCTCAGCCTGTGGGTCCCCAGGCGTTTTAGCCTACAGCTCCCAGAAATCCCAGTCAGCTGTTAGGATTTCTGGGAGTTGAAGGCCAAAACATCTGGGGACCCACAGGTTGAGAACCACTGCTCTAGATGTTCTTTATGTTGGTTCTGTTCTTCAGGAATTGACCCACAAGAAAACAGTAGTTGGCTATCCCTGAATTAGAAAAATACAGACATTATTGCCATCAACATTACCCGGTAGGTACAGACAAGTCCATTTTATAACAAGGATCTGACTGCAAGGATCAACCAGGGAAGATGCTGTGGAATGGCATTTCGCACATTTCTCACCCTATTTCTCAAGCCAACAATCTGCGACATCATTCAGAAAACACCATGTAGATTCCTAGATTGTGTCACGGCCTTTTGTAAGCATCAAAACAGCCATTGTCTCCCACAGCAATTACTAGAACCTCTCAAAACCTAAGCAAACATATCTCAGATCTAAGCCATAGGCTGCCGCTCCAGTGTGTGTTTTCCCTATAAATCAAATACAGCTAAATCACACTAATTTTGCAATGATACAAAATAACTTCTAGTATTCAAGACCAGACATTCACAATAATGCAGGAAAAAAAACCTAAACAGATTTATCCCCATACCAATAAGCAAACAGCATGTAACAGAAATTCCATTTTAGATTAATGCATTCAACATACTTTGTTTTGAAGCAAATCTTTTAGATATTCAGCAGTTACATACATAGAACTCGTTTCATTAAACAATGTGACTTTTCTTCCTGCTTTGAGTATTTCCCACTTCCTAAATCTTTCATTCTGAAAGGGTATTGCACACAACTGAAATGTCTGATTAGTCAAACAGCATGCTATGAATTCTGTCATCCTCGACCTTTGCATTTCCAGGGTGACCTTTTTTGGAATGACATCAATGCAGACCAAGTGCATAAATGAATTCAGCTGAGTAAAATAATGGATATTGGCATTACAATACCTAAAGATCCACAAGAACATTGAAAGCTTAGCTCTGAATACAGTGATCTTTCAATCAGATGACTTTATTGTAAGTCTTTATTTTATGTCTAGCTTGCATTAGTTCCTCATGAATTCTGCTAATGGAGTCTAAAAATCTATTATTTATTGCAACACCATCTCTTATAGACCACTAGTAGAGAGCTCCCCTGTGTTTACAACATTACTCCATCTAAAACCTCTGAAGCATAGAAGAGATACAGGACTGTATTTAGACTGCAGATGCATTTTTCTTTTTTCATAAATATTTTTTCCAGTCCACTAAAAATAAAAAATCCATACCTGACTTCTAATATTTTTCATTCATTGTTCTGCATTACAGTCTCTAACAACAAATGAGGAAGGATTAGAACTTCAATAACATACCTCCATATTGTATTTTTCCACTGTTCTCTGCAAGGGATCAACAACTTGCCAGCAAATCAAGATGCAAAGATCTATTAGCAGCATCCCTCCAACTATCACCATCAATTTTTGGTCTTTGATGATCTAAGAAGAAAAAGAAGACGGCATAGGAGGGTAGTATTCCCATTTAACTCTGAGAGTACTATGAAGCTTTCCTTAAGTGCCATGAATATATAGCACTGCTAGGAAGCTTTGAATTATACATAGAAAAGTTATCTGTAATATGGGAAGACAAGAAAAGGTCATTTCACAAGCTACATTTACATTGTTTTTTATTTGCCAAGCAAAGCCAACTGAACAGACAGTAGTACTCATAATTTTAATATATTCTGTACACATATACACATTCTAATCAAATGTTTTTATGCTCATATTTATGTAGAAATACATGCATTACAGATTCTGCCAGGAACTATAACTAAAGTAACAATTCAACTATCTTCTAAAATCTTATTTAAATCAGAAGAGATTGGTTGCATATGGCCTAACCCATACCAAATGATTTCATCGGGATCTAAATGCAACTAACTTACATTAAAACTGTATACAAGAAAGAATTGTTGGCTTCAACAGGATATACTCTTAATTATTTATAAAACTGGAGTATCTGTCTAGATCCAACCCATCTATTCTACTCAATAATAAAATCCTCAGGCACTTCTCAAAACAATAAGATATAAAATAGAAATCTTTATTTGAAAGTACTTTTTGGACCAGCAACTAAAGAGCCCCTAAGTTTATCATCATCATCATCATCTTCTTCTTCTTCATCATCATTATGATACTATAGTTTTAAGCAACAGGTTTTTATTTTTCTCATTTTGGAGTAAGCAACAATGCTGGGGAAAATGTAACGTAACTCTCCATATGTTGGTTCATTTTCAACAGATGGCCTTTTAATCGTGCATTTGGTGGTGTTCATTTTATTTAGCATAGGGTGTTGACTTCTATAAAATCAGCTCCCTCCTCATATATTTATATTAGTAACTGAGAAAAAAATCCCAATGAGCATCTAATCTTATCCTTAATAAAAGAGACTCATTTCATTGTGTTAGTAAATCTTCTGGGATTGCAGTCTTAACTGTATGGAACTCACTGGATGATACCTATGCACTGAATATTTAGAAGAAGTTTGGAATTCCATTAGTATTGATGGGTAAAACATTCCAGTAATATGAATTTAACTCTTACTTTTCAGAATATCCTTCAGGCATCTATTGAATCATTTTGCTCTGCCAGGTCCTAGTCCATACTTAGACCCCCCACCCAAGCCCACCTTTATGACATGGATTAGGCCATGTGCAATGTTCCCTTAGTCCTGCTACACAGAGCTCTTGTGTATGTGTGGTAAATACATCCAAGGGTAGAAAGCAACTGTAAGTCCAATAAGCAAACTGTGTAAGACAAAGGCAAACCTATGGTGCCTCTACATTGTAGCATCAATGCAGTTTGACACTGTCATTACACAAGGCTGTGGAATCAGTCCACACCTATAGTACTTTCCCTTTATCCCAGCACCTTTTTCTGGGAACCTGAAAGGCCCATTTGAAGCCAAGAGAGCAGCTTCATACCAAGAGTAGAACAAAAAAGCATTGGCACTTGAAGCTAGGTCAAATTGTGTGTGAAGGGATGTAATAACACTTTTATCTTATATTTTCTAGGCATTCAGGGAAGGATAAGGGTCAGGCTTTGGGGAGGTTGGGGATTGGGGATATGACTTTTAAATACCTCTCTAAATGTAACAACAACAACAACAACAACAACAACAACAACTTTATTCTTATACCCCGCCACCATTTCACAAACGGGACTCAGGGCAGCTTACATATGGGATAAAATGCCCATAGAAACAAATACAAAAATCAATCAAAGCAAAAACAAAGTTAGAATAAAACCATTGTTAAAAATAACAAAAGTTAAAAACACAAATTCAATAAAACATAAGAATATAAAAAAGCCGTGTAACAATACTCGGTGCAACCAGTTGCCATATGTATTGTATTTTAATTCTGTTTTTACCACACTGTTACTATTTAATTGTTTTTTTACTTTTATATTGCACTCTTTAAACTTGTCTAGTGTGAGACTGTTAACTGCCTTGAGTCCCCATGAGGAGAAAGGCAGGGTATAAATAAAATTATATATATATATAAAATTAATACTGAATTATTTCCACATTTGTTATCAGGAAAGCTATAACTACTTCATTTTAGTTCAATGCCTTCCTGGACCTAATCTGAGCAGGACCTGAGTGATGACATCTTCCAGATCATACACTAATACAACATGATATTATCGGAAACTGCTGAAAATGGTTAAATTCCCTACATTTTATTGGTTCATGCTTCAGACTGATTTAAGGTGATAAGCAGCTTACAAATATCAATTTTAATTTTTTAATTCAAAAGGGAAAAATAGAACAAAGGGACAGAGGTTTTCTTAGTGATTCACTAAACTGTCGCCATGTCACAGCATGGGATCCTAAAGCAGTTCAGCGCAGTTCAAGTCTGATTGTCTTGAGCTTACTTGATTTACCCTTTGAGAGCATGAGGCAAACTGAAATCCTTTTGCAACCAAAATCCATAATTTCTCATATTTTACAATATCGTTCTCCATTGGAAAAATCTATACCTCATGGAAACATGAGACTTGAATGTGTGTGTGTTACCAGAAATATGAAAAAATATATGGCATTAGGCAAACTGCTTGTAAAAAGTCATATGTATTGAAAAAATTAATACACTGATGCACACATTAATGAATATATTAAAAACGAGCCAACATTTGTGTGTGTGCATTGCCCCCTCTCTCTTTGGAAGTGACCTGGAAATTATTATTATTATTATTATTAAACTTTATTTGTACCCCGCTAGCATCTCCCGAAGGACTCGATGCGGCTTACAAAGGCCAAGGCCTCAACACACAATATAACAATACAAAACAAAAGGCAAATTAAAAACAATTAAAACAGTATAAACCACAAGCAATAACAATACGCTAAAACACAATAGAACTGGGCCGGGCCAGACTAATGGGTACAAGATTAAAAGTGCTGATGTGACAGGTGATATATAAGGCTTATAGGGCAAGTGCAGAGTGCGATATGCGATCTTAGTTCTAATAAAGTGCTTATGGGACTCAGTATTGGAGATTTCCTATTAATCTGGGAAGGCACATTGGAACAGCCAGGTCTTCAAGTTCTTTCTGAAGACTGCCAATGTAGGGGCCTGTCTGAGATCCTTGGGGAGAGTGTTCCAGAGTCGGGGGGCCACCACAGAGAAGGCCCTGTCTCGTGTCCCCACCAACCGCGCTTGCGACGCAGGCGGGATGACGAGCAGGGCCTCTCCAGATGACCAAAGTGAACGTGTGGGTTCGTAGATGGAGATGCGGTCACGGAGGTAGGATGGTCCCAAACCGTTCAGGGCTTTGTAGGTAAGCACCTGCACCTTAAATTGGGCTCGGAAAATAAATGGCAGCTAGTGGAGCTCCTTGAACAGGAGGGTTGACCTCTCTCTGTAAGGGGCCCCAGTTAACATCCTGGCTGCTGCTCGTTGGACCAGTTGGAACTTCCGAGCCGTTTTCAAGGGCAGCCCCACGTAGAGCGCATTACAGTAGTCCAGTCTGGAGGTGACCAAGGCATGGACCACCCCGGCCAGATCAGCCTTTGCGAGGTACGGTCGCAGTTGGCGCACAAGTCTCAATTGTGCGAAGGCCCTCCCAGACACCGCTGACGCCTGAGCCTCGAGTGTAAGCGATGAATCCAAGAGGACTCCCAGACTGCGGACCTGTGGCTTCAGGGGGAGTGTAACCCCGTCCAGCACAGGTTGCCACCCTATACCCCGTTCAGGTTTACGATCGACCAGGAGGACCTCTGTCTTGTCGGGATTGATCTTCAGCTTGTTCCTCCTCATCCAGATAGACACAGCGGCCAGGCACTCATCCAGCACCCAGTGCTTAAGTATGAATGTGTAAATTGTTCCATGAAATTGTCCCTGGTCCAATGAGACATTAATAATCCTTGTAAACCACTCAGCCAATTCCCCACTGACAAGTTTGATAGGCCAGAAAGGGCAAGGATCTAGAACACAAGTAGTCTCTCTCACACCTCCAAGAATCTAAAGAGATCTTTTCCCCAGAAGATTAACTTTCAGCAATGATGTCTATGTTGTTTTCTTTTTAATGGCCTTGCTTTTGTTTATATTGCTAGTTACATTTTATTGATTAGCCCATAAGCCATATCACTATACTGAACCAATACTGCTAGTTTAATTTCATTTTAATTTTATATATACTACAAATTTTTAAGCAGTGTCTCTTTTTAATTTTTAAGCCACCTAAGACCTGGATTCAGAAAAAGGCAGGATTTAAATAATCACCATCACCATCTTTAGATCCTATCAATTTTATAGGATATGTTTTAAACTAACATTGCGCAACATTCCAAATCTTGTAATGTAATCTTGTAAATTCTGTTTGTCCCTCAATTAGTCATACAAATAATATGTGAATCTCCTTCCAGCATTATGCCTAGCTTTGGTGTATTTTCTCATCGCAGTAAACTTTATGTGAGTTGTGTATCAACCACCTCAAGGTCACAGAAGGTAGAATGCTAAAAAAAAAAAAAGCCTTTTTGTGACAGCCTTGGGCAATACAAGAACAGAGGAGTAAGATGTGCATTTTCCCTAAATTTAAGTCCAGAGCTTTCTAATATATTCAGTAAAGTTCTTGATTACTTTCCTGGAAAATATATTTTGTGGTTCTTCAGCCATTGTGGCCAGTAACTATGAACCAACTGTTATAGGTTCACATTTCAAGACTGCTGAGACTTGGTGATTGTTCCACATCTTGAAGACTTGGTCCTTTTTGCAGTACAGCCAAACAAAATTGATGTCTTATTTCTTCATAGGCTTCAAGAGGTTCTCAGACTAGGTTCTGAAAAACTGCAAGAAGTCCATCGGTAAAGAATGGGGAGGTGGGTCACAAGAGAGCGACAAGAAGCTGCAGTTGATGGGACTCTGGAGATTACAGCATCATTCTTATACGTAAGCAAGATATGGGCAGTTAGTCCTATCCCTATTCTCTCTTTCACTGAGTGGGAACTCAGCAAACAGCAGCCAATGAACTAACTGTTTTAGATCTACCATCGCATGTTAGTTCAGTTAAAAAAGAGAATGGAGATGAAGATAACTTTGTGATGCACTGATTTACCGTAACTGACTGACATTGTCAGTATGATTGTAAGAGCACTGATAGAATTCACCGCCACATGATGAAATGTTTGTCCTTAATCTAGGTTTCACTTTACAACAGATTAGACAAATGCATGGAGAATATATACGAGGGTTGAATGAAAAGTAATGCCTCTACCTTTGTTACTTGGGTTTGGATGGGGATATTTTAATAAATCAAAGGCAGAAATAATCCTTAGAATGTGCTCTTTAACTATCACTATTCACTTTTCCACATAACCCCCAGAATATTGGATACATTTCTGCCAATGATGAACAAGTTTTCTGAAGCCATCACAGAAGAAGTCGACACTCTGTTTCCGCAACCAGTGTCTCACAGTTCTCTCAACGTCTTCATCAGAAGCATAATGTCCGTGCAGATTTTCTTTTATTATCGGGAACAGATGGAAATCAGACAGTGCTAAATCTGGACTGTATGGAGGATGGCATACGGTGGTGAGATCCAGTCTCTGATGCTTTCATTTCAGGCATCAGCATCCTGGGTACCCATCATGCACAGATCTTCCGATAGCCGAGAAAAGCAATAATGTGACCTACATGTTCTTGTGAAATACCGATTATACTTGAAATTTCTCTCTGAGTGATATGAAAATTGTCCTGAATCAATCTGTCAACCTTTTGCTGTGAAACTTGATGGTTGCTGCCACAGGACGTCCAACTCTTTGTTTGTCACGCAAGTCAGATGTTCCCATCTCAACATCTTTAAACTTATTTGCCCATCGATGCATAGTACTCACATCAACACAATCACCAGAAACAGCTTTCATTCTCTGATGAATCTCCTTTGGGATGACACCTTCTGCTGTCAAGAATTTGATGACTGCACGTTGCTTAAGTCGCATTGACCAACCATCTGTGCAGGGTTCCATACTTCGCACTTTAACAATACAACCATTCAATGCTAAGACTTCCCACCAAATAGAACTGTAGAGGAGAGTCTACTGAACAAGCCAGTACCTGCCGTATACCAGTACTGCCATCTGTTGAGGAGTTATGAAGGTGGAGGTATTACTTTTCATTCAACCCTCGTACTACTAAACATTATTGCTAAACTGAGCATCCACACTCTGAGCACTTTGGGATACTGTGTGCAGGAAACAAACTACAAAGGACAGAAGTTATTCCTCATGTTTGACTTGTGGCTTTCCTAAATTCACACAACTGATCATTCACAACTTTTGAAAATGGACTTGATTCAATCCACCAGAGCTTTTAAATGCTATTAAGTGACATGAATGGGGGAAGCTAGACCTCTTAACATTCCTTTGCCAAACATAAAGCGGGGCTGGTAGAGGAATGATACAAAAGGGCAGTCTGAATTAGGTTTCAAGGGTCTGAGAGAGAATAATAGAATAAAATAGAAAGTGTAATGGTACACTACTTCATCTCAGAAAAAAGGCATACTACTTCACCATTTGTATGTAACTATGGTAACAGGCTGTTTAGGTTTTATTATGCTTAAATGTATGGAATTTGTTTTTAAATTTTATGAACTGATTTGTCAAATCTCCAGTGCTAAAAAAGTGCCATGCAAACATTTAAACAAATAACAAAAGATAGAAACAATCTCTAGAAAATTCAACTGCTTGGAGAAGTCAAAGATCTGTACAGCAGTATCTTTGCTCATGCCGACATTTGAGTCCCTTCGGGGAGATAGGGCGAAATACCAATAAAGTTTTTATTTATTTATTTAGAGTGTCTCTGTCTCTCTAAAAATGAGAAGTAACACTATGGCTTAAGGGGTTGATAGGTCTCTATCCTGGGGGCTCAGCCAGCTATGTGGAACATCCGGTGGGCACAGTGGGTTAAACTTTGTGCCGGTTGACCTGCTGATCAAAAGGTTGGCAGTTCAAATCCGGGGAGCGGGGTGAGCTCTCATATGTAAGCTGTAGCTCCCCATGCGGGGACATGAGAGAAGCCTCCCACAGGATGGTGAAACATCAAACATCTGGGTATCCCCTGGGCAACGTCCTTGCAGACAACCAATTCTCTCACACCAGAAGCAACTTGCAGTTTCTCAAGTCGCTCCTGACACGGGGAAAAAAGCCAACAATATGAGATGACCAGTATACAAAAAGTGGCTTTATAAAATATTGACTTTTGTCCTGTCCAGCCAACTAAAATTGTTTTATGAGGCACATTATCCTCTCATCATAGCCACGTTTTGTTTCACATCTAAGATCTATCATGATTCATACACTTATATATACCAACTGATAACATGTACCTGTTTTAATACACTTAAAAAATTGCTTTTAAATTTAAAACTCAAATTTGTAAAAAGAATTAAAAGTATGGCACATGTCAGAAAACAGTTGCTGGGTGGACAGTGTCTTTGAAACCTGCACAGGTGGGCAGTGCAAAATGACCACTACATGTGTCAAGCTCCCCGGGTAAACAAACATAGTTATTCTTTTTTGTTTCATATTATAAAATCAGGCTGACCATAACTTCACCAGGAGGTAGCAGGCTTACCACAGATCTTGGTCTGGGAAACACATTGCTTCCCATTCTCATATTTCCTGTACTGCTCATTGTGAAGTAACAGAAAGAAATCAATGCCAACAGTCCATTCACTTTATGTTTGAACACCTGGTTGAACTTTGTCAAATCAGCATTGAAACCATAAACAAATACTCTGTTGCAAAAATCAGAAAATTCCTCTGATCTGATGAGAAATCCTTGTGTTGCCATCCAACAGACACTTAATTCAAGAATGAGTTGAACAATCTACAAATGGCACATGCAGGGCAAGAAATGCTCCCTTTTCTGAGACTTCACACCCCTTGGTTTTTCTCATCACCTCAGCATATTCCACCACCAGTACCCACCAGAGATGAATCTCCAGTTCCTCAGCCTGTGAATTGGCAGAGACAATAATAGCCTCTGTTTGACAAAAGGCCAAACGTTCTCAATGCCATGCCTGATAATAGAAGTAGTGCCAACTAGTGAGATGAAAAGAGAGAAAAGCTTTTGGCAGTAGATTGATAGCTTAGATGGCAAAAATGAGGACAATGGCAACATGCCCAGGACAAAACTACACAGCATCAGTCATACATCACACCCACATTGGCAGAACATGTTATTTAACATCCAGAATCTATCTGAACTGCACATCCCATTCATACTCCAGTGCTTCTATCTTACAATGCGACCCATCATAGACAGCTCCACTATCATCCTGAAAAGAGAAAAGAAAACTCTTGGGAATGTTTTAAAGAACCCTACTCTCAAGTATCTCCTATTGGATTAATATCTACTAGGTAATCCCTGAAGCAAGTTTCCTCCCCAGGAAGTACAAGCTGAAACTCTGAAAGGGCCATTATGTTAACATATAACAAAATATCAGAACTGTAGAGGGTTCTAGTTCAGTGCTCATGGGCATTAAGAAGGTTCCTCCTGCAAGTGGGATTGGTTAAATTAACAAGGTAATAAAAAAAATGTAAGTATACATCTTGCTTTGTGCCTTCTCTAATAAGCAAGAATTGAAAACTAAGGTTAATGTTTGTCACTGATTCCTGGTTTTTACATGAGCAATAAACCACCATCCCAAGCTTAGACACAACACCAAACCTTCAATTACTTGCACACTTACAAAGAGGTTTGCTGTCTTCTGATAACATGAATATAGCACAATTCCAATTGCCAGTTCAACTACATCCCATAAATTTTGTACTCGGCTGACTGGCATGTTCTGTATCTCTTTAACAATGTATTTGCTATCCAATGAACACACAATACAAAATTTAAAGAAGTAGGGCTTCCCCATTTAGCCATGGTATGGATTGCTTCGTAACTATATTCTAGAAATTGGGAGATGAAATACAAAAGAAATTGAGGTGGATGCACCCCATCATATTTAAATAGCAAACTGCTATGGAAGAGCTAGGCTCCCATGGAGATCTCCACAAGAAAATATTAATATTACCCCCCCCCCCCCACACACACACACATTTAAAAACAAGAATAAAAAGAAACAAGCAAGGAGGTGAGCAGTGAAGAAACTGAGAATGAGTAGTATTGAAGCAGTTTTTGCACTGCAAAAGTTAAAAATCTCAAATATTAATATACTCATTTAGAAAGATAGGAAGGTGACCGTCAATAAAAGCTTCCAAATACAAAAAAAAGGATGTTGCATGTCTTACAGAGAAGGACAAGACTTAAATGATCAATTAGCTATTACATAACATCTCAAGTCAGGTTAATAATTCAATCATTATCGGAGGCCTTTATGGCCAGAATCACTGGGCTGTTGTGTGGCTTCCAGACTATGGCCATGTTCTAGCAGCATTTTCTCCTGATGTTTCACCTGCATCTGTGGCTAGCATCTTCAGATCACTTCAATCACTGTTTTTAACTCATGACACTTTATACCAGGCACATGGGCCAGATGTGACCCTCCAAGGTCATTTACCCTGTCCTAAACTTTAAACGTGGGGTTGCCCTAAGTCTGAAACAATCTGAAGACACACAACAACTTGATTATCTCATCAGCCAAAAGCAGGTTTACATTTCCCATTGAAATCCTGGCAAGCGTATATTGGTTAAAATTGTTTATCATTTTAAATACTGTATCGGTCTTTCTTTTTTTAAAAAAATTGCATTACAAATAAAATATGTGCAGTGTGCATAGGAATTCACTCATGGTTTTTTTCAAACTATAGTCCAGTCCCCCAACAGTCTGAGGGACTGTGGGCCAGCCCTCAGCTTTAGAAGTTTAAGGACCCCTGTTTATACCATAGTTGCCTACAAGAAAACAATGTAACAGGCAAATTAGAGAAGCCTTTCTTCACCAAACTGATTCCAATGCAATCTTTCCTTCTTCAAGAAAGAGAGGGGGAACTCGGGGGGGGGGGGGGGGTATTGAAGCATGTATTATTGGGATTTGGTTTTGAAACTTACCTTTTTCTTCATTTTTACATTTTTGAAAATTGCATGGACTCTCCATGTTTTCGCAAACATTGCCCCAAATGCAGTTGTGTAGCCCACTGTAAGTATCCAAGTTCGGACCTGAAGTAAATAAAAAAGCATAATTTAAGTAAAGGATGAATCAAACTTTTCTTCAGAGTTTCAAAAAGCTACTCCTTTGGACAACAGAAGAATTCTGAAAGCTATGATTTTAAAAAGTAATTTTCCCAACCTCAACCTTATATCAAACATATTTATGTGTTTAAGCAGCAGGCCCACAAACCCAAAATATGAGCAATATCAACTCTTCTTCCGAATAAGATCCAAGTTTTCACCCATCAATTCTCTCTATCTGAACCTGACCTAAGCCAAATACTGTAGCTACAAACCCAAATGGGAAATAACGGATGTGTTTCTGTGTAGAAAATTGGCTAGCAATTCAGTGAAGCGCTTTGAATTCCATGAATATGAAAAGAACTGAAGGACAGAATTAAAGTCTTAACTCTCATTTATTAAAGTACAATATATAAATGGAAAGCCTTTAAGAAGAAATCAAATTTAAGTTAAGGAAGGGCTCTATAAAAGAAGGAATGTACCTTGGACAATGTGGTAGAAAAGGAAGCTCAGGAATCTGAAAATAATGAAAAATTGTCTGCTTTTCATCCCAGCAATTTTAAATGTGGGACAGAGTGTTCAGCTGGCAATGTTGATGATGCAGTTTAAAAAAAACCCCTTGCATCATTAGCATTTATGCTGCAGTTTTTGTGCTCTATTTTTCACCAGGCACATTACCATAGGCAACCCTATTGTTCTAAGAAGAAAAACAAGGCACCAGACAAACATTATCAATAAACATTAAGAGTGAAACATAAACACCATCTTAATTGGGTTAATAAAAGCAAATTCTTGAATTCTGAGGAGGGGAATGGATTTAAAAAGCCCAACACACAGGCACAGATCCTTTCAGCTCAGATGGTGTAGCATTTGAAATCACATTGTTTTTCTTCCCTCTCAATTGAATTCAACTTCCTGTAATTACCACATACAATAAAATAGTATGTTGAATTCAAAAGTAAAGGTATATATTCAGCCACTGGTATCTTGACAGAAAGAGGCCAGGTTTTGTCTTTACTTTTGAAATGATTGTAAACAGTCTGGAAATCAATCCAATACAAAAGCAGTTTAAAAATAAAGTTGGGAAGTCTTATGGTAGTGATACGATTTAACCCTACAATCCTTCTCTGCCTATTTATTTAAATGTAGCCCCACTGTATTCCCAGGTGAGTGCAAACAGAATAGCAAATAGTGTATACACATCTTCCATCTGAATTGTAATGCATACTTTTCAATCTCTTATTTTATATACAAAATATGGAATCCAAGATTCCTAAAGGAAGAATTCCAATTCATTATATTTAAATGAAAGAAAACAAAGAATAGGGGTGACATTTAGCAA
This sequence comes from Anolis carolinensis, assembly GCF_035594765.1. Lineage (NCBI taxonomy): Eukaryota > Metazoa > Chordata > Lepidosauria > Squamata > Anolidae > Anolis > Anolis carolinensis. Next base: position 97,263,047 of record NC_085844.1, read on the forward strand.
CATTGACAATTCTATATCATAACAAAGTCATGGCAAGGAATCTCTTGGTAAATTTCTCATTGTTAGGTCTACTGATCTGGATGCCACCATCACTAGTTGTTAACCACAATGAACTGCATACAAATTAAACTGAATCAAGGTCTCTGTTCATGATCACCTCTGAAGAGCTGACTCTGGAATCTTTTCATACAGTATTATATTTACCAATGATTTTCTTCTTATCTAGAGGATACAATCTTGTATCAATTAAAATGAGCAAGATTAAGCCACCTAAACATGCTGAGATATTGGATTTGGATGCTGCATATGGATTTACCCTCATCATTTCTTGCCACTTTTTTCACATAATTTAAAAACCTTGTGGTTTGCCCGAACATGCTAAAGCATTCTTCTTGTTTCTTATTCACCACCATAATCAGCAATGTGGTGATTAATTTGGAAGGGCAAGATCTTGCTAGGTGCAATCTTTTATCCAATGCTGCTGGCATTCCATCTTACTTCGTCCTTCACTTTATCTCAGTTCTCGCAATGTTCATATTGCTTGTTTCTTGCATCTTGCTGCTCACTCCCTTTTATCGGTATTCCCTCCTTGGCTTCACCTTCACCTCTTCTCAATGCCTCTTTCTTGTTTCTGATACAGTTAGTCCTCCATATCCATGGATTCTGCATTGAAGGATTCAACCATCCACCACTTGAAAGTATTTTTTTTTTTAATTCTAAAAAGCAAACCTTGATCTTGCCATTTTATGTAAGGGACACCGTCTTACTACACCATTGTATATAATGGGTCTTGAGCATCCATGAGGTTTGGAACTTAACCCCGGCAGACACCATGAACCCATTGTACAATAACCCCAGCACTACGCATTTCTCTTCCCTATCCTTCCCCTGTTTGCCTCTCCTCACACCTCCACAATGCTATTCTTCCCTGATTTTTTTCCCCCTGCCACTTGGATTGCTCACGATTTTCCTTGCTACTTCATTCCTCTGCCTCATCTTTCACCCTTCCTGTGTGTCCTTCTCCTGCTTCCTGCACTCCCCACTTGCTCTGCTCACTGTCCCTATCCTGGCACTCCCACCTTCCCTTGCTTCCACCATACCACCATTTCCTTTTGCCTCCCTGGTGTCTGAAAGTCTGGGTGGATGTGTTTCTTACAAAAGTTTCACAGAAGTGTGCCTCCATGTTTTACACCATATTCCAGTTCCTACAAGGGATAGAGATTTTTAATAATAATAATAATAATAATAATAATAATAATAATAATAATAATAATAATAATAATAATAATAATAATAATAAATTAATAATAATAGCTCATTTCAAACAGGCACTGGGTAACATGCCTAAACGCTGGCTAAAACCTGTTTAGACTAAGGGTATAAGTAGGGTTGTAACAAGACTACCATAAAGACTGCAAAATTGAAGGAGGTTGAGATGATTTAACACAATTTGTAGCAGTTTTCATCTCTACCAGGTAACACTTTGCAAGAACAATACATTTTTAACAATACATAATTGGTGGCATAATTGCTGGGAAAATTGGTTTCCCCTCTAATTCTTGGGGGATCCAAGGGGATGGCAAATGATGCCATAGCTCCCACTAATAAAAATGTCCCAAGACTTTAACCCTGTCAGTCTTGGTTCCTCTATATCACTAGTCATAACTTTGCAACTGAATTCACTTTTAATATTAATGGTTGCATAATGGTGTGTTTCCTAGTAGAAAATGTTCCTGTCTGGTATATGTATAGTGTTCCCTCACTACTTCGCTGTTTGCTTTTTGCGGATTCGCTGTTTCGCAGTTTTTCAATAAACTCTAAAAGAATATTATAAATAATAAACATTACAATTTACAGCCTAAGGAAGGGAAGAAGGAGAAGCTGAAGGGAGAGAAAAGGAGTCCAAGCAGCAACAGGGAGAGAAGGAGGTGATTTATCAACACACGATTGGTTGATAAAGACTTAAAATAGTGTATAACTACTAAAATAATGTATAAATATATAGCGTCCCTACTTCACGGATTTTCACTTATTGTGGGTGGTCCTGGAACCTAACCCCCACAATAAGTGAGGGAACACTGTATTTCAATGAAATACAGAGGATCTCCTGCCAGAGCATTCTATTGACATAATTCTGAAAAATGTACCAGAGCTCTCTAGCAAAGAATTCAAAATACCTCATGAAACTACAAATCCAGGATTGTGTAGGATAAAATCTATTGTTAAAATGCTATCAAAGTTCCACTATCCATAATGTGTTGTGTAAAATTTATATAAAGAACAAAGCAAGCAGGTTTGCCTGCTTGCAAGCAGGACAGCCATAATCTTAGCTATAAAGACTATCTCTGCTAAATTAAAAGTTAAGGTTAAGAAAACTTCAATGCCAAAAACCCAGGAGAATGCGGACTGGCAGTTCCTGGCCTCAGTAGCTAATATGCTTATAAAATAGTAGAAATTCCAAAATCAATTAATTCAACGGAAACCCCATTTAAAATTCATAGATAATTAATTTTTAATGTTTAAAAAGAAAGGATTTTTAATTTCCTGTCCCCTTCAACCCACATTTTAAGTCTATTTACCATCTTTTAACATTTCCATTTTCTCCTTATTGTTAGGTGTCCTCTTTTAAATCTGTAAAGGTCTCAGTTCCTTTTCCAATCTTATGTCACACTGTATAATTAAGGCTGCTAAGGGCATTAATTGCTGTATTCTGGCATTTGGTTACTTAGCCTTTCAGCTGCACTAACCTTTTAACTCTGGACATAACGGATTTCTTTCACATTTTTTCAGAGACACTAATGGCACATAGGTACACCGAAGTCTTGGATTTCTCAGTGATATGAGGGCCCCTCTAAAAGTAATGCAATATATATATTTAATCTAAATTTTACTCTATACCTTTGTTATTTATACAGCAACCTTGGAACTAGGGCCTGTATGCCTGCATGGTAAAACTCTGGATCGGCTTGTCTGAGCCACTGTATAGAAGTTGCCAAAAGGCAGGCCCATAGCCAGGATTTTGATTTGGGGGGGGGGGGGGGGGGCTGAGTCTCAGTGAGAGAGGATCTACCCTAGCAAACCTTTTGTATAATTATCCCAATTCCCCCATGCATATGGGATATATTGAACATGGTGATCAGATCATGATATGAATAAACGTAACAGTTTAAATAATAAATGTAAGGCCTTCTCGCAGACCACCCTGAGAATTTGGGGGGGGGGCTGAAGCCCCTCAAGCCCCCCCCCCCCCGGGCTACATGCCTGCCACAAGGGATTTATCCTCTTCAAATCTTGTTCCTCGCAGGGAGACCTTCAGTTTGCCAAATAGGTGGCAGTCTGATAGTGCCAGATCAGGGCTATAAGGTGGGTGTGGAAACTGCCCACCCAGGTTTTTCAATCTCACACTGGGTTTGCCAACTGACATAAGACAGGATATTATCATACATGCTACAGCAAAAGATCTTGTTTCCATCAGTGTGGACTAACATGATGCATGCAAGCTTGAGGTTTCTTAAAGAGTTTCCACATATGTTTCCGAATTAGTGGTGGTTCCTTTAGGCAAGGCTAGCAGGATTCTGTCTGAATCCCAAAAAAACAATTGCCATAACTTTTCCTACTGAAGATGCAGCTTTGATTCACATAATACCACTTTGTTGATGAAGGTGAATTCACATAATACCACTTTGTTGATGGTCTTTTATTGGCCTAATCAGACAGACAAACTTGCCCATTATAAAACAGTTTGATCTCACTTCAGGCACAGAACCTGCCAGATCCCGTTACACAATGTAGGTCTACTTCTGTCGAGGCTCTATGCCTGAATACTACTACTACTACTACTACTACTACTACTAATAATAATAATAATAATAATAAATAACTTTTTTGATAGCGGTGCTTTTGAGGTTCAGAGTTGTAATAGCTTTTCATAACTGTGTGGTTTTTTGGCATTGTATATTTCTGTGACTGTTCATTTGTATTTTGATTCCGTAGCCCACTTGTCGATGGATGTCTAGAATCAGCAGCCCAGGAGCAAGCCATCAGAACAAATGCAATTAAGGCCAAGATCGAAAATCAGCTGATGACCCAAAATGCAGACTCTGCAAGAAAACCGACGAAACCATTGATCATATCCTCAGCTGCTGTAAGAAAATCGCACAGACAGACTACAAACAGAGGCACAACTATGTGGTCCAAATGATTCATTGGAACTTATGCCTCAAGTACCACCTGCCAGCAGCAAAGAACTGGTGAGTACTGGGATCTGCACGCATCATCCGAAAATACATCACACAGTCCTAGACACTTGGGAAGTGTTCGACTTGTGATTTTGTGAAATGAAATCCAGCATATCTATCTTGTTTGCTGTGTCATACAATAAAATAAATAACTTTACTCTTATACCCTGCCACCATCTCTCAGAAGGGACTCGGGGCAGCTTACATATGGGACAAAATGCCAATAGGCACAAATACAAAACAATCCGTCAAAGCAAAAACACAAATTAAAATAAAAAACATTTGGAAATCTCTTCAATTCTATGACAAGCTTTTCTCTCAGGCACTTTGGGCTTATGAGGATTCATCTAAACCTAGTAAAAAAAAATGGGGCCATCTAGAGCAAAAAAGCTGCAGGCTGGCTACAGTAGTGTTCAGACACTTTACCCCAAACCTGTGGCAGGGATGGAGTCCAGATAATCCAACTGACCCAAAACTAATTTGGCCAAGCTGGACTGTCACTGTTATCTTTCCTATCACTACACTGATCATTTAGGTAGTGAATCAGTTCCATAGAAGCTAAACACCACAAAGGACTGATCATTCTTAACCAGGGATAAGGCTCCCTTAATGCAGCCTGGCCCCAGGTTAATCTAATTCAAGGGAAAATTGAAATCTTGCATTAGGATTTGGGTTCTGTCCTGACTTAGAGATAGTCAAGACAGGTGGCTGGATCTAGCCAAATGGAACAGGCCAAAGAAATCTTGACTGTCATTCCCTTCCACCGGTCATAGCTGTTCCCAGCTGCCACCCCACTTACCTTCTTGTGGGAACTTTGTCATGGCTGTAAAATTGAAGGAGGTGACAACAGGGGATTATACCTCATGTCACTTGAGGGGGTCTCATAAGCTGGCTCCTCAGTGGCATCTTACCATTTTGGAATGGCTGGACTCCCTGCCACTTCAAAGATGGTTCAGGGAGTCCAAGCAGTTTGAAGTCATGAGTCAGGGTGAGTTTCCGACTGTCAGCCTTAGTTTCTGCCAACTTAGCAGTTCGAAAGCATGCGATGCAAGTATAGGAACCATCTGGGCAGGAAGGTAAAGGGGCACCCTATGCAGACATGACGGCAAAAAAAGATCGGAAATGTCTATGGACAGCAAGCATGGAAAATGTAAAAGGCATTGGATGTTTGCCTTATATGTATACTATAATCAGCTCTGAGTCCCTCCAGGGAGATAAAGTGGGATATAAATAAAGTGTAGTAGTAGTAGTAGTAGTAGTAGTAGTAGTAGTAGTGGTGGTGGTGGTACGTAGTAGTAGTAGTAGTAGCAGTAATAATAGAAAGATAGGTTTCAAGAAGGAAAGCCAAGAATTGTCCAGAAAAATATAGCTTCCATTCAACAAAGAGCTTTACCAGCTTCTTCAGTATGAACAGACTGGGTTGAAATAATTGCAGCACAGACATGGTTCCTTGAGTAGAAATTTCCCTCCTTTAACAGCACATTGCAATATAATTATTACAAAAGCTGATCTGTTTCTATTAAAATGCTTCAGAGTTACTTACAGTACAAAGGGTCTCAAATGTTTTGTCAGAGACAAAAGACCCATCAAGGCCAAAAAGGAATATAGATGCATAGGAGAGCATCCCACCAAGAATAATGAGATTGTTCATGTAAGGACTGGACATCTTTATTAACCTGTGAAGAGAAGACAGTCACAATAAATAGCAGTAACAACAATAATAAAAAGAGCAACCCCAAATGAGATGGCAGCTCTTTCACAAAACAGAGTCTGAGTAGGGGAGATGTGCTGAAAGGGTCTTAGAGAAGAACCTAAGAAAAGTCATTAGACATAAAAGAACTACTCTGTATAAAGCCAATAACACTAGAAGATTACAATTAACGAAGAACTAGCAATAGCGTGTGATTTCACTGTTAAAATTGCAGACGACAAAACACCTGGAAGAACAAGAGCAATTAAAAAAAGACTCGTCTACACTGTTCAAAGAGGTAGCCGTGTTAGTCTATTTTTGTCTATTTTAAAAGACATAAAGGAATCCAAAAGTATTATCAAGGCTAACAAGGAATATCTTTTTATATGAGGTGGTGCAGCAGGTTAAACCATTAAGATGCAGAACTTGTTGGCTGTTCGAATCCACAGGATAAGGTGAGCTCTCGTTAGCCCCAGCATCTGCCAACCTAGCAGTTCAAAAACATGCAAATGTGAGTAGATCAATAGGTATCACTTTTGCAGGAAGGTAATGGTGCTCTATGCAGCCATGCTGGCCACATGACCTAGGAGGTGTCTACAGACAACACCAGCTCTTCAGCTTAGAAATGGAGATGAGCATCACCTCCCAGAGTCGGACTCAACTAGACTTAATGTCAAGGGGAAACCTTTACCTATAAGATCTTTGGGACAGGGCCTTCTTTCCATCCAAAGATGGAAAGATCTGGTCTCCTTTTGCCAGAAAGCAAAGTTCTTTTCATTCAAAGAGGCAATTAATGATTAAATGGTTGCAGGAGTTTTTTAAAATGGGATCCATGTTCTGTATGTTTATTGTATTGTTCTATTTTAAAATTATTTTATAATTTTAAAATTTCAATGGTGTTTTAATATAATTTATGTAATTGTGTTTTAACCTCAAATACAGTTGGCCCTCCATATTCTGTTTCCATAGATTCTACCATCAATGGCTTGAAAATATTCACCAAAAGGTAATAGAATCTGAAAAGCAAACCTGCATTTGGCAATATTATAAAAGGGACACTAGGGACACCACAATATATAATGGGACTGTAACATCCACAGATATTGGTATCTGTGGAGGGTCCTGGAATCAAACCCCAGCAGATAGCAAAGGCACATCCTATAAACGTTTAAATATAATAAAATATAATGAACAAATAACAAGAAGAAATTGATAGCATAAACTTTCATGGATACTATCAATGTATCTGATAAAGTGGACCCACAAAATATAATGCTATGACTTTTTTTTTCCATTTCTACTTTCATAGATATTACTGGTTTCTTTTATATCTTGTTCTATAGGAATAAGAACACAAAGAGAGGGCTGTGTGTGCTTGCATGCACCTTCAAGTATTCTGTCAACTAATGACAACCCCAAAAATATCAAAGGCTTTTCTTAACCAATGAATACTCAGAGGCGGGTTTTCTAGTTCCTTGCTCTGCAATATAGCCTACAGGACCTGTTATTTGTTGGCATTCTCCCATCCAAGTACTAACCTGGACTGACCCTGCATGACTTCCAAGATCAGACAGGATCTGCTGTCTATAGGCTTTTAGAGGTTTCAGCTGTCCCTATATGGCCTAGAAGAGGCGACAATGCCATTTCAGCACACTGACACTTGTGAACGGCTCTGTCGGGAAACAGCCTAAGACTGAACCATCTCACGCAGGATCAGAGAAGCAGCTTTCTGTGCAAATTGGGGAAATATGCAAATCTATGTGCTTGCTTTATAAATAAGTTTAGATGAGCATTATTATGGCTAAATGTCTTTGATCTCCTGTACTAAAGCAACTCCTTACATTACACAGTGGTTTAATTAGCTGGGGATTATGCTAATAATACACAGTGGAAAACACTAATTTTGATCTAACAGAATAAAAGGATTTAATAAAACGTTCCAACACAAAGATATTATACAGGAACATCAATTAAATAGAATATTATTTTAAAATATTAGGTATTATCCAACCAAAATTAAGCACCTTTAAGGCACTGGTTTCAATAGGAGGGGTGAAAGTATGTATCTAATTCTTCTGCTGAAAGTAACATGCAGACCATAACATATGTCCATCTGAGTTCAGTAAGAGTAGACCTCTTTCTCTAAAGAGATACAAAAGTCTACAATCTTAGAGGTGATTAAATTTGATTGGATCATGACCAGCACATAGATTTTAGTGCTAATCACAGTAATTTATGAGAAGGGGGCAGGGAGAGGTAAGGTAAAAGATAGCCACCAAAAGGCAAACTTCAACCTTAAGGCTAATTTCATGCCCTACTTGGTCTAATTTCAAAAGAATCCTACAAGCAATCAGTTCAGATTTTTGTCATGAATGATCTGAATGGGGAGGAAGAAAGAGAGAAAGGTGCTGTTGGTGATAATTATCTACTCAAGTAACTCTTGCCTAACAGCAAAATACAACAAAATCCACAAAGCAGTGATACCTTTATTGTGCCAACCAAAATGCACAAAACACATCATGCAAGCTTTGCAAGCTTCATTGGCTTCTTCATCAAACAAAATGTTAAAATTCACACAGGAGAAGGAAATGACAATATTAGAGTAATAGTCCTACATTGGCTGGGCTGTGGCGCACCTGGTTAGTAGCCAGCTGTAATAAATCACTACTGACCGAGAGGTCATGAGTTCATAGCCAGCCAGCATCAGAGTGAGCACTCGACCATTAAAAAAATAACTCAGCTTGTTGTTGACCTAAGCAACCCAAAAGATAGTTGCATCTATCAAGTAGGAAAATGTAGGTACCGCTTATGCGGAGAGGCTAATTTAACTAATTTACAACACCATAAAAATCGTCCAGCAGCATGCAGAAAGGAATGAAGAAGCAATCCATCAAGCACTTGGTGTCATAGTGGATGATGAAGCAGCAGCTCCCCCTGTGGCCGGAATTGAGCATACCTCATGAAGCCTGGAAGCTGGAAAAAATGTTAAATTGCCTCTGTGTCTTCATCTCTGTCTCTGTTTGTATGTCTAATGGCATTGAATATTTGCCATGTATGTGTACATTGTGATCTGCCCTGAGTCCCCTTCGGGGTGAGAAGGGTGGAATATAAATACTGCAAATACATACATACATACATACATACATACATACATACATTTTGACTCAGGTGTTACTTCTCACAAATTAAGGCTCCATCTACACTGCCATATAACATTCAGATTATCTGATTTGAACTGGCGGTGCTTCCAGACAGGACTTAAACTCGCTTTGGGGTAGGTTAAAGAAACCTGCTCTGAAGTGGGTGCAAGTCCCATTCCCATGCCCAAAAACAACAGGCTTTCCCTGTTGGTGTCTGCATGTCCTCCTGGTAACTTCTGGGAGGCAATGGGGCACTGACCCCACTCCCCCCGAAAAGCCCTTAAAATAAGAGAAAACCTACCAGGCAGCCACAATGCCTCTCTGGCAGGCCTCCTGGCACATAGAAATAATGCACCAGAAGGCAAAGGGAGGGGCTGGAGAGATTATCCTCCTTGCCCCCCTCCACCTCTTGACACATCATTTCTACACACCAGGAGGCCTGCTGGAGAGGCCTCATGGTTGCCTGATAAGTTTTCTCTTATTTTAGGGGCTTTTCGGGGGGTGGGAAGGGGGTGGGCACCCTCCTCGCTTCTACAGGCTTTTGAAAGCCCGAAGAAGTGAGATTGGTGTGGGAACAGACTCCTGGTACTGTGGAAGCTCGTACTTCATTCTAATGGGGCCCAGGTCTCATGGAGTATTTATTTAATTCAGGACAAGTCAAGGTTTTCTGGCTTTGTCACAAATTAATCCTCTTTTACTGAGGTGTCGTTTGGATGCCTCAGGTAAAAGTCTGACAGGGCCTACATTTTGGGCCCTGTCTAGAAAGGCCCTGGGTTATATGGCAGTGTAGACTAATATAATCCAGTTCAAAGCAGATAATTTGGATCTTATATGGCAGTGTAGATGATGCCTAAGGCAGGGTGTATATGCACTGTAGAATTAATGCAGTTTGACAGCACTTTGCCTGCTATGACTCAATACTATGGAATCATGACAAATGTAATTTGGTGAGGCACCAGCATTCTCTTTGACAGAGGAGGTCAAAGACCTTGTAAAATTACAACTTCCATAATTCCACACAATTGAGACACTGCAGCTAAAGTGCTGTCAAACTACATTAATTCTACAGTGTAGATCAGTGGTTCCCAACCTTTGGTCCTCCAGGTATTTTGGACTTCAACTCTCAGAAATCCCATCCAGTTTACCAGCTCTTAGGAACTGTGGGAGCTGAAGTGCAAAACACCTCGAGGACCAAAGGTTGGGAACCACCGGTGCAGATGAACTAATGCTCTAGAGGGAAATCAATGTAGGTAAAGAACACTCCTTTTTGTTCATGTAAAAACTAGGGACAACAAGCAGTAAAACACAGGCAATTACATTTAAAATCCATTAGCAGCGGCAAAATAACTTTCAGTACCCAGCAAGTTACCCATAATACAGAAAAAGGTCCCTCACACTGATTTTCAACTTACTTCTGATTTCGATTTTTGATGTTAAAGAACAAAAAAGCACTAGCCATGATCATTCCCAGGATAGTGATTGCGGAAAGAATGCTGTAGAGAGGAAGAGAGATTTTGCGAAGTTGTGGCTGGACAATGGTTCTGTCCTTTGGCGGTTCTATCCCTGAATGCCAGAAAGAAAAGGAGAGTTAATCTTATATAAATGTAGCATTCGTGGGGAAATAAACCAACAAATTTACAGCCAGAATAGTTTTATACACTTATTTTTCTTGTTAAAGATTTTCCCTTGATAAGTATAAGCTATTCCCTACTGGACCAAGGTTATGAGTTCCTCAGTACTTTGAGTACTGCCTAAATCACAGATGGGAAATTATGGTTTGAAGGCAATTTGTGATCCCATGAATGTTTCTGATAGCACCAAGGAACCTCTTCTCAATTTTTTAGCTCTCGGTTTGGTCCACATGGGTCATTTAAGGCCCAGAAGAATTAAACCAGGAGTTAACGTTGGGAAGGCTCCAGTAATTTTACTATTTGTATAACCAGATAACAAGCAATACTTGCTGAAATTCTTTCTTCTAAACTAAAGTTGCAGAAATATTATCCAGGTTGCTCTCTGGCAAGCCTAGCTCTATTCTACACTGATGGGCAGTCTGAAATCCTTTTTAAAAAATGAGTTCATTAAAGTCATTTGGGTTTTATAATGCAACATACAGCTTCACTTGTATGCTATTTATGTACAGGAAAATCATATCTATGAGTACCTGGGGCTTTTAAACTTGAGATGCCAGTGACTAAACCTGGAAGTGTATTCTACATATTTTGAATAGTGTCAGGACGTGTATACGTTTTATTATTTATTCATTCAGAGATGGACAAGTGCCCAGGCTCTTAAATATTCCCTTCGGTAAGAGCCACAATTTAAATACTTATTGTATTCATGCAAATAAAACTGCACACTGTATCACCTCATTTATTGAATAATGGTACCAGATTGTCCAATGTCAGATTTCAATACTAGATATGCTATTCTTGCTTGAATATACACATCACTAGCTTCCTATAGCTGTGCCGCTGTGGCTGAGGAAGTTGTGGCACTGAACTAGTGTTCATTGTGCCTGTAGCTATTTCCTCAGACATTTGCAAAATTATGAGGAATGTCTGCAAGGGGAAAATCAGCACTGATGTTTGGCAGCACTGAGACACAGATGTCTGGGGGGCAATGCATCCTTGCTGGGAGCAGAAGCACATAGTGTGGAAGAGCCCCTGGAGCTCTTTCACACAATGCAATTATAGTGATGTATTCCACTCTAGCTGCCATGGCAACATCCCACAGAATCCTGGGATTTGTAGTTTAATCAAAGGCACTAAAAAAGCTTTCAGGCTGAGAATTCTACATGCCCCTGTCTAAACTGCAAATCCCAGGACACTATAGGATGGAACCAAGGCAGTTTAAGTGGAAAAATAGCACTATATCTCTGTAATGTGTAAGTGATGTACTAGTTCTGAAAATATTATCCAAGGAAAGAAAAAGTGTATTTCTTTCACACATCCCAGCCCCCTCCTATTTCCTAGGAGCAGTTTCTATTTCCTAGTCCTTCTCCCTGAATTCATTTTGCCTTTGGGAAGGGTTTCAGGGGTACCACTGAAAATTAATGTTGAATGGAGATGTAAGAATTAGTATTCTTTGGGTTTATGTCTCCTCCCTTGACTGAAAATTCTGAATCAATCACAGACCCGTATAAAAGCAAAAATATGGAAACTAAAGCTTTGGTCTTAAATCTTCTTGTGGAGATAAAAAGTGGGGTATAAACATAACAACAATATTACATGGTAGGAAGCCAACGAGCTTCTCTTAGGATTGCCTTACAGTATATCAGTAGTACCCAGAATCAAGAAGTAATACATCACAAGAAAATAACTGTGTGCTATGTACTTGTTATCTACTTGATGGATGATGGGAATTAATTTCTAAGCAAGTACACTTCCTGAGAGCCATAATAGACGTTGGATTCCACATGGATGGTTGTCTCTATGTGATTCTCTTGCTAGAACTGTCTGTAAACTGGATGTTATACTGGTTGCCTACATCCACAAAATCTGTTAATAAGACCCCTGCATTAGATCAGATAGGGACACAGACACCACTCCCTGCAAAGTGGGTCTGTTCCAATGACCCAATTTGTGACAAAATTGGGTCTAATTTTTGTGGTGCATTAAACAACATATTCCTTAAAATGCAACCAGCCTTAAGCCATAAATAAGGAGATGAGGATGGTAAGGAGTCCAGGAGATGTTTGCCCCCCATCCCCACACACCCTAGTGCTGCAGGAAGCTGGGTTTTAGGCAGCTACAGTGGACTGAAGCTACTCTGGGATCTCTCATTCTTAATGAGATAATCTTCCTACCCTTTTTCAGAGCCTGCAAAATGCATAGACTCCTGGGAATAGAATATTTGACGCACCTGGAAAAATCGTACCCTGCTGTTGCTTGCTTCTATTGCAGAAATGCACATGGGCTCCCTAGTGAAATGCGGGATTGTTTCTTGATGGCAGGAAGTTTACATAATACTGTATAGTTGACATCTTAGAGTTTTGAGCCGATACTAGTGGAATGGGAAGGAAAGGCTTGGAAGAAAATGAAGATTCTAAAATAATTTAATAATCTACAGAACATAAATCTTGGAGGGCCCTAGAAAAATCCTACTTCCAGTCTAACAAACATGGAATTCCTTATCTGTTAAACTCACAAGATTACTTGTGCCATCAGATCAGGTTCTGATGCCAGTCAGTGTGAACAGACTATGCTGTGCACCTCAGGGAACGACCAGAAATGGTTGCGCGGGGGGGGGGGGGGAGATAAGGGGGAGGAAGAGAAGGAAGAAGCCTTTCCAGTGTTTGTGGGAGACAGTCTACCTCCCAAAGGCCAATTGCTGCAAATGGGGGAGACTCCACAGTACCTTCTTTCAGCCCATTTTTCACTTGGTATTATATTACTCAGAAAATATTGGGTGGGTGGAACTTTGGTTGAGATGAGACAGAATCTAAACCATAGTCAATGGATTATTTTAGTGATTTTCTCTGTAGCAGTACAAAAACATTTCTACACGTTATATTGCATACAAACTAAAAATTACACAGAAATCTGTAATACCATTCCTGCGCTTTCTTTTATATTCTTGTCTTACCCTGAAATTTGATGGAGTTGTTGATGATTTCCAGTGAATCAAGTATAGCATTATATTCTCCCACCTTCACTTCTTTTTTGTCTGCAGTGAAACAAAAAAAAATGTGATTGCTTATGTCAGTCCAGTCATTCCTTATTTAGAAAAGCTGCTATATTTGCTTACCTGACTCTCCCATTGTTGCCATTCTTACAAACACCTTTTACAGTTAAGGTAACATATGAAATGACTCAGACAAATTAAATGGAATTTGAGTGTAACTAGATTGCAAGCCATCACCACCACTACATTGCACAGTTGATACAGAACAAAATATTTTGGAGTCCCACTCAGCTGAAATTACTGTAGTTATGACTACCATAACTCAAGAGCCCCTCATACACCAAAAATTGCAGTTTTGTGGCGTGTGGAGTCCAGATTTTCCCTCTACCATAAAATAAATTACAAGACTCAAACATGACCCACAACACCCATTTTTTTAGATGATCCCTTTTTTATTTTTCTCTCTCTCCAGGGAATAAGCAACCCCCACTCCACCTCTCCACCTGAATACAAAGGCAAAATCCAGGATTTTTCCCATAACTATCTTTCAGCAGCCAATGTGTGCTTTTCCCCAAAGGCAGGAATAAAGACATATGAACCCTTGAAATCCCTTTCCCATACAATGCGATTAATTACTTTAGATTTGCTTATTCTCTTGATTCCATTTTTTTATATCTTAGAATCTTAAGGTGATTTTTGAGGTAGGAGTGTTGAATTGCCTTTCTTGTTGCGAATTCACTATATGTAGTCATGTATACATTAAGCCCATGTATAAATCAAGGGCAGATTTAAGAGCTAAAATTGTGGATTTCAGTTAGACCAGTGGCTAAACTCAGTGTCACTCCATGGAAAGTGGGCAGCACCAATGTTGTTTTAGGGGGCCATTTCCCCACCCGGGCATTCAAACAGACCAGAAGCAGTGCAACGACAGAGTTAGTAGAAGGTGTAGGTGCTTCTTTTGGGTTCTTCCAGGATGCCTTTCAACACTCTACTCAGAAAAGTGGGTGGTTCCCTATTTAAATAAGAGTTAATGTACGGTGACCCATTAATAATCCAGTTTTGGGGAGTTGATATTTTTTCTAAAAGAGATGTATACACAAGGAAATAGAGTATATATGATTCTCAATACTTAGAAACCATCTTATTTTGAGAGTGGCCCTGTTTCACTCTCTTGCTGACACTTGATGATCCAGTCCTACTATTAGAGTGCTGAGGGGAAGGGAATAGTAGTGCCACACTGTTGCTGCAGGGAATAGGTGCTTTAACTGTAATTGTTTTACATTTAGTATCAGAATATATTTATTTGCAGTGTTGTGAATTCTAACTGGGACTTAAGCAATGTTATTGGCAACTTCAACCACTCTGCATATCATACACATGAAATAACTTTTTAACAACACCGCAAATGGGGAAATTATGCAAGATAAAAAATGGATAAAATAGCACTTCCTGCCTGTCAGAGAACTGATAACCAGAACTAAAAGATACCAGTGAGACTTCTGTGGCCTGAAGACTGATGAATGCTATGAAGTTTTTTTAGGCATATCAAGACTAAATAAATATTCCTTTCACTGTGCCAGTACCTCGATGAAAATGTCAAATCTGTCAATTATGATACAGGAAGGAAAGGGGCAATTCCTATTGTGGCAGAAAACATATTCTCTTTAGTAATAACTGAGGATGGGGGTGACTTGCAAATTTATACTGGAGCCTCATACTGCGATCACATTAATTTATGTGTTGAAAATAAGCATGATAAAGAAAGCCAATTTGAAAAGCATTTCTTCATTCTAATAGCATTACCACAATCTGGTCCAAATTAAGCACTTGTGAGTACCAGTTATTTCAATGGAAGAAATTAGAGTCAAATGTTTTTGTCAGAAGGACTGTAAAATATGACGGATTGTGTCCCTTCACATTTTGAATGCTGTGCTGTTGAAAGTGAAGCTCTTCCTAGGGCCAGCACTACCATTAGGTGAAAAGAGACAACTATATCGGGCAGTAGATGTTGGTGTCATGATAGTCCAACAATTAGTTTATTATGTTTGTATTTTACTGGCTTGAAACAAGGAGAGACACTGTTGAGGTTTGGTGACTAATATGTAAAAATCAATCAACCAGATTTATTAATTGGTCAACTGATTTAAATATGTATATCTTATCCAATATCATGATCTTTGATGGCAGCATAAAATAATTAGGCCAGCATAAAACAGTAAAACATAAACTAGAAGCAACTAAAATTCAAATCAAGACAGCTAAAACTACTTAGGACAATGAAAAAAACAAAAAAGTGCAGATTTGAATGAACTCAATTTGGATTCATGTTATTACTTGGTGCCAGAATGATGCTAGTATTAGGGCAAATCAGGTCTGTCACAGAAAGGCATCCCACAATCTGGATGTTACAGCAGGGAAGAGTCTCTCCCACAGTTCATTTCCCTACTTCTGGGACATAGAGGAAGACCCTGCAGCAGACCTCAGTCCTTGATCAGGCATACATAGATGTCCCAACCTCCTCAAGGTTTTGATCTTATCACTTTGCACCTTGAACTCAGATCTGGTTCATATTGGCAGCCAGTACGATTCCTTAAAAAATAGTTGCGTGCAGTTTTTGTGCAGTTTTTGTCCAATGATACATGTAATGGCTACATTTTGTGTTAGCTGTAGCTTCCAAGTTATATGCAGGGCTAGCCTACTGTGGTAGTCTAATCAGGACATTATCAATATATACATTGTCCCATTCTATGAATGGTGGTACCTGATAGACCAGTCAAAGCTGGCCTTAAGCAGTGTGAGCAATCTGGAAAATTCCTGCTCCTTAGCGGTGTGGAACCCCATTCATGTCAGATAGCTCATTTAATTTCTATACCTGAGAATCAACCCAACAAAACTTCTATTTTTGAAGATTCAGCTTCAGTTTATTGGCCCTCACACAATTACAGTATATAGGCATGAGTCCAACCTTAGCTGAATATGACAACAAGAACAAGTAGAGTTGAATAGCTTAAGTGTATTGATGGTACCCACCCCAAACCTTCTAATGATCTCACCAAGTGACTTCATATAGTTATTGTAAAGCATAGAGGATAGAGTAGAAACATATAGCATGCTAGAGCATAATAGACATGACACTGAACAGGATTCCCTAATGCCATCTCTGGAATGTCTTTGCAGATTTATTTATTTATTTACAGTATTTATATTCTGCCCTTCTCACCCCGAAGGGGACTCAGGGTGGATCACATTATATACATATAGGGCAAACATTCAATGCCCATATACACATAAAACCGAGACAGAGACAGACACAGGGGGGAGCAGCTGCTCCATCATCCACTGTGACGGCACTTCCTCATTCCAACATCGTAAATTAGTTAAATTTGCCTCCCTACTTTATAAGTGGTACCTTGTTTCCTACTTGATAGATGCAACTATCTTTCGGGTTGCTAGGTCAGCAATGAGCGGGGGCTATTTTTTATTTATGGGTGCTCACACCACCACGGGCTGGCCTCGAACTCATGACCTCATGGTCAGAGTGATTTATTGCAGCAGGCTGCTCACCAGCCTGTGCCACAGCCCGGCACAGTGTCTCCTACTCCCAATCCACAGTGTTTGTCCAATAGGATAACATAAGAGGATCAGTATAGTAGAACTCCCCTGTTTTGAACAAGGATTAGGTTAGGACCAGTGTTATGAATGTGGGAGTGGGAAATAAAATGGCAAATGTGATTCAATGTAAGTAAATGAAAAATGTTGCAAACTGGAACAAATAAATAAGTAAACTCTAACTCAACAAATGCATTGATGGAATCTCAGTTGCTAGTGACTGACTCAGAAAATGAACTTGAGATTGTCATGAATAGTTCGGTGAAAATGTTAACTATTGCTTTTGTAATAGTTGCAGAAATTCAAGGCATTAACAGAAGAAAAATGTTTACTGAAGTCTGAGTATATCATGGTATACTAGCTGAAAATTAACTGTTGCAACATGCTGTAGAGTGAATACATTTTTCCTCAACAGTTAACACATTTTATTGTTTTCTGTCTGTCTCGGCAAAAGTTGGGTTTGGACAAGTGAGACATAACAGAGAAGAATGATTGAAAATTTATTTCAGTACTCCATGATAAAGTTGTCATATATCTCTTCTGTTAGGGCGATTGCTTTGATAGCAGGATCGTCCCTTACATTTTCTAAACAATGCAAAAACACCTCTTTCTCTTTTGTCACTCCACAACTATGGAGCATTTATTTAGATGCGCTATTTAGATGCCCATAAAAAGGACCAAAGAACACACTTCAGTTTTCAAATGAGATCAAAGACAGCTGGGCCATGGCTTTTACAAGTTTAGAGAAATTGTCTTCCTTAGCAGCTGCCTGTCTCTGGAGATCTAACGTGGGAAAAGAAGTCTGCATCTCTCCCAACTCAAACTGTACATTTGCAGATAAACAAGAATATTATTGGGCAGACCTCATACTCAATGGGACGAACCAATGGATAAGCTATTCGGCCAGAATGGAAAACAAAAGCACAGGATCGTATATTTTGGCAAATGGTAGATTTACATGAAGCCCAAAGGAGTGGATTGACAACAAATAGGATAGAATAGAATTATTATGAAGTGCCATGAGCTTCCCATAACTTCCTTGTTAAGGAAATGCTGCACCACCCCCAGAACTTCTCACTCCTGAGAGGTGGCGTGAGCATTAACCATATGTACATCTGTGTATCTTTAGTCTTTCAATCTAGGCAGACTAGTTCTAGAATTAGCTGCCAGACAAGTTCAACAATCCTGGGAAAGAGATACTTTAGTAAACAGCTCCATCACAGTGACAAAAAGGATTTCCCCTCTCCTTCTTTTGGCTACTGCAACCATTCTCCATTTCAAAGTAATGCCAAGTTACAACAGTTGTTCTCATGGCTAAGCTGCTTACTATTTCATAACTGGAGTCCCAAAAAACAAGGTCAATATACTTAGATCCAAACAGTTTGGTCATAAAGTAATATATCGGCCAGAAACAACTACTCTTCTGGATTTATTCTGGAACCCCAAAACTCTTTAAAAACAGCACTGATCTATCTTACACAGTTCTACAAGTCAGGTAAAGCAATTGCTCAGGTTTTTTTTATGCCAACCACTCATCCTGTCCTAAGTAAGATCTACTACACAAGGATACGGAATTGCGCAGAATGTAATTCATACTATTGATGGGAGAACATTTTCAACTACTTGACCCTTAGATCAATGGCATAAATTAGCATTAAGTACATAAATAAATAAATTGTGTGGTAAATATGAATTAAAACAATCCTATAAATAAAAATTGGAAAGCATGCTGGAGACATGAAATTATAGAGATTTCTTAATCAGATC
Organism: Anolis carolinensis; assembly: GCF_035594765.1. Lineage (NCBI taxonomy): Eukaryota > Metazoa > Chordata > Lepidosauria > Squamata > Anolidae > Anolis > Anolis carolinensis. Next base: position 97,282,114 of record NC_085844.1, read on the forward strand.
ACATCTCTGTTGTCTTTCCACAGTTCAGTAACTCTACATGATAGAGCTCTTTCATCTGTAAATAAAATTAGCCATTCCCCACCCCCTCCAACTGCAACTTAGCTATTGTTGATTTCCCACTGGCATCAAAGATTAAATAAGTGCAGATGACGGATTTAGAAGAGAAGATTCTTGTGATCAAAAGGATTAGTTATGAGAGGGTGTTTGATGGATGAGCAGCAGCAGGCAGAAGCATTCCACTGCAGAACTATTTCTGTCTCTAGTCAACTGGATTAAGGAATTTACAATATGTAAAAATCAGGAAAAAAGTGGCTTCTTTCCAGAACTTCTGTTAACAGGCAGAAGGGGAAAGTGCATGTATCAGATCCTATGATCCCACAAATAAATGCCCCACTCTCAATATTCCACCTCCAGCACAACTGCATAACCATTTGACCTAATCCCATCTAGAGTAGACCAATATGATTCTACCATTAAATAGCAAGGGCCCATGTGGATGAAAAGGCTGATGGCCCTTGTTTTAGACTTTTGGCCTGGGTCCAGAAATGCTTGGGAGTGTGATCTTGAATAAAACAACCACTATCTAGCAGAGTATGCCCCATTTAATCCCACTGCATTATATAAAGCTGTATGTTTTTCCATACTGCCTATGCAACACATACAAAAGAGATAACCCAATAAAAATGGAACATCGCTCTCTATCTCATTCAACTTGGAAACTTTTTCATTTCTACAAGCAAGGTGACTGAAATAACCATTTGCTAGGGATTCCCAGGCTTGCTGAGATTGTCTCAGGCCAAATAAGGTTATTCCCTCATGTAAAGTTATTAAAATTGACTTTACTTTTCATGAGTCACATTACAAAAAGCATATTGTATGACAAGTAGTATCATTTGGGTGAAGGCAGAGAATGTTCACTGGCAGAGAATGTTCTCTGAATGAATAAAAACTGCTCATGTTTGTGTTTTGACATTTCCAGGTCTGTAGTGTGGCCATACTACAACTCACATAACTCCTGTTAAACATAACCAGTGCTGGAGAGTATAGTAGGGGCTATAGTACAGTGGACTTGGAGGACAGCCAATTGCGAAACAGTAGTTTAAATACTACATGGACCAGTGATTTAAACTAGCATTTCTACATCCCTAAAGCTCAGATAGTATCTCTATGATGAATTTGCTTTTTGCCATATAATAGGAGCAATGGGTTTTTCAGACCTGGCTTCACTGAATGTTGTGAGGTCATAGCTTCTTTTGCTTTTAAAACCAACAATGGGAATGTATATAAACATAATTCTCCATGTGGAACTCACTAATCACACAAATAAAAACATTGAAGTAAAACATTCCTAGACTTCTCCCTGCAGTTTACATTTGTAGCATAGAGAAGATTGTGTGTGTGTGTGTGTGTGTGTGTGTGTGTGTGTGTGTCTTTTTAATAATTCAGCAAATGCTTACTGTTTGGAGCACTCTGCACCCAACTGTAAAGCTAATTGCCTAAAGCCACAAAGATTTAATTTTGATCATCATCCTATCCTGTCAGAAAATGCCAGGATGCTAGCTTGCAAGTATGATATATTATATAATGTAAGGAAAGGATTCCTTGCCAAGCTGATTAAAACTTGAGAAGTAGAATTTTGTTCATTTCTTGATTTGATGGAGGCTCATAACTAGCAGGATATTCATAAGAATGAACAGACTGTCAGTGTGTCCTACTTTAGAGATGGACATTATCTCTTTGAAGGATAACACTGTATGTGAACCTGTCCTGCATCTGGGAGTGAGCAGATTACTGATACTATGGAATACTTAAAGGACAGATAAATTGGCCCTAAAGCAAATCAAGCACAAACATTCTCTAGAAGCCAAGATGACTAAATGGAGGCTGCTGAAGTTTAATAACATCATGAGAAGACATGACTGACTAGAAAAGATAATAATGCTTGGTAAGGGAGACTGTTGTAGTAAAAGAACAAGACCATATTCCAGATGGATGAATTCCATCAAGGAAACCACAGCCCTGAAGACACATACACCTACAATCTTTTAGGGGTGGAGTCCCTGGAAAACTAAATATAAGTTTTGAGCGTAGGTCTTGTAAGCCATTAGTATTTGGGTCCTTTGCTAAGACAGCTCTATAAAGCCAAAATAAATGAGTAAATTGGGAGCTATCCATGGTCCTGATAGCTACTCACAATAGCCTATGCCAGTGGTTCTCAACTTGGGGTCTCCAGATGTTTTTGGCCTTCAACTTCCAGAAATCCTAACAGCTGGGATTTCTGGGAGCTATGGGCCAAAAACATCTGGGGACCTCAGCTTGAGAACCACTGGCCTATACAAATGAAGACAGCAGTGGTTTGCTTTTCAATACATCATTTGTAATGTATAAATCTACTTTGAAAACTGTCACCTTTTAATGTGTCAAATTGTTTAATACATTTTAGCATACTAAAATTGTTTATTTTGTCTTATGTTATTCAAACTTGGCAGAGTTATCTATGTTTGTGCCACTCTGAGATTCCATGATAAGATGTAACATAAACATTTAAATAAATAAATTCCAAGCTGTGTAGTGTAGTATTTCCCAGATAGTTATGTACTTGGTGCCCAATGACCAATATTCTGAGTATATAAACTTCTGTATGTTAAAATATTTGAAAATTCTAACACATGCATACATATGAAGAAAAAATAGATATTTTATAAAACACTAGCTGTGCCCGACCATGCGTTGCTGTGGTGAAGTATGGTGGTATGGGAAATAAAGTATTGAGGAATTGGTGGTAGTTAAGGTAAAGGGTAAATGTTTTCCCCTGACATTAAGCCCAGTCATGTATGATTCTGGGGGTTGGTGCTCATCTCCATTTCTAAGCCGAAAAGCCGGCGTTGTCTGTAGACTCCTCCAAGGTCATGTGGGATGACTGCATTGAGCAGCTTTACCTTCCCGCCGGAGCAGTATCTATTAATGCACTCACATTTGCATGTTTTTGAACTTCTGGGTTGGCAGAAGCTGGGGCTAACAGTGGGGGCTCTCGCCGCTCCCCCAATTCAAACCTGCGGCCTTTCAGTCCAGAAGTTCAGCAGCTCAGCGCTTTAACACGCTGTGCCATCAGGGGATATTATTTCCTAAAGGTTGTGAATATACAATATTTCTTTTCTTTTCTTTTTTTTTAAATAAATTTTTATTCAGATTTTCTTACACATACATACAATACAGTAAAAATAAAAATGGTGATGGTTCACGGGGATTGGTGAAAGGGGGAGAAGAGGAAAAGAAAAAAAAAAAGGAAGGTGAGAAAGAGGGGGGTCGGGAAGGGAAGGGATACAGAAGTCCTTCCGCTTTCTATTCTTTGTGGGCTAGGTTTTGTTCCATTTCTTTCTTTCTTTTTTTACATTTATTGGACTAGTTTTGGTCATTGTGAGTGTCCTCGGATTCTTCTTTTGCTTATTTCTCCTTTGCCTTTTCCTTGTATTCTACATACTTTTCCCAATTAGTTGATTTTATTGTATTACCCCTGTTTATTTTCATTAGATATGTTAATTTGTACATATCATATATCTCATTCAATTTCTCCAACCAATGTTGATTTGTTGGTATTTCTCTTATACAATATACAATATTTCTGATTGGTTTTTTTTGGTCTGTTGGAGGCAAGTATGAATGCTGCAATTAGGAAAAATGATTAGGATGTAATGGCCTTGCAGCTTTAAAGCCTGGCTGTTTCCTCCCTGAGTGAATTTTTTGTTGGGAGGTGTTAGCTGGCCCTGATTGTTTCCTGTTGGAATTCCCTTGTTTTCAGAGTGGTGTTGTTTGCGATATTTTATGTGCTTCTACTGTCTGTGGCCCTCAGAAAACAGAGGATTTACCAGACTTTGATGCTGGGAATACTTTGTGGGGAGGTGTTAGCTGGCCCTGATTGTTTCCTGTGTGGAATTCCCCTGTTTATTTACTGTCCTGGTTTTAGAGATTATATTGTTCTGCATTATTCTATCCCAGTAATTATTTCATATTAAAGTAGAATCTCACTTATCCAACATTCGCTTATACAATGTTCAAGATTATCCAACGCAGTCTGCCTTTTCATAAACAATGTTTTTGTAGTCAGTGTTTTAAATTCATTGTGATATTTTAGTGGTAAATTTGTAAATACAGTACAGTAGAGTCTCACTTATCCAACATAAACGGGCCAGCAGAATGTTGGATAAGCGAATATGTTGGATAATAAGGAGGGATTAAGGATAAGCCTATTAAACATCAAATTAAGTTATGATTTTACAAATGAAGCACCAAAACATCATGTTAGACAACAAATTTGGCAGAAAAGTAGTTCAATACGCAGTAATGCTATGTAGTAATTACTGTATTTATGAATTTAGCACCAAAATATCACGATATATTGAAAGCATTGACTACAAAAATGCGTTGGATAATCCAGAATGTTGGATAAGCGAGTGTTGGATAAGTAAGACTCTACTGTAATTACTACATAGCATTACTGCGCATGGAACTGTTTTTTTCTGTCAAATTTGTTGTATAATATGATGTTTTGGTGCTTAATTTGTATAACAATGACCTAATTTGATGTTTAATTGGCTTTTCCTGAATCCCTTCTTATTATCCAACATATTCACTTATCCTGCCGGCCTGTTTATGTTGGATAAGTGAGATTCTACTGTATATTGATAATCTTATATTATCTGCTTAGAACTGGATTATATGAGGCCCCTTCTTCACAGCACACTTCAATGCACACTGAAGTGGATTATATGGTAGTGTGGACTCAAGATAATCCAGTGCAAAGCAGATAATATAATATTATAAATGGGTTATATAGCTGTGTGGAAGGGCCTTGAGTCTACACTGCCATATAACCCAGTGCAAATTAGATAATCTGTGGAAGAAGCCTAAGTGAGGCCTAAATCTGCCTGTCCCCTAACTGAACCCTGGCTGTCCCTTGGTTGCTAGGAGACCAAGTGGGCAGAGATTAGCCCTCTAAACTGGCAGCAATTGGATAAAAAAATTATTGCTCTCCCTCTAATTAGGACTTTATTTTTCTTTTCTTTTTGTTGTATCAACCTAGAGGCGTGGGTTGTGTTGTCAAATTTCGAGGTTGGGAGGCCTGTACTTTTGTTGTTTTGTGAGTTGCCGTGATGCCATCACTCATTTATATATATAGAAGATAGATGCAGTACAAGTCAAAGAGAGAGAGCAGCAGAAATGACTCAAATTCCAGCAAGCATTATTTTAAAGAAAAATGGCATGTGGTATTAGGTGATTAAGAACAATAAACCTTAATCTTTCTAGTAATATTGGGGGGTGATGGTAGGAATTAGCCTGCATTCTTATGAGCACATAATGTTTTGATCTATTTTTAGTTTATGTGTTACCAAAGGGATTTTGTACCACTTTAGAATTAACTAAGAAAAAGAAGGTTCTAGCTAGACTAAATCTGTTTCATCAGGTCCAGTTTGAAGGACCAATTTAAGAAGGAAAATATTGCCTAAAGTCAATAAATACGTATGAATGACCGAAGGCTGGCTGGGAGTAAAGAAGGAATTATAATGAAATGAGCAAGGTAACCCTCATGAGGCTGGGGTATGTTATATAATGTGTTTGGTAATTCAAGAAATCAATGTCTCTGCTCATGGTCAATGGATTTGAGTTTATGGATATATCCCAGTTCTGGTGTTGTTTTATTCCTATCTCTCTTTGAAGCTTGTTTTGTTTTGTTTGTTGCTGTTGAAGTTCAAGATGGAATCTGGAAGTTCAAGATGGAATGCCCAGGAAGATGGAAGTGTTTTGCAATTGATGCGTGTGTACTGTATATTTCCATTTTTTATGTCTGGTTTATGTCTATTTGTCCTTTGGGCTCAGAGACAGATCTTTTTGCCCAGTGTAGACTGCTGAAGGATTGACAGAAGATGGCCTATATTAGAGGAAGAATAAGTGAAAGTACCTCTAATATTGTAGGCGATGTGATTAGGTCCTGTAATGAAATTTCCCAAATAGATAATGTGAGCAGAGTTGGCATCTGGGCTTGTGACAAGGTCTTGTACCTATTTCTCCATTCATGTTGTGCATGTTCTATAGATAAATAACTGACTGAGATTGGGAGGCTGTATGTAGGCAAGTAAAGGCCTGCCAATTTGGGGGCTTAGCACTAGCTGAAATGAAGCTTTGTATATACTTTCATACATTTAAATAAATAATACCAGACATGATTTGTACCTTAAAATCATTTCAGTCTTAGGCAACCCTAATACAACCCTATCACAAAGTTTTCTTGGAGAGATTTGTGTGGAGACAGGTAGCCTTTGTTATCATCTGAAGCTAAAAGTGTGTGACTTGCCCAAGATGACCTATTGGCTTTCCACGGCTGAGCAGGAATTCAGACTCTGGTCACAGGCCAAAACCACACCATGCTGCATCCATTGATGAAAAAAGCCAGATAAAATATTTCCTATAACCAATGTAGGAAACAATCTACTACATTTCATATTGTGTTAACATAATTCAGAAGTATTGTTATCCACTCAGTTATATTTCCAGGTTAGGTGAAATCAAATTAAATAAAAATCAAAGCAAATACAATTTTGATTAGTTCGGGCAGTGTGGTCCAACCCGCGGCCCGTGGGCCACATGCGGCCCACCAATTCATTTTTGTTGGTCCTTGCCCTTCTTACTGGAAAAATATTTTAATTTAACATTTGGAAAAAAAAATCATTTACCCTTCTTACTGCTTTAAATTTTTAAGAAATGGTCATATAACGGCCATATTGAAGCCTCACATTCCTATACTAAAGTTTGATTGGCCCTTGGTTAACTAAAGGTTGGACCACACTGAGCTAGGGGATACATTTTAGATAATTGCCATGTGTCATCTCACTCTGGAAAAGCTGTTCAGTTCACATTTTGTTTCAAGGAACAGAACCTTAAGAAGAGGAAACAAGAACTTCAGAGCTGCTCCTTAACAGAACCTAAACAGCAGACTGATCAGATACACAAATCATTGTCTTCATCACTTTGGTAAAATGGGCCTTGGCTGTCATGCAGGCGGGAGAGCAAGCCAGCTGAAATTAACTGCAATGAATCACTCTGACCAGGAGGTCATGAGTTCGAGGCCGCTCGGAGCCTATGTTTGTTTGTCTTTGTTCTATGTTAAAAGACATTGAATGTTTGCCTATATGGGTAATGTGATCCGCCCTGAGTCCCCTTCGGGGTGAGAAAGGCGGAATATAAATGCTGTAAATAAAAATAATAATAATACAGAATGTTCATTTTAGTAATAAAAATTATTTCTAAACTTGCATCTATACATTTAAATTAGGTAAAAGGTAAAGGTTTCCCCTGTTAAGTCCAGTCATGTCTGACTCTGGGGGTTGGTGCTCATCTCCATTTCTAAGCCGAAGAGCCGGCGTTGTCCGTAGACACCTCCAAGGTCATGTGGCCAGCATGACTGCATGGACCGCCGTTACCTTCCCGCCAGAGCAGTACCTATTGATCTACTCACATTGCATGTGCAATATTCATGTAAAATTGTGTTTATTTGAATGATGCATCAAACAGAACAGTGGTTCTCAACCTGCGGGTCCCCAGATGCTTTGGCCTTCAACTCCCAGAAATCCTAACAGTTGGTAAACTGGCTGGGATTTCTGGGAGTTGAAGGCCAAAGTATCTGGGGACCCACAGGTTGAGAACCACTAAGAGAGACCATTCTACTTCAAGAACAAGAAAAAAGAGAGGAAGAGAACATTCTTGAACTTCTGGTTAAACTTGGCTACCCTGGTTGCTGTGCCTGAATGTGTATTTTGGTATTTTTGAACCCCATATTGTTTTATATGTTCTGTCTTAATTTATATTGCAAGACATCTTGAGTCCTATTTGAGAGAAAAGTTGGATATAGATAAAAAAATAAACATCACATTTTAAAAAACATGGTCTTGATTTCAATAGGAAAGTGCAACATATATATTATATACTCCTATTTTTGTAAAAGCAAGGTTGAACTTAACATGGAGCAAAATGTTTTGGGTATCAGTTTTCCAAAGCAATCCTCCTTCCCACAAGCTCTATATATGTATATTGTTTAAAATAACCAATCACCAGTTGAGGGCTTGTAGTATAGTGGTACAAATCATAATTTTTCATTTCAAAGGCAAACATTTCTAAAGCCAGCAGTGTTAAAAAGGGCTTAGCTTTGGATGATCAGTACTGCTCCTCAAACACCAGAGTTGTTTTTTTAGATTCTCTTCTAAAATACTTTGTCTATACTTCTGTATTATTTATTGTATGTAAAATGCGAGGAAGACAAATGATTATGTTCAAACTGTGTACACAAAGAGGCTCTTTATAATCTAACTCAAATCATAGACTTTATTAGACTTGTGAAGAGATATGATCCCACGAGCCTCATCAGATCCACCCCCTTAGCTTGCAAAAAAGAGCCTACCTCTATGAAGTAGTGTTTAATGACCATTTCTACATACACTTGGGTACTCCAGCATAGTATTGGTTCTCACTGATTAAAACTGGTAAGCTGGTTTTAAAACCCTGGGCACTCATTAAAACAAATGACTGGGCAGGATTCCCAAAGGCCTGACTCACTTCCGAATCATGTTGACCCACTTTACGTTGATTATTTTTCTAATTTGCAGCTGTTGATTTCACCTACCTACCAGAACACCTATGCATTCTAAATGGGAATGCTTGTTTTCCCAGGTCATGAGTCTGAAAAGGGGCAAAACAATTGGCATAATTACGTATCCAGAGAGAGTTCTTGTGACTCTGGTTGCCAAAGGAGTCTGCCTTGACCATTAGAGCATGGGAGCGGAAAGAGAGTGAGGGCTGTTATCCATTTCTATTATCCAGATTGTACTGCACAGTGTCACAACATTTTTTCAGAAGCCCAGGTAAGTGAGCTGCTCTGTTTTGTATCAAAATCAAAGTCTAATGATGGCCATGAACGTAGATAGTTTGAAAGAAAAAGATTCAAATTCATGGAGGATTATACTATTAGTGGCTACTAGACATGATAGCTATCTGCTACTTTAGGATAAAGGAGGGCATGGCTGAGGCATTATCTACACAATAAAAGACCCATATGCCTCTAAGAAAGCATTCCACACTTTTGAGGCTACTGCTTTTTTCCCTACCAAATGTATTCAGTTTCTAGGTGCTCTATCAAATTATATAATGTAGTATTGCCTCTGGAAACTGAATAAAAAACAAATATAAGAGCAAAGTTTATCACATTGGCCTCCTTCCGACCATCGCAGACCTAAATATTCCAGTAACAGAAAAAAATGTTTAATTTACATTGTCCAAATATTTCCTCCTTTGAGTTCATGAACTATCCTTTCATCACATTTCAATGAAAACCTAACTCAATGATTAAAAACTTTGATCCAGCCCCTTTGATTTCAAGTAGGTTTATAAACACATGCTCCTAATAAAAATCCTAAAATTTAAAAGTGCTTATATTCCTTTGGGCCAGTGCCCATTCACGATTAGAATGCTCTTACTGTATTTTTCCTTTTTTTAACATGGTGCTAGATTAAACAATACAGCAATGGTAGTTGTTTTGCTCCACTCTCCCTTTTCTCTAAACACTGACTTTTGTGTTCTTAATGAAGATCCAATAATCAAGTTATTGGACTGATGGGGTGTTTCAGAAGATTGAGGTTTCTATAGACACATCTTCCCAGCTGGTACTACACCACTGAAAAAAGAATAAATCTCTGGTGATCCTGAAGTGTTAATGAATTTACTGGTTCCAGCTATTGCTCCCTGGTTGGATGCCTGAGAGGAAGAAAGAAATTAAATTGATAGAGACAAGTCTTGCTTCAGCTTTGTAACTGCTGTAAAATATGTTGACTGGAGAAAAGCTATTGTAATATAATTACAAAACATTTGAGGCTGTGGGGCCTTAACAAATTGTCACAATATGTTGTTGACTATTAAGTAGAGTAATTGGCATTGGGTGGTTTAATGTTTGGTGGATTCAACACTGAAAACTTTTGGCTTGCCTATTGACTTTAATGTCAATGAAGCTGCTCTGTCTCTTGCTGGTGGGAAAAAGTATTTTTGTTCTTAGCATTTTAGCATTGGGCTATGACCCTGGAGACCAGGATTCCAATCCCTGCTCAGCCATGGAAACCCACATGGTGACTTTAGGCAAGTCACACACTTTCTCAGCCTCAGAAGAAGACTAGGGCCGGGCTTTGGCACAGCTGGCTAGTAGCCAGCTGCAATAAATCACTACTGACCAAGAGATCATGAGTTCGAAGCCCGGGTCGGGTTAAGCCCCTGACCATTAAATAGCCCGGCTTGCTGTTTACCTAAGCAGCCTGAAAGACAGTTGCATCTGTCAACTAGGAAATTTAGGTACGCTTTATGCGGGAGGCTAATTTAACTAATTTACAACACCATAAAACTGCCAGCAGCATGTGGAAAGGAATGAGGAAGTACAGCACTCGGTGTCGCTCGTGGATGATGAAGCAACAGCTCCCCCTGTGGCCGGAATCGAGCATACCCTCATGAAGCTGGAAATGTTAAAATTGCCTCTGTGTGTGTCTATACTGTTTGTTGTTTGTCTGATGGCATTGAATGTTTGCCATATATATCTTCATTGTAATCCGCCCTGAGTTCCCTTCGGGGTGAGAAGGGCAGAATAGAAATACTGTAAATAAATAAATAAATAAATAAATAAACTCCCTTTGAACAAATACTTCCACTTTTTTATATCTGTCAAGTTCCCTTTCGTCTTCCGTTTAATTTCTGTTAGCTGAGATTGGGGGAGGGGAGTTATTGGCATAGGGAAGAAGGGTTTTAAAAGGCTGGAAAAGCACTGACTTTTGGTGCCAGGTTACAGCAAAGTGTCTGAAATAAATAATGCAATAAAGCTTGTAGTGGGAAAGAACTGAATTCCTTTTCCACCCTCAACATGAGAGTGGGGAAAAGCTTTGCTCCCTCTCAGTGAAGTCCCAGCCGGGACTTGTTGTGGCCAGGGTCAGCGGAGGTGCACTCCTCGCCCAGGCCATTCCTTCAACGACGCTGACCGACCCACCCGTCTCCCCTACAGTATACTTTACAAGGGTTGCCAATGGGGCCGGGGAGGATCCCCCCCCCCCAATGCCGCCCTGACTCCCTTCGGGTGAGAAGGGTGGGATATAAATGTTGTAAAAAAAAAGGTTATGGGTTTTTTTCACCTACTCTACACTGTTTAATCCATAGCAAATTGAATAAGAGGGTTCTAATTAGGCTTCAGGTGTGTAAAAGGGTGATTTTTTTTTTCGTGTCAGGAGCAACCGGAGTTGCTTCTGGAGTGAGAGAATTGGCCATCTGCAAGGACGTTGCCCAGGGGACGCCCGGATGTTTTGATGTTTTTACCATCCTTGTGGGAGGCTTCTCTCATGTCCCTGCATGGAGCTGGAGCTGATAGAGGGAGCTCATCCACACTCTCCCCAGGTGGGATTCGAACCTGGCAGCTTTCAGGTCAGCAATCCAACCTTCAAGTCACTTAGTCCACTACGCCATCTGGGGGCTCCAAAAGGGTGATAGGTACACATCAGTGCACACAACAGGAGAGATTGATGTCTCTACCTGTTTGCTTGATGGGCCCCCTTGGGAGCAACATTTGGGTTGCATCTGGGGAACATGGTCTCTCGCCATTTTGTTCTCTCATGGTCACTGCTCCATTTTATTACATAACAAAATCCAAGTGTAAGTTCAAGTTCATGTACAAGTTCAAATTTATGTTAATGCCCTTACATTTGGTTGGTAGATCACACAGAGATTGATTGGTAACATATAATAAAAATGGCCCATTGTTAACCCACAATGTTATGTTGTCTCGTGATTTCACTGGTTGGAGAGCAATTCTGCTACTGGCCTGGCTGTAGCTCTGTATACCTGATTACAACAGATAAGTAAAGAGGGGCTGCCTCCACAACCTCTATCAATAGAACACCAAAACAGAGAGAAATCAAAAAGAAGGGAGCAGATAAATCTGCTTCACCAGCTGGTCTCAGTCTAGATCTGTAAAAAAGATAGATCTTCATGAAAATGGAAATAATAACAAAAGTGAAATTTAATGAAAGGAAAAGCTAGCCCTAGATGCTTTTTTGAAAAACATTTCATGTGGTCTCTGGAAGGTTCAAAGTATTTTTGTCTTACTTATGAAAGGATTACCATATCTAGTTGTTTTATTTGACATTGCATATTGTTAATTTTGAACAAAAAGCTAGCTGAAGTAGAATCATAGAATCATAGAATCATAGAATAGTAGAGTTGGAAGAGACCACATGGGCCATCCAGTCCAACCCCCTGCTAAGAAGCAGGAAATCGCATTCAAAGCACCCCCGACAGATGGCCATCCAGCCTCTGCTTAAAAGCCTCCAAAGAAGGAGCCTCCACCACGGCCCCGGGGAGAGAGTTCCACTGTCGAACAGCTCTCACAGTGAGGAAGTTCTTCCTGATGTTCAAGTGGAATCTCCTTTCCTGTAGTTTGAAGCCATTGTTCCGTGTCCTAGTCTGCAGGGCAGCAGAAAACAAGCTTGCTCCCTCCTCCCTTTGACTTCCCTTCACGTATTTGTACATGGCTATCATGTCTCCTCTCAGCCTTCTCTTCTGCAGGCTAAACATGCCCAGCTCTTTAAGCCTCTCCTCATAGGGCTTGTTCTCCAGACCCTTAATCATTTTAGTCGCCCTCCTCTGGACGCTTTCCAGCTTGTCAATATCTCCCTTCAACTGTGGTGCCCAAAATTGGACACAGTATTCCAGGTGTGGTCTGACCAAGGTAGAATAAAGGGGGAGCATAACTTCCCTGGATCTAGACGCTATTCCCCTATTGATGCAGGCCAGAATCCCATTGGCTTTTTTAGCAGCCGCATCACATTGTTGGCTCATGTTTAACTTGTTGTCCACAAGGACTCCAAGGTCTTTTTCGCACACACTGCTGTCAAGCCAGGCGTCCCCCATTCTGTATCTTTGATTTCCATTTTTTCTGCCGAAGTGAAGTATCTTGCATTTGTCCCTGTTGAACTTCATTTTGTTAGTTTCGGCCCATCTCTCTAGTCTGTCAAGATCGTTTTGAATTCTGCTCCTGTCTTCTGGAGTGTTAGCTATCCCTCCCAGTTTTGTGTCGTCTGCAAACTTGATGATCGTGCCTTCTAACCCTTCGTCTAAGTCGTTAATAAAGATGTTGAACAGAACCGGGCCCAGGACGAAGCCCTGCAGCACTCCACTTGTCACTTCTTTCCATGATGAAGACGACGCATTGGTGAGCACCCTTTGGGTTCGTTCGCTTAGCCAATTACAGATCCACCTAACCGTAGTTTTGTCTAGCCCACATTTTACTAGTTTGTTTGCCAGAAGGTCATGGGGGACTTTGTCGAAGGCCTTACTGAAATCCAGGTACGCTACATCCACGGCATTCCCTGTATCGACCCAACTCGTAACTCTATCGAAAAAAGAGATCAGATTAGTCTGGCATGACTTGTTTTTGGTAAATCCGTGTTGACTATTAGCAATGACCGCATTTGTTTCTAAGTGTTCGCAGACCACTTCCTTAATGATCTTTTCCAGAATTTTGCCTGGTATCGATGTGAGGCTGACCGGACGGTAATTGTTTGGGTCGTTCTTTTTTCCCTTCTTGAAGATAGGGACCACATTCGCCCTCCTCCAATCTGCTGGGACTTCTCCCGTTCTCCAAGAACTCTTGAAGATAATTGCCAGTGGTTCTGAAATAACTTCCGCTAGTTCCTTCAGTACTCTTGCATGTAGCTGATCTGGCCCTGGGGACTTGAATTCGTTTAGAGTGGCCAGGTGTTCCTGGACAACTTGTTTCCCTATTTGGGGTTGGATTTCCCCCAATCCTTCATCCATTCCATGTTTCTGAGGTTGAAGATGGCTTTCTTTTTGTGAGAAGACTGAGGCAAAGAAGGCATTAAGTAGTTCTGCCTTTTCCCTGTCCCCTGTCGCCATCACGCCATCTTCTCCTGGCAATGGCCCTATCGCCTCCTTTTTCTTCCTTTTTCTACCAACGTAAGCAAAAAAGCCTTTTTTGTTGTTTTTTATGTCCCTGGCAAGCCTGAGCTCATTTTGCGCTTTAGCCTTGCGAACCTTTTCCCTACAGGTGTTGGCTATACGTTTGAATTCTTCTTTGGTGATTTCTCCCCTTTTCCACTTCTTGTGCAAGTATGCTGATCTGTTCTTTTGGATTGATCTAGGAATCTATCCCTGTTATTCCCATTTTATTTCTGTATCTGGTACTAAATTTTCTATTAAAGAAGTAATGGCCAGGAACAGATTACTTTGTGGTGTATACATGACAAGCAGATGTGGGTTTTATAATAACTGTGAATATGTGAACATTTTTTATATTTTGACTTTTACAGATCTCTTCGCACATTTATTTCTTTATATGATTTGAAGGGGTAAGTAAGAAACTGCCCAAAATAAATAACTCCTATATCATGAAGGTCTCAGTCAGGAGAGAAAGCTCCTAGTTACGAAGAAATATTTCTAAGTAGCCATGGGGCCAATTATGACAGATACTATAAGCGTAAAAATATCAAGCCAAAAACAGGAATATGTTAAACATCTGAAAGACATTCCAAACAGATCTACGCATTTTGTAGACAACAATACTAGGTGGAGCTTTAAAAAAACAAGTTATGACATACACAGCTTGGAATTAGTCTTTGATCACTATTAGTTAGTTTGTATTTTCATTTTGTAAGGCTAATTACTACTCCTGTGTAATTCTAAAAGAAGGCAAGATAAACTTTGTATAAACGCTTGTTCTCTGTTCGGACTGCTATCTGGTAATCTCTCTAATGGCATGTCCTTTTAAATAAATAAATGTTTAAATCCACTAAGCTTTTACTTATTGAACTCTAAAAGGATATATCTCCTATAATATAAAGGTCTTCTATGGAAGACCTGAAAACCCTACATGTTGTTGCAGTCTGTGATAGTAAAGAAAGACTTGGTCACTTTCTCACCCTAAGGCCACTATGATTACCCACGCTATTCAACACTATTATATCTGCTTCAGTTTATAAAAGTGTTCATTTACCATAGGCAAAAAGGCAACATCCGTTTAGAAGGATTTATTTGTTTATTTATTACTGTCAAGATCTTTCTTTATTGTCTCCCAGCCCACAAAGGCTCCCATATTTATGAAGAAATTAAAACAATATAAAGATAAAAAGTGTATTAAATGATAACTATTGCTACATGTATCAATTGACAACAGCCAAAGAAGCCAGATTGTGGGGTGAAGTCCAGGGGCTTCTCATAGCAGTCAGGTTACTGCTTCTTATTAATAATACATTATAGCAAATGTTTGTTTTGACTTGTATTGTAAGCCACATGAGGAGACAGGTGGAATATAAACAAACAAATAAAATCCAGGATTTTAATTCATGTACCTACAAATGAAATGGTTCAGAGTGCAGTTAAACATTCATGTAATGCAAAGTATGGTATGTGTGCTTTATGTATAATTTTGAAAGTAGCAACTATCAATTATGCTGACTTTGGGTATAAGATGCCAGCAAGGTGGGGGGAAAGGGCAGCAAAGACCAGCTGACTCCTCTGGTCAAAATAGTGTCTGTGGTTCCTTGAACAGTGCTGACATGCAATACAGCAGAAGTAAGAACTGTCCGGCATAGTGCTGACTCCTGCAGGATAGCCAGAGGAGGTAGGATGTGTATTTGTTCAGATCGACAACATGCATTTAGAGAAGGCTAGAGTTTTGCCTAGTGCACAGAGCCTAAAGCCAAGTCCATGGATAAATTTGGTCTGACATCCCATTTAAAGCATGGCTCTGTTCCAGCTGGAGGTTTCCGCTGAGTAAACCCCAACATAGAGCACTTTCTGTTAAAACAGAAAATTGAAGAACATTTAGGCTTGTAAGGGTTCTTAGCTACAACTGCTTTCTCTATTAACTATTTATACAAACTGAAATCTTTTCTATAACCTTTATTATAGAAACATTTTTTATAAATACAAATGCAACTGAGGAAACCCTTGCTACCTAAAAATATGATGCAGGTACCAAATTTATTTTCCCCCTAGTCTTCGTGTAACATGTTATACACCAGAGCTGCTAAAGAGCCAATGGAAACAGGTCAAAGAGGACATACAACTTCAAGTGCATGCTAAATCATCATAACATTAGAGCTCGTATAGAGTCTGGAAAATTTACACATGTGGACTAAGCAGTAGGGGATGGGGTTCTGGAAATTATAGCCATTTCCTAGTTATGCCACAGCCTATATCTACTTGGCAACTACATCTGGAATTTATTCATTAGAAGTACAAATCCATCTCCTGATTATAAGAACTTTACATCTTCAACCAGTTATACTCCCCAAAGACTGAAGGATTTATTGGCCTCATATTTGGAAATGGTATTTACCCATAAATTCAGGATCTTTTCAACTAGCCTTTTTGGTGACCGTCTCTCAACTCTGGAATGCCCTTCTTCCCAGGAAGGCAGAAAGGCCTCCCTGCTATCCTTCTGATGGCAGGCTATTTTTTTTTCAGGCAGGCTTTTAAAGGAGGAGTTTTTTTAAGATCAAGTCACGGGGTACTGTGGTTTTTGCTATGAATAGGTTTTTAATTGGTATCAAGGGTTTGTAACTATTTTTAATATCATTAATACTTAACTCTATTATAAAGTTTGTATGTTTTGGGTTTTTAAAAATTGTATCAGTTTTACTGTAAGTTGCTTTGAGTATCTTTTTTGGAGAGAAAAGATGGGGAATAATAATAATAATAATAATAATAATAATAATAATAATAATAATAATAACAACTACTACTACTAGATGTACCAGACCACGCATTGCTGTGGTCTAGTCTGGTTCATTGAAAAAAATTCAGGAAAGAATTCTTTCTCCCACCCTGGACCTTCCACAGATATATAAAGAGAAGCATCGTACAGGATGGTAAGGCATACGGGTGTCCCCTGGGCAACATCCTTTCTGATGGCCAGTTCTCTCATACCAGAAGTGGCAAGGCTATTCAATGCTGACCAAGTTGGCCAATTGCTATATTTCTTGCAGTAAATAAATAACACTAGTCAGAAAACAGTGGAATACCAGAGATGAAACAATCAGGGCCAGCTAACACCTCCCGACAAAAGATTCCCCGAGGCAGGAGATAGCCAGGTTTTGAAGTAGCAAGGCTATTCAATGCTAATCAAGTTGGCCAATCACAACATTTCTTGCAGTTAATAAAGAACACCACTCAGAAAACAGTGGAATGCCAGACATGAAACAATCAAGGCCAGCTAACACCACCCAACAAAAGATCCCCCAGGCAGAAAGTAGCCAGGGTTTGAAGCAGCAAGGCTATTCAATGCTAATCAAGTTGGCCAATTGCAACATTTCTTGTAGTAGATAAAGAACACCACTCAGAGAACAGTGGAATGCCAGACATGAAACAATCAGGGCCAGCTAACACCTCCCAACAAAGGATTCCCTCAGGCAGGAAGTAGCCAGTGTTTGAAGCAGCGAGGCTATTCAGTGCTAATCAAGTTGGCCAGTTGGAACAGTCACACCTGCCTGTAGGAAAAAAGAGTTCTTTCTCGTATCTTGGACCTTCTACAGATATATAAAAGAAGCGTGCCAAAGGATGGTAAAAACATCCAGGTGTCCCGTGGGTAACATCCTTGCTGATGGCCAATTGTCTCACACCAGAAGCAGCTTGCAGTTTCTGAAGTCACTCTTGATACCCTTTCCATGGCTAGGCCTCAAAGCCTCGGCCTCGTGTAACTCCTCATGAGTGGCGAGGAGGGCGAGCCTAGCCTTCCCATGCGGCCCCACCCACACTGGTTGCTAAAGGTTGGAGACTGCTTGGCCATTGCTTACATCATTGCTAAGGGGAGGATCCGTCTGTTATGATGGTTGCTAAGGGAGGAGGAGAGTGCTTGGCCATTGCTAAGGGGAAGAGCAGTCTGTTAGGAAGGTAGCTAAGGGAGAAGGAGACCGATTGGCTGTTGCTTAGGGGTATGATTTTACCTTTCTCAGGTGTGTCAGGTTTGTGAGAGTAGGCTTAAAACACACGGCAATTTGAATGCTATGTTGTGTGCAAATTTCATAGCATTCTGTGGAGTAGTTTGGGAGATACGAGGTCCCTCACTGACAGACATTACATTTTTATTTATATAGATACAGTTGTCTCTCCACTTCCAATGGCTTCAGTACTGTGTTGTTATACAATTTATAAAGACAGTAATTTCCCAATATATGTAACTATATATATCTGTTAAAACTAACTTCCCCCACCCCCTAAAAACAATAATAAAAATAATAAAGTTAAAAAGTTAAAATGGACTTCCCACCTCCGCCCTTAAAGACATGATGAAAATATTATTGTCATCACATAATATTTTATTTTAGACAACTTCATTCTACCTTGCTATCTCAACATTTTACTTGCCTGCAAGTATTTTTTTATATTTTCTTTTTTTGTTATAAATAATACAAATAGCTCCCATTCTTTTAAAATGTTATCAGTTGACTTCTCCTTGATCAAGTAAGGCAAATTTTCCACTGCTGCCAGGTCTACAACTTTTATAATCCAATTTTCTTTTGAAGGTACATTTTTAGTTTTTACACACAAAGTACAGGAAGCCTTGCTGCAATAATAATAAAATTCACAGTCTTTGTTCGTTTAGAAGTCCTGTTAGAAATAAAGTTGGATCTAGCTGTATTTCATAGAATCATAGAGCTGGAAGAGACATTGTGGGCCATCCAGTCCAACTCCCTGCCAAAAAACAGGAAAATCGCACTCAAAGCACCTCCAACATGGCCATCCAGCCTCTGCTTAAAAGCCTCCAAAGAAGGAGCCTTCGCCACACTTCGGGGCAGAAAGTTCCACTGCTGAACAGCTCTCAGAGTTAGGAAGTTCTTCTTAATGTTCAGGTAGAATCTCCTTTCCTGTAGTTTGAAGCCATTGATCCGTGTCCTAGTCCCCAGGGCAGCAGAAAACAAGCTTGCTCCCTCCTCCCTATGACTTCCCCTCACATATTTATACATGGCTATCATGTCTCCTTTCAGCCTTCTCTTCTGCAGGCTAAACATGCCCAGCTCTTTAAGCCTCTCCTCATAGAGCTTGTTTTCCAGACCCTTGAACATTTTTAGTCATCTTTCTCTGGACACATTCCAGCTTGTCAACATCTCCCTTCAATTGTGGTGCCCAGAATTGGACACAGTATTCCAGGTGTGGTCTGACCAAGGCAGAATAGAGGGGTAGTATGACTTCCCTGGATCTAGACACTATACTCCTATTTATGCAGGTCAAAATCCCATTGGCTTTTTTTGCCGCTGCATCACATTGTTGGCTCATGTTTGATTTTATTTTAAATATCTCTTTTAACAAATTTTGTATCAGTCTCCAATATGCTTTTGCTTTGTTACATGTCTACTACATTTGATAGAGAGTACCTTGATGTATTAAACATTTCCAACATAAATTGGCAGTGTCCTTATACATCTTCACCAGTTTGACTGGACAGGCACCATCTTCAAACTCTGGCTATTTCAGCATTTTGTAGAAATTCTCTTTAAAGGTCAAAACTTAAAATATCCTTTTGTTCTTTTTGGACATATTTTACCATCTCTCCAGTGCAAAATTCATTTTTTTGCACCCATTGAATCATATATTCTTTCACTTGTTCTTCCTATAATTCCATTTTCAGTAAAAAAAAATACATTTTGTTTAATTAAATAGACAAATTCTATGTGCAAACTGATTTATAATTTCTATTTTCTTCAAATTCAAATAATTTTTAATCATTTTGTATCTTTTATAAAATTATTTATATAAATATACTAGTTAAATTCCACTCCTTCTTCCAACAATTCCTGTTGTGTTTTGAATCTATGTTGATTCTTTTCAAACATTTTTACATTATCTAGTTTATAAAATGCCCCTTGATTGGAAATCCAAACCGATAGTTTACTGCCTAATATTGTTTAAAATTTACCCCAGATTCTTAATATGGTTCTTCCTACAAAATGGTTGTCGAATTAATTTGCTTTCACTTTATTATACTATAAATAACTATGCTGTCCAAATAATCATGCCATCCCGACCTGCAAGTTCCACAAATCAATCATTGTCTAGTAAAAACCCAGTATTTCAACAAGATTTAAGAACATGCTGCAAAACATAATTTCAGATCAGGTAATTCAAGGCCACCCCTTTTTATCATCTTGGAGATTCTTACATTTAATTCTTGGGGGTTTTTTTTTGCTTGCTGTATGACTGTTGACGTCTTTTTACCAGTTTTTTAATGGAAGTATAATTGGAATTGTTTAGGAAAGGAATAACATTTTGAACAAGATGCTCATCTTTATTGCAGATATTCTTCCTAACATTGAGAGATTAAGATTTTTCCAGTTATGTAAATCTTGTTTTTTCTTTCCATGTCTTTTCATAATTATCTCTGAAAGTTTACTTTCTATTCAATAGGTTTATTCCTAAATATTTTACTCTTTTTGTTACTTGGTATCTACATAGTTCTGCCGATGATAGGGCCTTATTTTGTTTTATTCTTTGCTCACATTTTTGTGTTTTTTTCATTTACTCTGAGATCTCTCACTTCATATTGTTCAAGGGAATTCATGAAAAGAATCATAGTTTCCAGTGGATTTTCTAGTACAATCATCCACCAAAATTAAATTCAAACATCATCTGCAAAAGCCAGTGATTTTATAGATTATTCAAATTTTTAATATCTTCTTTTATCTTATTTTTCTTAATAGTACTTCTGAAGTAAGAAAAAAAAGAAGGGAGAAAAGTGGGACACGTTTATCTTGTTCCTTTTTCTATTTTACAAATATCAGTTAATTCTCTATTCACAATTTTGATTATTTGTGCACTTGGGCTGCCACTCCAACCCACTGAAGTTGTGGTTTCCATGTGAGCATCCATATGGCAGCCCTGTCCTCAGGAGGTGAGCAGGGGGATGTTCAGAGGTGGGAATGCTGCCTGTAGTTCCAAGTGAAACAGAAACTCATCATATGTAGAAAGAGAAGAAGTCAGTCCTGTGTACTGATTCACTAACCCTGTGGATTTGGATTTTCTTCTTCCTGTACACTGTGAATATCTGTTTCACGCGGTCAATGGAAGGGAGGTACTGGGAGAAACAGAAACACATGGCACACAGGAAGAGGTAGAGGAATCAGATCCGCCACATAAGTGACATTGTGGGCTCGGGTGGCTTCCTCCTCTTCTTCCTGCTTGAAGTGTCATTCTGTTTCACCATGTTTCACCCTCCCTTTGCTCGAGTGAAACAGATCTTCATGGTATACAAGAAGAGGAAAAGGTATTGGGATCCACAGGGTAAGTAAAGTGGCATATTGAATCAATTTCTCCTCTTCCCATTGGGATCATGACAGGTAGCCCACAGACCTCAGTAAGGCAGCTCATACCACTCCCACCCCCAGTAGATACGAGGGCTATCCACAAAGTAGGTTACGTTTTGGATTTTTAAAAGGACAAAGTATAGGAGAAATCATTTACCATATGCAGCTGAAAGACACATCCCAAAACTACAATCTCATGTAATCCCCATTGAAATGTAGGCACGTTTCATATAGATAAATGAGTTTGAAAAGGTCTGCCCCAGTAAATTTGCCCTCTCTCCTCCATTTCCAACAATGGGAGCGTGGCTGGCAGCGCGGCGTTTTGGCTACGCTGCAGGAAGGGAGAAGGGGGAAGGGCTGAGGACACAAGTGGGGAATTTACTGGAGCAGTACTTTTCAAACTCATTTATCTATATGAAACGTGCCTACATTTCAATGGGGATTACATGAGATTGTAGTTTTGGGATGTGTCTTTCAGCTGCATATGGTAAATGATTTCTCCTATATTTTGTCCTTTTTAAAATCCAAAACGTAACCTACTTTGTAGATAGCCCTCGTATATATGGTTTTTCAACTTTTGCTAGGGAGTTGTAGCCATGTCCCCTATGAAAGGAGAGAGATGATAAAAGCAAGTGTACAAAAAAACCCTCACACAAATTGAATCTGACAATATATAGAAATAAAAGCAGATTCAGGATCCATTCCAAAGTAGCAATACCTTGGACCTGCCTTGCATTTAGGTACCTAAGTAAATGGTCATACTCCAGTCATGAAGAAAAATAAACAAAGATTCTAATAGTAATTTGCATTTATTGATCAATAGGAAGTGTAAAATTTATTTACTCTCCAGCATAGATTCTAAATTGATTATTATCTCAGTCTGAATTCTGGAATTAAATCAATGCTGAAGGTCCAATTTAAGATACTGAATGAAGTTTAAATAAATTTCATTAAGCAAACTCTTTTTGTTAAATCACTAATTGAATTCTAAACTTAACTAATTTTAATTAGTTCCTAAGACTAGTTACAGCCACAACATCTGTGATGAACCATGGGCCTTGTAGTCCTGCTCAGGACATTGTAATTCCTGATGAAGATGAAAACTTGGGTTTTTTACCTTCCCAGTCTGATCTGGATTCCTCTCAGCCAGATCTTTCCCAGGCAGATCTGGGAACCTTGCACCTGCAAGAAAGTTGTGCCCCAGAAGTATGTCAAACAACCCCAGAGCCTACTTCTCCCGTGTTCTTGCGCCGGGAGTTTTGTAAACAACAGAGAAGTTTGGATTCAGCTTCGCGCAGGAGTGCGAGGATAGCAGCTAAGAATGTTGCCAATTAACACTGGTTCTCGTGAGAATCTTTAAGGAGTTTAACATCTGGTCTCAGAGTTTAGCTTTCGTTTCTGATTCCCAGAGAACCGCTTTGGTGAGAAAGTTGGACTCTATATAGGTGTTTTGCCCGCGTAGCAACTTCGCGGAGTCAATTCGTCAGCCTACGGAGCGAGTTGTGTCTGGACAGCGCGCTCCGGTTCAAGCCTCGCTCCTGCTCAAGCCTTGCCTTGCTATCCAGCCTTCGCCTTGCTTTCCAGCCTTGTTTATCTACGGACTTTGCCTAGTTTCCCAGGATCAATCCTTGCCTTGTTCCACGGATTTATCAAGTTATTCCACGGACCTTGTTCTTGTTCTTAGTTACCTTGTTCCACGTTCAAGATCAAGTTATTTCCTAGCCACGCTCAAGTTTTATGGACTAAAGGACCTTGTCATCTCCCCTCACTTTGCTTGGCAAAGTGAGTGTTTCGGTTATTGGATTACAACTTTGGACCTTAATATTTCATATTGGACATTATTTCTTTGGACTAATTTTGACCTTTCCTGAAAGGTCTGCTTCTGGACTATCTTTTACATTTGCTTTTACTAACTTTATATATTTCCTTAATAAAGATATTAGATAGATTCTGGCTTCTGCGTATGGTTATTGGTGCTCTGTAGCCTGGGTCGTGACAGTTTGACTCCGCCACCCTAAGCACCAATTAACCTTGGCCAGAATGTCTACCGGAACCGTACCCGGTGGGCAGCCACTGAGCTACACCATCAGCAAGGACGAAGTGGATCGCATCCGCGACAGACTCAACGCCCAGGATGGAGAAATAAAGGGCTTGCGGGAGCGCGGAATCCGCCTCCCGGCCATGGCGTTGCCTACCAAGTTTACTGGAGAAGCTTCCAAGGTTCATGTTTTCCGTCGCCAATGTCAAGCTTATCTAGAGGCCCGTGATGCCGAGTTTCCCCAAGAAGACATCAAAGTGGCATGGGTTTACAGTCTTCTAGACGGGCCAGCGGCCAACTGGGCGACGGCACTGTTCGACCAAGCCTCTCCACACCTAAGATCAGCGCAACATTTCTTGGACCACCTCAAGGAGACTTGGGGAATCGAGGACAATTTGGAGGCAGCCGGCCACAAACTCCGTCGCCTTTTCCAAGGAGACAGACCTATGTCTCAGTATATAGCCGAGTTCCGAGTGCTGGCCCACAACACCGGCTGGAACGATGTAGCCCTCAGAGGACAATTCCGGGAGGGTCTCAACATTGAAATGCTGGAAGAAATCTCCAAGGTGGATCCTCCCCAGACCCTCGAGGCACTCATTGATCAATGTTTACGGGCTGAAGTCATGATTGCCAACAGGAAACAGTGGGTTCGAGGCCAGGGCAGTAGAGCCGGGGCAAAACCCCCCGCTCCCGCCAGCGTTCAGCCACGTCCAGCGTGGAGACCCCCACCGCCAACCCCATACCCCAGAGGAGGCGAGGAGGTGCCGATGCAGTTGGGCAATGTGCGTCCCAGACTAGATGCCGCCGAGAAGGCCCGTCGTCAACGCTTAAACCTCTGTTGGTACTGCGGGAACGGGGGCCACTTCGCCAGAGAGTGCCCAGCCAAGGGGAAGCCTGCCGCCCGGCTTGCGGCGGCGTCCTCCACGGAGACGAAGACGTCTGAGCCGACTGGCACACAGCCGGCGGGGGAAGCCAACGACCGGGTGTAGAGAGGCTCGCCAACCCGGTCAAAAAATCCATTCAAGAGCCGCCAACCGGGGTCCTGTTCCTTCTCGTGGTCACATTATGGTCAGCAAAAAGGGGACCCGTCATGATCCACGCCATGATAGACTCTGGAGCTACCAACAACTTCATTGATAGAGAGTATGCCGACTCTCTGGGATTACAATATCATGATTTCAAGAATGCCCGTGTGGTGCAAGCCATAGACGGCCGCCCCCTCAAGACGGGCCCCGTAAGTCAATGGTCGGAACCCACCAGGATGTGGATAAGAGAACATATGGAAGAGATTTCCTTCTTTGTTACCGAGGTTCCCCATTTCCCTGTGATTTTGGGAATTCCATGGCTGACTCTCCACGACCCTAACATCTCCTGGTCCAACAGAGAACTGCAGTTTGCTTCACCGTACTGCCAAAACCATTGCCTCGTAGCCAAGGTATGCCATGCCACAGACACCGAGCCCATCATCACCTTGCCAAAGAAGTACTCCGAGTATTGGGATGTATTCAATGAGAAAGAAGCCGAGAAATTACCCCCACATAGACCTTATGACTGTGCCATTGACTTGGTGGAGGGGGCCCCGATCCCGCGAGGGCATCTCTACTCCCTGACTGAACCAGAGCAAGAAGCTCTCAGGGAATTCCTAGAGACAAACCTTCGCAAGGGATTCATCAGACCCTCTCAATCCCCAGCCGCCTCTCCAGTGATGTTTGTGAAGAAGAAGTCAGGGGAACTACGCTTGGTGGTGGACTACAGAGCATTGAACAATATCACCAAGCGGAACAGCTATCCCCTGCCCTTAATCTCGGATCTACTGGATCGGCTTCGAGGAGCCAAGGTTTACACCAAGCTGGATCTTCGGGGGGCTTACAACTTAGTTCGCATCAGGGAAGGGGACGAGTGGAAGACCGCCTTCCAGACCAAATTCGGATTATTCGAGTCCCGAGTTATGAATTTCGGTTTATGCGGAGCCCCCGCAACGTTCCAGCATTTTGTCAATGACATTTTTCAGGACTATCTGGACAGGTTCTTGATAATCTACCTGGACGATTTTTTGGTGTTTTCTAGATCACAATCAGAACATGAGAACCACGTCAAAATGGTGTTACAACGATTGCGGGATCATGGACTTTATGCCAAACTGGAAAAATGCGCCTTTGATCTACAAGAGGTAGATTTCCTTGGTTACCGCATCTCGCCTTTAGGGCTCTCCATGGATCCAGCCAAGGTTTCAGCAGTATTGGACTGGCGGGCGCCAACTAACAAGAAAGAGGTGCAGCGTTTCTTGGGGTTCGCGAATTATTACCGCAAGTTCATTCCAGATTTTGCCCACTGGTCTGACCCAATCACTAGCTGCATCCGTGGAAAACAGCCCTTCCGCTGGACTGATCAAGCAGAGAAAGGGTTCCAGCAACTAAAGAAATTATTCACGTCCCAGCCAATTCTACAGCACCCAGATCCTGGAACCCCTTTTGTTGTGCAAGCGGACGCCTCGGATGTGGCAATTGGGGCTGTACTCTTACAACCGGTGGGAGACCACCTTCATCCCTGTGCCTTTTACTCCCGTCAACTAACCACACCAGAGAAAAATTATACCATTTGGGAAAAAGAACTACTGGCCATAAAGGCAGCTTTTGAAACTTGGAGACATTGGCTAGAAGGGGCCAAATTTCCCATTGAAGTCCACACTGATCATCGTAATCTAGAACACCTAAGAACTGCCCGCAAACTAAACCAGAGGCAGCAACGTTGGGCTTTATTCTTTGAACGTTTCAACTTCCAGATCCATTATGTGACCCCAGCCCAAACCAAGCAAGCAGACGCCCTGTCACGTAAACCGGAATACGCTGCAGGACGCAAGGAGACCTTTGAATCCCAACTGCTACAACCCGAGAACTTTGCCACGCTCACGGTGGGGAACACCAAATCCATTCCCATTGGTTCAACTTCCCCTACTCCAGGACCCATCTGTGCTCAAGAAATCAGGGCTAGTCAGCAAGCAGATGCCTGGGCGCAGGACCAACTTCGCCAAGGTCTGCATTTTCCCTTTTCGCTTAAAGATGGGCTGCTCTGCTATAGAAATCATGTTTATATCCCACCCGGACCGGGCAGGGAAAAAGCGCTTCGCCTGTGTCATGACTGCAAACCAGCAGGACACTTCGGACTATTTAAAACTATGCATTTGATCCTAAGGGATTTTTGGTGGCCCAAGATCCGCAAGGATGTAGAGAAATATGTCAACACCTGCCCAGTATGCCAGCGCTCCAAGATACGAAGGGAAAAGCCCTCAGGGCTTTTACACCCCCTTCCTACCCCATCTCGCCCATGGGAAATAATTTCCGCGGATTTCATCACTGACCTACCACCTTCCTGTGGATTCACCACGATCTTAGTGGTGGTGGACCTTTTCACCAAGTTAGCCCATTTCATTCCCTGCGAAGGCCTCCCCACGGCCAAAGAAACTGCGGATCTATTTCTTCAACATGTTTTCAGACTACATGGATTGCCCAAGAGTTTAGTCACAGACCGTGGATCTCAATTCACCTCTCGTTTTTGGAAGGCACTACAAAAACTATTGGGCATAGACTCTCGCTTATCTTCAGCTCATCATCCCCAAACCGATGGGCAAACGGAGCGCACCAATGCCACTTTGGAGCAGTATCTTCGCTGTTATGTAAACTACCAACAGGACAATTGGGCTTCTCTGTTACCACTGTCTGAGTTTGCCTACAATAATGGAGTTCAAGCTTCTACAAAAGAAACGCCGTTCTTTGCAAACTACGGCTTCCATCCACGTTTCTTTCCCCCTGTCATTGAAACTTCAGAAGTTCCCGCAGCAGAGGATTGGCTGCAGGAACTCACAGCGGTGCAACTACTTTTGCTCCAGCAACTGGACCAAGCCAAGGAGGACTATAAACGCCACGCTGACAAACACCGCCAGCCGGGCCCCGAAATCAAGGTAGGAGATCGGGTTTTTCTGTCCACTCGCTTTCTGCCCTCCCACCGCCCATGCCGGAAGTTAGATGCCCGCTTCATTGGCCCCTATCCAGTGGTGGCGCAATTAAACCCCGTGACTTTCAAACTCCAACTTCCGCGTTCAATGCGCATTCACCCAGTGTTTCACCGTTCCCTGCTCCTTCCGGCGGATGGTGTGCGTCCTGATACAGACCAACCGGCCCCCCCTCCTGTTTTGATGAATGGGGAGGAGGAGTTCGAGGTTGAGGACATTTTGGATTCTCGCTTTCATCGCCGCCGCCTACAATATCTCATTGACTGGGTGGGTTTTGGCCCTGAGGAACGCTCTTGGGAAGACGCCTCCACAGTCCATGCTCCTGATCTAACCCGTCGCTTCCATCTGACCTATCCCACCAAACCGCGACCTCGCGCCTCGGGGAGAGGACCCCAGTTTGGGAGGGGCCCTGAGGAGGGGGATAGTGTGATGAACCATGGGCCTTGTAGTCCTGCTCAGGACATTGTAATTCCTGATGAAGATGAAAACTTGGGTTTTTTACCTTCCCAGTCTGATCTGGATTCCTCTCAGCCAGATCTTTCCCAGGCAGATCTGGGAACCTTGCACCTGCAAGAAAGTTGTGCCCCAGAAGTATGTCAAACAACCCCAGAGCCTACTTCTCCCGTGTTCTTGCGCCGGGAGTTTTGTAAACAACAGAGAAGTTTGGATTCAGCTTCGCGCAGGAGTGCGAGGATAGCAGCTAAGAATGTTGCCAATTAACACTGGTTCTCGTGAGAATCTTTAAGGAGTTTAACATCTGGTCTCAGAGTTTAGCTTTCGTTTCTGATTCCCAGAGAACCGCTTTGGTGAGAAAGTTGGACTCTATATAGGTGTTTTGCCCGCGTAGCAACTTCGCGGAGTCAATTCGTCAGCCTACGGAGCGAGTTGTGTCTGGACAGCGCGCTCCGGTTCAAGCCTCGCTCCTGCTCAAGCCTTGCCTTGCTATCCAGCCTTCGCCTTGCTTTCCAGCCTTGTTTATCTACGGACTTTGCCTAGTTTCCCAGGATCAATCCTTGCCTTGTTCCACGGATTTATCAAGTTATTCCACGGACCTTGTTCTTGTTCTTAGTTACCTTGTTCCACGTTCAAGATCAAGTTATTTCCTAGCCACGCTCAAGTTTTATGGACTAAAGGACCTTGTCATCTCCCCTCACTTTGCTTGGCAAAGTGAGTGTTTCGGTTATTGGATTACAACTTTGGACCTTAATATTTCATATTGGACATTATTTCTTTGGACTAATTTTGACCTTTCCTGAAAGGTCTGCTTCTGGACTATCTTTTACATTTGCTTTTACTAACTTTATATATTTCCTTAATAAAGATATTAGATAGATTCTGGCTTCTGCGTATGGTTATTGGTGCTCTGTAGCCTGGGTCGTGACAACATCCTATAAACATTCACATGCCCTTGTTACTGTGCTTGCAACTCCACAGATTTCTCTATTACTTAATTTTGAGGCCTTACTTTCATGCAATTACCCCATAATACTGCAGGCATGATCAACAGGATTGAACTAGTATACAAGCTAGATCAACAGGATTTGTACATATGCAACTGAAAGGGAGACCATGTGTCTCTTTATTCTAAACTGCAAAATACTATTAAGCGAGGTATGTGTATTCAGATGGGATTAGCCTCACCAAAGAGAAAATCCAAGACCAACTTGTTTTTTGGCTTGGGTTGTTACATTTTGAAAGTTGGATATATTAGGATGGACCTTTTTCCCTCCTCAGTGTTTGAATGAGGAACTATTGAATGGACTGGTTTGCAAATGATTTCTTTCTTACAGCCAGACCTCATGCTATTTGTTAGTGCTAGACAATGTTAGCCTGCTGTCACACCACACTGTCACAACCTTGCTTCAAATGTCACATTAGCAAAGTCAGACAAGAACTGCTTTGTATTAGAACATTTTTATGCTGACCTTTTGAGCAGCCCAAATGACAGGAAAAGCTTTCCTTCCCCACAGCTGTGCACAGGGTGTTCATATTTTCACAATGAAAAGCAACAAACCTTAATTCTGAAGGGCTACTGAAATGCTATATAAAATCTACAGAAACTAAAATTAAGCAAATTAGACTGCAATTCCACACATATCTGAGAGCAAGCTCCCTGGAGATCAATAGTGTTTATTTCTCAGCAGAGGTACAGGAGGTTGGTGTTAATGTTTTTAGAATTTGGTCATGGTCTTTCAAGGCAGACTTTCCTAATTCAGAACGATACTTTTAATTTCTATTTTAAGTTATGTGATCTGTCTGCATGGTGTAGAGTTTCAGTAAGAAACTTGGGGGTGGGTTGTTAGAAAAATGTAATCCCACTTGATACTTTGGATTAGCACATATGTGTTAAAATATTCCACTCATTCACTCATAGGGCAAGCAATCTACTCCCCCTATTGTCTGCTAAGTGCACTTATGCAAGTTTCCATAGCAGATTACTTGAGTGGGGCATTCTGTGCTGGCTAGAAGTTGCCTCTGAAATTTCCATGATTAATCCGTACTTCAGAGACCATTATTTCCACAAATAACACAGCAGGCAGAACCTAACTGAACCAAATCTCTTTCTGGCAGAGACAAATTTTCTGGAATCGTACTGAACAGTTCTGTAAGCTGTTCCATCTTTTCCCCCTTTGCATTTGTATTAGCATATTGATTCATTTGTACCTATTTTCTCGAGACAACTTGAATGGACTTGTTATATATGCTAATCCATGAATAGTCCATCTATGATGGCACTTTCATTCTTTGGTGTTGAACAATCAACGGTGTAATAGATTGGGATCCACTGGTATTCTCTGTAACTTATTTCCCTTGACTCTTTATATTTGTCTTTTGCATGAGTTATGTTCTTGTGGTGCTCATTTCTTTGACTTAAGCACTTCTACCTTTTTACGAGATTTTACATATTAGGTAATAGTGGAAGAACACAGTAAAATGAGTATTTTCCTGCATTTAGCAATATTTGAAAAAGTAGTTGAGTTCATTTGCTTTGTAGAAATAAATGAGAGCTGAAAAAGAGGAAAAAAATGCTAATAAAAGTGAGGTGGATTACATGAAATCACATCAAGCCTCTCCAAATTGCCCCTACACAATAATTCAGTCTGTTCTCTTTACTTCCAAAATATTCCTAGGAGTTATTCAAGAAAGTGAAAAGGAGAACAGCAATTAAGATTGTTTTATTCATGCATGTTTTACTGTGTTCGTGACTACAGCATCAAGAACAGCTTGTATATGTGTGTTGGGTATTACAGACTGAATGCTACAAGCCAAACTCCATGTCATTTCGATCACAATGCTCTCAAGGAGAAATGATTCACAGGTTAACCTGGTAGTCATGTGCAGAAAAGGCAATAAAAGTTCCTGCATGTAAGAAGCCATGCTAATTATTCTGTATGCATTGAAAGTAAAATCTTCTCAAGACTATAAATTCTTTTGGGTTTTAACTCGTACTAATTAGAGCCCATTCATGATATACCAATACATCAGGTTTGAGCTCAGGGGATGATGGGGTGCAGAGTGGATTCCAAAATTCATCATCCCGGTCTCACCTCCTTCTCCAGACTGTATTCCCATGCGGAGAATCAGCACTGGTCAAGAAACACTCCAGCAGGCGAAGGGGTCAGTTGAAAATCAACTGTTGTTAAACTTTATTTACATATCTATTTAGAGTTGCATTTCTCGGCTTCAGAGCATAGCATTCATAGTCCATCTTCAGCGAATGCTCAACGCCGAACACACAGATAAGATAAAACACATTCCTCAGTCCGGAGGAAGTTCCGACCCCCAAAGGCCGGAAGTCATGCCTGATAGGTCATAGCAATCACAACAGGCTGTCAGTCAAAACTAGCCTGCTGTTAACTGTTTCATTACTGAAAAATACACTCTTGCTCAACAGCAGAAAACACTTGATTTACATTTCATACACATACAACCATAATCCAACATAAATGGCAGTGTGGACTCAGATAACTCAGTTCAAAGCAGATATTGTGGATTTTCTGCCTTGATATTCTGGCGGTGTGGAAAGGGCTCTAAGAACATCAGTTTTCTGCAGCTGCATATAATGTAAATGCAATGGCAACTTTTTCTAAAGTACCTTTAGAAGCAGACAACCTACAGCAGAGATGTGGCAGGCAGGCAGGGAATACAATGCAGTTCAGACTGCATTATATAGCAGTGGAATTCAAGTCTTTTGTCATCTGACACTAACACTTTCCCCTTATATTTTGTTTTCTGACACTCCAACAAAAAAGCTTATCCAATGTCACTATAAGCAATAACTTGCCATTGATTATAACTAGTGCATTTGCAGAGAAAATAGCAAAGAAAGATTTATAACAGACTATGGCATACCAGAAAGTACAAAATAGTAAGGACAAATTTTACTACATTTTTTTAATCCTGATCTATTTCCCAAATCACCTATTAACAAGAATTCCTGTGTTGGTGTGGGGTTAATTTCTACCTGAACTCCAGCACAAATCTCTTAATTTCCTGAAGCCCCTCAAGCCCCCCCCCCTTCCCAGCTACATACCTGCAGCTCAACCAGAAAGATGCCATAACATGGGCTGACAAAGTGTAAGACACGAGAAATCTCCTTGTGGAGGGGAGATTAAGGTCCATATCTGCTCCTTTTCAATGTGCTAGTTTCCTGCAAACTATCGTACTGTTTTTGTAATTCATCATCAGTGCATGCATCTTTAATTAAATTTCAAAAAGCAATTTTCATGTTTTTTTAAAAGTGAAACAGTCAGTTAAAATTTTTTTACTAGAACAGCTATTCTTATTTTGTAAACTCTAAATATTGCTTAGCTTACCTTAGTTATAGGGGGTGGGAAATAAGGATTCAGCGATTTTTATTTCTCTCTTTAATAAGGTTTATCAATCTTTGTCTGTACTTAGATCACATATATGACACCATTTAAAAAAAACAAAACATCACAATATTAAAGCCAAGTATTTCAAAAAAATGTACCCCCCCCCACCCCACGTAAAAGAAATAAAATAAAAAATGGAAAGTTTATTATTTCTGGGCTTATTGCCCCATTTTATTACCACTTTTTCAGTGAAGTTCCTTTCATACCACAATACCGTGAGAGACATCTATTAGAGCAAATGCTACGTGCTTAGCTATTTACCATCGTAACAATATAAAGGTATGAATAATGAAATATCCACCACCTACCTTGGAACTGTGTAAATTTGATGGTCCCCATTCTCTCTCCATTTCTGAACATAACTTGACCCTAAATAAAGTAAATAGATACCTTATAATAATTTTATGATACCATTATGATGTTTCAGTTTACTCTAAATAACAGTGACATTAAATATATAATTCAAACTTCTCACTGATTAAAATATATATTTGAAATTGAAGTAAATTTAGAGTTACAGAACTAATTTTACAATATAACCCAATATTTGTTCTGCACAGGGTACTATTAGCATAGATATATATTTACAACTACTGACAGAAATTACTCTTATTTTCACTCACTTCCAATCCTATCTCTGGAAAGATCTATCTTTCCCTAGACATCCAATCTTAATATGTAAATAAAATAAATTCTTACGAAGTTTAAACTAATTACCATTCGCATTCTGGGAATATATTCTTACAAATCATTTTACAGCAATTCCATTGCTGTCAAGGAACTAAGAAAGGTATGACTTGTACACTATTACACTGAAAGCACCCAGGAAACAGAGGCTTTTTTTACTATAAACCATAAGTACATGACAATTAGTTAAGTTCAGATCAGTGTGAGGAATTTTTCTTTGAGTTCTGACTAGGCTAAGCAGATAGTCAGGCTAGGTCAATTTGAGGAAAAGGTAAGTAAATTCCATATATACCTGGCTCAACTGAAAGTGCATGTACATGCACATACACACTATTCAGATCCTAACTTCCTTTGCGTATATGTCCACATCTATGGCCTGGGGCTTTCTGCCTCCCTCTTCCCTCTGCATCCTTCAGTGTCCACTAAAAAATCTGATTCCATGGGTTGGAATCCTTGGGAATGATATAAATTGTGTTTTTTTAAATCATCTGATGTGGTGGACTACCATTTCCTCTGGGATGAAAAATACAGATATTCAACCCAGAAAATAAATAGTATAAATACAGACTTTCATGCATTATCTGTAGGGCTACTGGAATTATTTCATTGCTTGTCCCTACCTAATTTCACACATTGCATACAAAATACATTTATTTCTATTCTACATTTCATTTGCCGAGTGCTGCATGATGATTCCTAGTAGTTTTCTTATCAAGTACTGGTGTGCCATGGCTTTGCGTAATTTCAGGAAAGCTACAATGCCTACACACTATAGACAGACACACAATGGTTTTACATGGACAAAATATGAAGAAAAAAACCAAATATATAACACTCAAAGAGAAGTGATTAGCAATAGCTTCTTTTTGATTCAATGGCAACAATTGTAACTATGGGATTTTCTCTAGTGATTTTAGAATCATCTTGAAATTTAGTTCTGGCATTAGTTTGCAATGCAATATTCAAACCTTGATACATATTTTGTTTTACTTTTCCATGAATTGGATGCAATGTCACAATCAGACCATTGTTTTTTTAAAAAAATTAAACATTTTGAAAATATACATTGTATATGGATTTTGAAAATATACATTGCCAATTAAAAACAATTATGAGCTGTAAATGTAGAGAATTACAACATAAACCAGGAGAATCAGCATATAGAAACCAAAGTTTGAAGTTGTTTTTCAAATGGAGGTTCTTCAGTTTGACTAGGGCTTTGTCTACTCTGTTCTATAAACACTTAATTCATTTGCTGCTTTTCCATCACATTTTAAAGACAATGTATAGTATTTCACAACAACAAAAGATACCTGCTGTAAAATCCAACATATAAAATACACGTGGTACTATTTTGTTGTCATATTGTTTGATTTTATTGAATTTTCTAGATTTTAACACTGTGATATTATAAACTGTGGGGGGGATTGTGAATTTTGCACAGATTATAGCATTTTATGTTTACAAAACAGCATTTTCTTCCTAGAAATAATATTGCTGTGCATAAATAATGTTTTCTCTACATAGAAAATTCTGTTTTGTGAACAAAAATACCCCGTGAAAACTTTGTGCAGAATACATCCCGAACTGTAGATACTCTTCCACAAAAATCCATCTTTATTATGTTGGTGAGAAAATTACTAAAAGTTATCTTTTGAGAATGAAATTGACAAAGAATTTAATTCCTAGTGTAGATGTTTAAAATCTATGCAGTCTGAAGTGGGATTGTCTAGAAAGCAGATTGTTGATTCTGTATAATATATAGATTAGCTCCTATGTCAATGGAAGATCCTTGCTGTTGTTAATACATTTATCATTTTATTCATCTACATACTAATTAGCTAGCACATTTATGGGTTTGACATTTGTGGATTTGATTATTCATGAATTTTATTAAAATATACTCTCAGGGAATCTCTAGAGGTTGTGTGACCTCCAATGTGACAAAGAAGTTGACAATAGAGAAGTTGGCTGTAGAGTCATGTTGGAGCTTAGAGGATCCAAGAGAAGTGTTCTCTAAAGTTAAAATACAGTGTTTTCTTTATTTGTGGTTTTTCCACTTTCATGAGGCCCTGCACCCTTACCTCCAATTAATGTGGTGGACTGACCATATAACTAAGAAATATATGTCTGTTCAGTATCTTAGCGTTCATAGCTATAAGAAGAAGAAAGATTCCACCTCTAATACTAGTAATTGATGATACTTAATATGAAACAATAATCTGACAATATCCAGTTCTAGACAGAGTGAGTGTAGTGAAATGTTCAGATGAATTTTTCTCCACTTGTGCTAACATTTATAAAGATAATTCATAACTGTATAACATCTAATGCATATAATTGGTGTTTAAATTAGATCACACTGCATCTCTATTTTCCAAATGAATCAACAGGAACCATGGAATACTATTTAGTATGTCTAAGAACACAACTAGGAACTCTGTGTGCTACTATTAATGATGTCTGATCAAATTGTATGTAATTAAATAAACATGAGATACCTGCAACGACAAAGACATTATCTGCATGTTGATTATTTCAGATTATGAAATTCTATATAGATGAGGCACCAAATTGGCAGTGTGTCTTTGGTGAACAAAAAGAATTTAATTTTGGAAAATTGTCTTCAAATATTTGGGACAATTTATAGGGGGGAGATATATCCTGGCACTGAATCCACAGCTAGAAAATCAATTTATTTTAGTCTCTGCTAGGACTACAAATCTGTACAATGTGAGGTTATTTTCACTTTCCACAGACAGCCTATATGTATTTGCCCATTAAGAACTGTTAAAGGGATCACAGGATTACTCTTTCCCCTGTGTGCCATCTGGGAGATCTTATCTGATATCCTAATGCTACACTTCAAAGCAATGCAAGATAGGAGCAATGTACATAAGGATGTCAAGACACTGGGAAAGCAAACTGGACATTGACAGTATATGTTGGAGTGGGGAAAAAGAAAATGTCACAGGGTAGCTATTTTCAGCAGCACTCCTGCTTTTTTAACCTTAGCAAGACATCAGTAAAATAATTTAGTCATAGCTGTAGTTGTTCCTCCTTTGTGTTCCTCAGAAAAGGACTTTACATAAGCAAAGCAAAGCAAAGCAAAGCAAAGATCCTGTGTTGTAATAGTTTGTACAGAAGAAAATTGTCTGATTGCACTCATCATCCAGGGCCAAAAAGTGGCACTCTTACTGCTAATGTGTGATTCACTCGGTCAATGAAGAAGATTAGCATAGGCCAAGCGTGGAAACAAACACTCAAGAAGCCATTAAACAATTATGGGTGTGTACATTTCCTGTTGTTTCCTCTCAGTTTCCAACAAGCGGAAGATTGGCATTATCTTAAGAACAACATTAATCTTAATGTTCCCATGATAATAGTTAATGCATCTCAGTTGATCACTATTGATAAACCATTAATTTATGTATTTTTTCTGTGTCCATTTATGCTACTATCCTTGCAATTAAGTAGAACATATGTGGTTTATTCTACACTGGATGAATAACTACTCTGCTTTGTCTAAAAGGTCTAGTCATCTTTGCATTCTTTGCCTATACACTATAATTGCTCTTGCATTAAGCTTCTCATTTTGAGCTGGATGTCATAGACACACATTAGGGCAGTTAAGTGAGAGGTTTTTTTACAGTATTTGAGTGCCCTAACAAACTACAAAACCCAGGAATCCACAGGATGGAACCATGGCAGTACAACAGATTATTGCTTACATTGTGACGGGGACCTCCACAATGTAAGCACAATCGCAGCACTGTGTTTTAAAACCGTTGCATGTCACTTGGAGACCTGACCTGAAGTGGAAGTATGTAATGTGACTGGTAACTGTTCACACATTTTTATTTATGGTGAAGCTAATTTCTCATGTCTCTTCTGAGGAAATGCAGTTTTACTTCTTTCAGCTTCATGTTCTATTAACTGCATTCCATACCATGAAGGACTTAAGAGACTCCTAAGGACAGCTTGACCTAATCTTATTTCCCCATTATAGTTTTGTCGAGCCATGGCACCTCCTCCCCAATGTATGGACAATAAATAGACTGCAAGCAAGATATATGATTTTTTTCTTTATTTTTTAAACATTTTCCACAGCTCCAAATTTGGACAATATTGAAATCGTTAGGACCTATACTCTAAAACTCTATTAAAGCTAACCCTTTAATAAATGTATCACATTGATATTCTATGTGTAAATTGTATCATTTGTATACTGTGTCAATTTTTAAATGTATAAAATTGTTGCACCCCTAGGCTGCAGAGACACCTCAAAACCACACTAGAGCCCAGACTATAATCAATGCAAGCTGTTTATTGAAGAATATATGTAAGCAAAAGCAAATCAAAGTTCAAAGTAAATGAAGCAAGGCTTCAGTCCACAAGGTACGCGATACTTGAGAATCTTGAAGCAAGAGTCCATGAAAACCACACACAAGAATAAACTTCAAACAAGGTAATCAAAATTAGTCCAAGGAACAGGATCAAAAACTGAAACGAAGAGCAGGATATTTAACTTGAATAAGGGATTCAAATTGCAAGGTTTTCAGTGAGATGACTTGATAATCCAAAATCCCCAGGACCAAAGACAAGAACTGGACAAAACTCAAGATGCAAGGCTTACAGGAATTTGGCATGGAAGTCCAAAGGTAACTTGAATCCATGAAGCATGAAACGAGTTCATGAAGCAGGATTAAACCTCTCAAAGAGCAATGTTACCACCTCTGAAATCTCTTTCAGAAGCAGCTCCTCTTAAAGCTAGATTCATGGTCTCCTTCTGTGGGAAGTTTGCTCAAAACCCTTTCTCATTAGCAACTGTCTGCTCCTTTGCAAAACCTCCCTTTCTTGTCTCTGTTGACCTATTGCTTTCTTTTTTTTCAACCTCATTACTCTTATCATGACTGGATAACTCAACCTTGACTCTCCCAAGGAATGCGGTTCAAGCTGCATGCTTGGAACCATTGTATGCCTGCTCCCAGAATCCTCAGGAACAAGAGCCTCATCTAACTCTGGCTGTACAAAATCCTTTACTTCGGGCTGCATGGGAATCCTAGGCTCCAACCCAGATTCATCTGACAGGTCGGGTGCAGGTACAATCACAGGCTGAATAGGCCCAGCCTCAGGCTCACCTGACATTAACTTTTAGGAATAGGCAGCCAATCCCCTGGTTATCTTTTGAGCCTTGCATTTTTTTTTGTTTCAACAGAGCTGGGCACTTGAGTTAATCAAGGTTTATCCAGGTTTATCCCTCCCAAGGGCATCAATTGGACCTTCAAACTGTTGAACCACCACCTGTCCTTCTTCCCGCCATGGGAATCTCCTCCTGCAGGCTGTGATGTCAGGGAACCCTCAGCCAATCCTGGCACAGATCCTAGCTGGCCTCTCTTTTTGGCCAATCAGGGGAGGGAGCAGGAAGTCAGAACTGCAAAAATGTCATGTATTTTTCTGTGTGTTTATGCTTGTACCTTTTGAAGTGCCTTGCTTGTACTTGCATCCTATTTGGCCAAATCATAATAAACCCCTGTAGCTTTGTCTACAACCCAGAGCGCTTGTCTTTATTACCTTCATTAGAAACTTGAATGAAACAGTTTGTCACTCTACTTAAAATAAAAAACAAGTATACATCAATACTTGCCAGTATTAATTTCCTCATGATAGCTCTCATAGTATATAATATGCCATGTATGTTCATGCCTTTGCAAAGATCCTCATATTTCCATGTCAGATGTATATGTTTAATTGGAAAGAGAATGTCTTAAATCTTCTCTTATCAAGTGATTTCCATCTGCAAATCATTGTGCATTCACATTAGCTAGTAGACAAATATTTTTAAGTATAATATTTAGTCCTGCCCAGAGAACCCATACCTTATTATGCTGAGCTGATTTTACAGATAGGACTAACTACATTACTCCAAACATCGTTTTAGACATTACATCAAGAAGATTTATTACATTTTCCCTTACGAATAGCATATGCAAATAGAAAAAGCAAGTCAAAAGAACTATCTATGGCAAGAGGAGTTGATGTATGTGTGATGGAATTACTGGGGCAAGCCATTAAACATGCTAAGGTGCTTTTTTAATTAGAAAAAGATCAACACATGGAAAAACAATGGATAGGCTGTCAATGAAAATGATCATGGTAGATATACTGTGGAGAAAATCAAAATACTTCTTATGTCTTATAATACCAGAATGTGAGGGTATGCAGTAAAATGACTGATGAGTTTAGGTCTGGCAAAGGAAACCATTACTTCATGCAGCCATAATTAAGGCACATTTCACTACCACAAATTATGACCCATTTTAGATGGCTGTTATCTGAGACAAATGATAGAAGGTTTAGTTTTGTAACTAAAAAGTCAATCTACTGCTGGAATAATATGTTATGAAGAAATACTTATATTCTTATGCCCATGACAGAAGAATATTTGCCAGAAGTTGATCCACAGACAAAGTTCAGAATTAATTCCCACCCTTTAGGCTCTGTCTTCTAATTGCCATTCCTATATCCCCATAGGATTAGGAAAAAAATTAAGTGGTACATCAAAGTTTTATTTCATTTGTCATCAAAACAGGAGGGTTTCAGTGTATAGGTGAGTAGCATACAATAAATAGCAAGAGGGACTGAAATGATCGCAAAAGGTAGATATGCCTGGATAGAAAAGTTGAGGGTACAAAGTAGAAAAATGACTGTGAACACAGGAGCAGGAAAATGAGTATGGACATGAAGGCATATCCTATGGGACACTGAGAAAAGGATAGGAAAGTATGACCATAATAAAGAAATGGGGCAAGGGGGGGGGGGGGCTAGGCAGGGACAGGGTATTGGATCTCTGAGATTTAACACCAAATCACAGGCAGACAAATCTTCAATAGAAGTATATCCGCTCCTTCTTCTCCTCCTCCTCCAATTCAGAACATCTCCTCCTTTGTAGGCAAAAGTGTGCATCACCGGTCATATGTATATTAAATGAGCAATAGCCATTGTTACCTTGTGTGCCCATACCAGAAAAGGAAGTTTCCCTATTAACTATGCATTATGATTTATTGCTCCCCACCACTGCTCTATGGCATAAACATCTCTGCTTGCCCTGCCAAAACAAAGGGGAAACTACATCACATTGTATCAATCCAAAAGAACAATGTAACAAATGTGTATTTTTCTAACTTGTACAGGCACCTTTTCCATGTGCTTTTCAGATTAAAGCACCATAATTATGTAGATCAGCAGTTCTCAAAGTGTGCTCCATGGAGCCCCTGGGGCTCCACAAAGCATCCTGAGGAGCTTTGCAGTTCCCTCCCTCTTCCTCTTCCTTCCTCCTCCCCTTCAAGTATTTCCTCCTCTTTCCTGCTCCTCTCCCTCCCCACCTCCCTCACCCCACATGCCTTTTTTATCTGCCTCCCTTGCCCCTCAAAACCTTTTTTTTCTTGCCAACAGAAAACCTTTTTTTCTTGCCCCCTGGGGTTGCTTCTATTACTACTACTTTTATTATTACAAAGGCTGTGTGGCTATCTGTTGGGGATGTTTTGATTGTGCTTTTCCTTCATAGCAGAAGAGGGTTGGACTAGATGGCCCCTGGGGTCTTCCACTGAAATACTGTTAAGTTTATGTTGGTTAAAATTGTTCTTCATTTTAAATATTGTATTCTTCTTTCTTTCCTTCCCTTTTTTGCACTGCAAATGAGATATGTAAAGTGCATAGGAATTTGTTCATTTTTTCCAATTAGTTCACACAAATACTCTCCATCCATCTGTTACTGGCACAACCCATCTGTCAAATTTTAAAAAACCATGTGTCAAAAAGTTTGCCCGTGCTATCTGTCTGTCTGTCTGTCTGTCTGTCTGTCTGTCTATCTATCTATCTATCTATCTATCTATCTATCTATCTATCTATCTACACATACATTATACAGTAGAGTCTCACTTATTCAACATAAACGGGCTGGCAGAACACTGGATAAGTGAAAATGTTGGATAATGAGGAATTAAGGAAAAGCCTATTAATCATCAAATTACATTAAGATTTTACAAATTAAGCACCAAAACATCATGTTTCACAACAAGTCTGCCACTTGTTTGGGAGTGTGGCTGCACTTGTGTTGTTGTTGGGCGTGTTGGCCCGCTGCGTATTGCTGCCTAGAGAAAGAGCTGCGGATCCGAGTGGGAGGCAAACTGTGTTGAATAATACAGAACACTGAATGAGCAAAGGTTGGATAAACAAGACTCTACTGTATATACATTATATATATAATATATTATAAAAAATAATATATAAACATGTCTTGGGGCTCCATGAGAAACTTTTGCTTCAGAAAGAGCTCTGCGGCTGAAAAAGTTTGAGAACCCCTGATGTAGATGTCTAAAGCATTATGTATATACCATGCCAAATTGTGACTGAGATAGTAGAATTTTAAATGTATTGACAATATTTTGTTATCTTCTGGGCAATTGTTTTGTCTAGGTAACACTTCTTTTGCTAGGATGTATAAATGTTTAACTTATACAAAACCTCAATGAGTATCAGTAGATGTACTCTTCAAACAGCCCATAAAAATTACCCTTCCAAAAGCATGGCCATTAATTACATTGTTGCTTCAAGGTCTAGGGTTAAAAAAATAGTTCTGCTCACTTGATATACGTAAATTAGACTATAGAAGGATTTTCTTCTATCTTTCACAAAAAGATGCTTCCCTTCACTCAGTTTGGACCTTGCAAAAAAAAAAAAAAGGGGGGGGGGTGTGCCTTGCTGTTTTTCTTTCCATTTGCTACCAATGATATTGGAGGAGCCAAGATGGGAGAGCTATTTAAAGTAGAATTTTTTTTGTAGAAGGGTTCCTTAAGCATAATTAGGAATGAAATTATTCTTTTTTTCTGACACCATGGTCTTTTCGCTTGCATTCCAAATATAGTTTCCTGTTCTAATGAATGATTACAATACCACAAAATATAAAGGGCAACCTGTGGATAGGATTCTTTGAAAGCATTTAGGCATCCTGGGTTGAGTTTCTTTTGTATTTTGCTTTGTTTAATAAGTTTTATATCTTGTCTATGAAATACTTCACATTGTCCATTAATAGCTGTGAGAACTAATGAAAGCTTTCAAATTCAGAGACAGCCAAAGGCTGGTGATGTACTGTTTGTCTTCAAGAAGCATTGCCTGACATTAGAAACAATTCTAGGCTGTCTTTCTGATACTGCAAAGCAGTACAATATGTTGTGTGATCTGGAGTGTGATCCAGAGTGCACATTGAGCTAACCCTTATCCTGACAGCCTCCCATCTGGAAATCTATGTCCTCAGTGTGAAAGGCCATGTGGATCTGGAATAAGTCTTCACAGTAATTTAAAAATTGATTGCTAAAACTCTACCTCTGGAAGACAATCATTCTTGGCCAAAAATGATGCCCATGATGATGATTATGATGTTATTACATTAACTATTATAAATGCATTAACTTCAAGTTCTTTAATTTACTCTCAATCTTTAAATTTGAAACTAGCATCAATTGTACATATAGAAAGTAATCATTATGCTTGATCAATTAAACACAAACATGTTTCTTGCAGTACCTTAGGATGATTATTATGCCATTGTTTACAGGATTCCAGTCTTGGCTGAACTTAACATTGGACGTGTTACGTGTTTTGGGGGAAAGCACTGTGACAGCCAGCAGAATGGAGTCAATGTAAGTAAGAGGTTTTATTATCCCATTGTTTGCTTCCATTTGTCAACCCCATTTCTGACTATTAATATCAAGGAAAATATATATAACTCAAGAAATATTATATGCCTCATGCACTTCACTACTGTGCAATTAGGGGCTCTAGTACTTCCTGGCATGTCTCTTGCTGAAATGAAAGGCATATCACATGCTGGATTTGCAGCTGCGACAAAGCCCCAAGGCTGTGGCATGCCATAGTTGGTGTATGCGCAGGATGGCAGGGGTAAGGAAGAATGCTCCTGTGACATGCCTTTCATTTAATTGAAGCACACACTGAAAAAGTTAACAGTCTCTTACATTTTGTACTCTGAGATCACGAAAGGAACTTCATAGCTGGACACAGAAAGGAGGAAGGAACTAAGACAGTACATTCTTTAGAATGTTTTAGGACATAAACAGGTTCAATTTTCATTAAGAAAACATATACATCTAATCATCACAGATACTCTCCTTTGCTTTGCCATAAGAATTTATTAGATTCCCCAGAATAGTTGTCCAATGGCATTCCTTTCTCCCTGGGAGGCGTTGTCCATAAATTGATCACTCTGAGGAGCCATAGGAAATATTTTCAAGATATAATAGTCAGAACTTAATTTTTCCTCCCCTGACAAAACTCCTCAGTACACTGAATATGTTTTACTGGGTTATGCTGCAGGGAAACAGTTAAAGAGTGTAAATTGTGTCACTGTGCCTGGCTTGCTGCCTTCAACAGTCCACTGAACAAGTCAATATCTAGCTGTTTCATATAGTTCCTTAAAAATCTAATAATCCCAAACAAAAATAAAACACTGCATCATTTAGCAGCATTTAAATATCTATATACAAATGTGCATTGCCTGACTAGCTTGCATCTTTAGGCAAGTAACTATCAGCACTCCGGTAACAGTGAACCTTTTCCATTGCAGGACTTCAGACAATAAGACTATCATGTTCCTGGAGGTGGCAGGAGGAACTGGACATTCCTGCTTGCAATCAACAGGAGCCTCAACTTAAATATCTAGTTTGTTGGATGCTTGAGTTAGGAGGGGTGTATTTGCTTTCCCATGCAAGGCATGGTGGTGTGAATTTTGTTTATTTATTGAATTATATTCTGGTTATAGTATGCCATTTACAGCTGTACACCCTGTGTGTTCCATAATGGTTGTAGCTAAAAGGCAACTTCTAAATCTCCCTTACTCTACATGGTTGCTTGCAGAACTCCCATCAATTCACACAATGCCCATTTTGGAGGCTGATCATGCGGTGGTAGACAAGATAAAGAGGCAGATAGTTGTGGCTTAGGGTGGTGGAGGAAACAGAAGGAACAGAGGAAACTCTGGAGGGAGGATGGGCCCCATTCTGCTGATGGTGGGTATACCTGTGTATGTGTGGACAAAAATGCCAAAAATAGCGACAATTACAGCGGTTCCAATGAGGAGGCAAAGGTGGCTTTCCTGAATGTCTGAAGTATTCTGCCCAGGGATCAATTCTTGGTCTGTCTAGTGATATTGATGGGGCTGCAGATGTTGAAGAAATATCCTTACCTTGATTTCAGTGGCTATGAGGAGGCTGATCATAATGTCGAGCCACTTGTTTCCTACATGAAGTAGGTTCTTCATGGCCAGATCTGGAATGAAGCTTTTATACAGCTTAACACCCCATCTACATTGACTGATCTCTCAGTTCATTCTGCCAAATGTACCAAGGTGACACAAGATGATGAACACCTGCAATTTCTCTTCCAAGTACTTTTTACAAACTTAACCTGCCAAGCTGATTATGATGTACTGGAAGAAACAGTAAATTTTCCTAATTGTCTTCCTCCAAGACACAACAGCAGACACAACTGGGATGGTGGAGGGTAGAAGAAATTCCATCTTGTGCATCAGTGAGACCAACATTACCAGTTTGGAGAG
The DNA here is from genome assembly GCF_035594765.1 of Anolis carolinensis. Lineage (NCBI taxonomy): Eukaryota > Metazoa > Chordata > Lepidosauria > Squamata > Anolidae > Anolis > Anolis carolinensis. The sequence continues at coordinate 97,326,743 of NC_085844.1, forward strand.
GAGAGAATCTTGCTGAAGATCAGCATCAGATATCATTGGTGGTGCATATCTATTCTTCTTCTTCTCTTTTTCTCTTTACTCGTATTGAGATTTTTTGAGAACATGACCTTTCTTCCTGAGCATAAGTATAGTGAAATGGATCTAGAAGTGCTGAAACCAATGATGGGTGTTGGAGTCAGTGGATCTTGGAACCAAGGATATTGGATTCAGTGCATCCATTCAGTATTCCCTGACACAGGAAAGGAGATTCCACCTGAACATCAGAAAGAACTTCCTCACTGTGAGAGCTGTTCGGCAGTAGAACTCTCTCCCCCAGGCTGTGGTGGAGGCTCCTTCTTTGGAGGCTTTTAAGCAGAGGCTGGATGGCCATATGTCGGGGGTGCTTTGAATGCGATTTCCTGCTTCTTGACAGGAGGCTGGACTGGATGGCCCATGAGGTCTCTTCCAACTCTACTATTCTATGATTCTAGTGGGTGCAAAGTATTAAAAACTTCCCCATGGGGTGAACCCATAGGCATGCTGTTTCATTCTTTAAGTCCTGTTTACTAAAGGATTAACAGTTTTCTACATTTTCTCAACATGCGACTCCTCCAGTGAAAACAAACAAGAGTGAATGCCCATTTGTTACCATTATTTTGGATCCACACTTCAGACACCTGAGACCATAAATTGGCACACTCACTCACTTCGAAGGAGAAATGGATAAAAAGATTAGAAGAAGGGGTGACAAAACAATAAGCAATGACCAAGGTTGAAGAAACAATTAACAGAGTTAACTAAGAGTTTGGGGTAAATAAAAGCATGGACAACAAAGAGTTTCCTAACCCTGCTGCTCCTTACAGAACTGAGGGGGAAAAGATGCAAAGACATGCATGCATGGTGATAGGTTCTCAATTTATGGTGCTCAGGCACAGAAATGACACATTTGTGTGACTAACAGAGAACATGATTAAGAACCCTTCTCCTCAGCGGGCCTGTTAACATATGCAAAAGGAAAGGTTGATTTTCATTATTGAACATTAAGTTATGTGAGGGCTTTTCTACACTATCCTAAAACCCAAGAGGAACTGGGTTATTTTAACCCAGTTCCTCTCAGGTTCCTGTCCCCAACCCAGACCTCGGACTTCCCCTCAGAGGGTGGCTAGATGCCATCCTAGGTCATGCTGCCTCCCCCCCCCCACCCCCGCCCCAGCTCCTGACACATCATTTTTGCATGTCAGAAGAACTCTCCAGAGGGGTCTGTACTGCCAGCAGATCCCTCAGGTAAGTTTTTTAGGTGGAAAAGGGAGGCTGAAGGGAGAGGTGGGTGCCATCGTGCTCCTTCAGGCTGCAGGAGCCCGAAGAACCAGGATGGCTGCGGGGATTGATCCCTGGGACTGCAGAAGTAGTCCCAGGGGTCAATCCCCACCTGGCCGTCAGCTGGAAAGATCTGGACCTTAGCTTAATGTCTGGATCTTTCAAGGTATTTTATTAATCTTGACCAAACTGGGAAATCCCAGTTTTTTTCTGGCTTAATTAGGTTTTACCCGAGGCAGCATTTGGACGCCTCAGGTAAAACTGAGACAGGTCCCCCATTTTGAGCCTGACAGGAAGAGCCCCGAACTCCCACCTGCAGACTACAGCTACACAGCACAGATGTGAAAATTAAGCCTGAGAGCTAACGATTCCTCATTGGCTAGCAAACATGAGATATGTTGGTTAAATGACTAATATCCCTCACCATGAGGAGTGAGTGCCCTGTTCCAGTTGAAATTTGTCTAGTTCAAACAGAAGATCTCATCATACCCTAGCTTGCTATATTAAAGAGACAATTCCTCCCTGTGTAGTTAATTATAGATAATTAATCAAGACACTGCCTTTGATAATCTTGGTAATATGAACAGACAACCTTTCTTGGAATAAAGAAGAACCTGTACAAGAGTACAAAACAAGCAGCATTTGTGCAAAATTGTAACTATCAAGTGGTAATGAGGCACCAAAATTTCCCAACTGAAGGATTTTGTCCACCCTTAAATACCATGATCCAACTTTCTGAACCATAACTGCCCCTTAAACTGCCTTATTTAAATGCCCATTCTTCTTTGCTAACTTCAGTTTTGTCTTCCAGAACATTTACATGATATAATGCCACATTCTTTTTTTCCAAAAGCTTCTTCAAATCCTGCCTTTTCTTTGAAGCCTCTGGCTTCAAACCACCCCCCCCCCCCTTTAATCTTCATCTGCAAGAGAAATAAGTCCTTTGGAACTTTAATGTATTTCTATATAAACTTATTGTATCTCCTCAATCTCTTCCATCTTTTATTTCCCTCAGCTGTCTTTGAGCAGTTGAAATTTTACCTCTCCTTTTACCCTACTTCGAACAAGTATCCTGTATAAGCCTGCCTGACTCTTACAGTGAAGGGTTTTCTATCCATTCCACCATCACACAGGATTTTCTGATCAAAATGTAGGAGTCTTTTTTGTGAAACTCCTACCTAAGTGAAGCTTCTTTGGCCCCTTCCCTGATCCCCTTTTGCTGGCTGGCAAATATTAAATAGACATTCAGCTAGTATTTAGTTAGAATAGAAGACTATGCAACGGATGTGCCATTTCAATAGGTAATATACATTTTAAGCATATTTAATTATTTTTAAATTCATTGTTTAAAAATAATGTTTTAATTGGACTAATATTTAATACTGTTATAACTTTTGTATTTGTTTAAACAGATATCCTAAGCCACTTTGGGAGAATAGGTAAAGGTAAAGGTTTCCCCTGACATTAAGTCCAAATATCTATGATTATCTAGACATCAGATTCTTCAAGGAATCTCACCACTGGACAGAGACACTAGATCTCATAGGGGTGCACATTGTGGTTGCAAATGGGAAAAGGAAATATTATTGTTTTTTTCTACTGCTTTTATTCCTATTCAACTCATAGTTGGGTTGAGAAGGTTTTAACATAACTTTTCTTTCCCTGCATATTTTTGACCAATTTGTCTGCTAAAGATGTTAGTAGACTTCAAAAACTAGTGTGATGAATGTTGTGCCTCCTGCTTAGTCTAATAAAGGCATCATCATAATGTGTACTTTCTAGTTTGTCATGCAGAAGGCTCAAATAGGTCATTAAATTGTGAACAGGCAAAGATAACTTTTTGTAGAGAGAAAAGGCATAATTTCATGCAAGCACCAAAAAAGATTTAGCATATCTATGAATAAATGAAATCTGCATGCTATTTGGAAGTCTATGGGCACAGAAGAAAAGTTAACTACATACTTCCTTTCTGTACTTTTGTCATTTTCTCAAGGAACTAATATTATAACACTACTGCAAGTTTCTATATCATGGCATTCTCCTGGATTTTTTTGCCAGTCTTACTAAAGCAGCATGTTAAAAGTTAAGCAAAATCAGCTCTCTCCTCCATTTAATCCAGCATTATAAAAAAAAAACATATGTATATCAGCATTCCTATTTATAGCCTATGTTTCCACAGTATAAAATATTCCCAGTTGTTCTCCCCCAAACATCACATATCCACAAACACTAGTATTCCATGGGGAATGTTTGAATTCTGAAACTTTTGAAACCTATAGATCAAAAAGACAAGTAAGAAAATATAATGTCACTTAAATGATCTGAAATCCTTTTGGCATCTTCAGCAAAGAACATAATTGAGAGGAAGGTCATAAGAAACCTGATTTGTTTTTGTTTTAGCTCCTAAATGACAACTGCCAATTTGAATCTCCACAAAATCATAATGATGGTGGTGGTGGTGGTGGTGATAGTAAACTGAAGCACAAACATTTTTGATTCAGAGTATAACACATATGCACATTTGATCTACAGAAGTGTTTAGTGACCCTAATCAGAGTCTGAACAGGAAACAGACAAACCAAGGACAAGACACAAAAGCTTGACAAAGAATCAAGTAATTTAACTTAGACAAAAAGATAAAATATAAAGACCAACACCGCCCCATCACTGCCTAAACGTATTATTTGATGAAGCTTTCAAACTTAGCTTGGAATTCTGATATTTTCTTTCTTGATTAATTTATTTGAACAAAAGTTAGGATCCACATTAAAAAATAGGTGAAAACATTACAAAACTGAAAGAATTCGCTGTTCTTTTAACACTGTGGGTTTTTTAGAAGTCAAAGCTTCTAAAATAAAAACAAACATTAACCGTAAACAGCACATGCAATCTGTTTTAAAATAGTATCATAAATTCTGTATGTATTTTACAGTCATTGTTTATGGATGCATTTTTTCAGTCTGTTTTACAACAACTCACTGGATGAAAACCAGTTACCGATAATTTTCAACTGTTGTATTTTTTCAGTTAATATATCTTTCAAGACATAACACTGCATATTTGCAGATCTAGTCTGTGATCTCAGAATTAATAATAGAGGTAATAAAGGGGAGGCAAATTGTAAGCTTGAATGCTTCTGAATTATTTACCTAATCAACTCAGTATTTTTGCATTAATTTGTCAGAAAGTGTTTGTTTCATGCTATAAGTATCCTAAGAACTGCTAATAATGGTCTAATTTCAATTGTTTGTCCCACAGAATAAATCAATAAAAAAAATGATAAGTAAAATCCCACTATTTGATGGATATCCTCTAATTAGGACCAGTAACTGAATTTTGGGCAATAAAAGTATGTCTTTCAACTACAATTATGGTCTGTAGGTTTAGTGTATGATCTAGATTCTGATCCCAATTTTTCCTTATAAACCAGCATTTCATCATCTAGCATGGCATAAATTCAGTTTGTCTCTGTGATTACAAAATATGGAGGCATAAGCAGTATAGGAGCCCCTGGTGGCGCAGTGGATTAAATCACTGAGCTGCTAAACTTGCTGACCAAAAGGTCGGCAAATCGAATTTGGGGAGTGGGGTGAGCTCCCGCTGTTAGCCCCAGCTTCTGCCAATTGAACAGTTCGAAAGCATGCAAATAGGTACCGATCCGGCAGGAAGGTAATGGCGTTCCATGCAGTCATGCTGGCTACATGACCTTGGAGGTGTCTACAGACAACGCCGGCTCTTCGGCTTAGAAATGGAGATGAGCACCAACCCCCAGACTCAGATATGACTAGACTTAATGTCAGGGGAAAACCTTTACCTTTACTAAACAGTATAACTTAAATAAATTGAAAAACCAAATGCAGAGGTATAGAAAGAGGAACACATGACTCAGCAGTAGTACAGGCAAAATGAACCTTAGGATAATTTCTGATCATTAACTGAACATAAGACAACAATATGATACTGGAGCAAAGACATCTAATGCTATTTTACCAGTGCAATAATAGAAGCACAGTCTCTAAGGTGAGAGGAGTAATGAGACATAGAGGCGATGAAAGGTATGGAGAACAAAACACATGAGGAAAGGCTAAGGAGGCTAGGTATGTTCAGAATTTCTAAAGAGAAACTTATGGGATGTTGTGACTGCACTCTTTCAATACGAGAGAACAGGGTGCAGGTCTGTTCTTTCCTGTTCTAGAGGGGAGAACCAACTAATGATTTTAAATTACAGGAGCGTAGACTGCGACTGAATATCAAAAGGAACTTTTTGATACTATGAGTAGTTTATCAATGGAAACAATGATGTAGAGAGATGGGAGGATATCTTTCTCTAGATGTCTTTAACTTGGGATGGTTTATCTGGAGATCCTGCATATAGCAAGGGGTTGGACTGAATCCCATTCCAACTCTGGAATTTTATTATTCTAATATATATATAAGAACCGAAGTTATACTCAGTGCCTGGGAGAAGCAGTGGCCTGGAAGAGAATAACAAACTGGTATTCATGCCCAAAATGATAAATGTATTATTGTTACTGGTCAAGTGCCCTGGGTCAATTTTGTTCAGTCCATTTCAGATGGACTGAACAAAGTTCCTTTAATGATCAAAATTACAGTTGGGGTCTCGTTAACCCAAAACAGACAAAAGAGACAAGTGATGATTGCACCTTGAAGCATTTTTTTCAGCATCGGGCACGATATTGCGCATAACATTATATAGGGGGCGATAGTGCTATCATTACTAATCATACTGTGCTAACTTCCCTATTAGATTATTGTGGTGTTGTAGGTGAAGCAACTTCAAATGTTGACTTATCAAGTTCTATTTTATTGAGTAGTTTACTCTCATTAACAATTGGATTTAGGCTTATGAATTTTGTTGGTTTTTTCATTTTAAATAGTTTTTAAATAATTTACATTGCATTTGAATGTTTTGTTTGCACAATAAACTACCAAAGAAGTGCATACCTCCATATTTAGTAAAATAGTTATTTATCCAACACTGAGTCTACACTAACTTTGCATCGACTGACATACTTCTCTATCCTGTATCAGATAAAGCCTTGATTTTTCATTTCCATTGTTGCCCTCCAATGAGTAAAAAATCATGCAAATGAGTGCTTCTCATTTCCACAAAACATTTTTGAAGCTTTATAGGTGGGAACGGCAGACTGATGATTCTGTTGGAAGCAACAGATTCACTGACAGCATAAGAACAAAATAGGTCTGAATATGACAAAACAGCATATCTCTAATCTGAAAAAGCTTGGGTTGTTTATGAATAGTTATACAAAAACATACTTTAAATCAAAAAAGGAACAACTGTCCTGTTTAAGGCTTCAGTCTGAATGCCGGTCAAGGCAGCAATTATTAGGCAGTAATCCACAATCTAGGCCAACCAATAGACAACACAGCCAACAGCAAGGAATGCTGAGACCCAGAGTGGTGTACTGGTTTCAGTATTGAATTAGGACACTGGGAGATCAAAATCTGGAACCCTATTTGGCCATGGAAACTCACTGGTGACCTTGGGCAAGTCATGCTTTCTCAGCCTCTGAGGAAGGCAAAGACAAAATCCCTATGAACAAATTCTGTCAAGAAAACTCCAAAAGGGTTACCATAAGTCAAAAATGTCTTGAAGGAATATTGCTATTCTCCTGTTATAAGCAGTTTCAGTTATGTTTTACCAGCCCAAATTACCCCCAACTTGATAATGAAGGGGGAAAAAATCTGCAAGCTTAAGGGGTGCTTCCATTCTAGGGTGTTAAAGACCTTGCCTCAGACAATTCCAAAAAGGAATCTTACTTTCCCTTTTGTCCAGCTGTGGAACCACACCACTAGGAAAACCAGTATTATCAAGCCTAAGCCAAATTCACCAGTAGCAGAAAACTTATCAACAGTAGCACATTTGCATGTCAGTTTCTCCATGACACCTTCGCCAACTCAAAAATGGCCAGTTGGTGAGATCTTATTTGCCACAGCAAAAATCTCCTGAGCTATGTAATTTTAAATCTAAAACTGCACCAATTCATGACATCCATGATCCCTGGCTGAACCTACATCGCTGCCATGACCATTCTAAGGATGATGGGTCAAACTACAGCCCAGAATCACCAGACCTAATCACCTTTGATAAGCATGCTCCAGGGATACTCTTTGCCCTAGATTCCATATTCAGGTTGACAACTATGGCTGATATCCATAGCATGAACAATGGCAAGTCTGACATGACAACTTTGTCCTTATCTGTGGCTACCATGGTAAATCCTAAGAATGGCTGTATCCAGCAAAAGGTAGGAGTATGGACGCCTATCTGGTGGTCTACCTACCTTTGTTTCTAGACATGTGGGATATACAGCTCTCCCAAGCTGCCCCCCCCCCTTAGCTCAAGCAATTAATCTCCACTTGGGGAAAACCTTTTACGTCATATTAAATGTTTATATCCCTACAAGCTTAACTTGCTGCTAAGAACTTGGGAAATTTTTACCACTCACACTGAAGATTTATAAAATAATTTTCCCCTTGTGGAAATAATTTTGGCTGGTGATTTCAATGCCAGGGTGGGCAACTGTGCACATTTTTATTAGATAATGTGATTTGTGACCCTGATGCTATACAATTTCTATTTACTTCTGCAGCTCATCAGTCAAAAGATCATATTAACAACTTTTCAGGCCTTAATTTCGCTAAATTTACATTGCACTTTAGCAAACTTGGGCTTAATGGCTTGTCAAGTTTCCCAATGCAAATGGCATTACTTTCATTTTGGCCAGGGATAGCTGTGTGATAGATTATGTGCTGGTATCTCCCCACCTTTTGAGCTCAATTTCCAAGTTTGCCATTGATGACTTTTCCATAAGTGACCATTTGTTGCAGTCTAGCCACCTGTGTGACTCCTTTTCATCCAAACACCATACCGTTCAACAATAAGTAATAAGTTAATAAAAGAGTATATAATAGAAAATGCAGTTTCAAAAATAAGTAGACAACAATCCAAAAGTCATTCCAAAATCAGCAGACTAGGCAATCACTAAGGTACAATAAAAAACCAGACTGTAAAAGCAATTTCAAAGTTATATACATAAGCTTGATATTTTTGAGAATAACAAATAGAAGTGACCAACTCTGAATATGAACCCAAAATCCCAAAAGGTAAAAACAAGAAACTGTAATCCAAGAGTTTTAACCATTTAAACCAAAACTATATCTAAAGGCTTGAAAACTTGTACATAACTATAGTCCAAAGTCTTGAAAACTTGAACCAAAAATTGTAATCCAATCAAGAGGCATTGATCTTAAACAGGAAAACAAGATACAGAACCAAAGACAAGAACTCCTAACTCAGAGCTCCCAAGACAGGTGACTTGATCCATGAAAATCTGATGTTGATCTCCCAATGAACATTATGTCAAAATGCTTAAGAATTCTAGTTCTCACCCATGACATCATTCCTTCTCATGCCTGGGTTCACTTTGCTTATGTTTCAGCCTCTGGGAACAACAAATTAGTCTCTGCTTTGCACTATCTATTTGTAACTGTAATCATTGAATTATAGGAGATCTTCTGTCTCGTCCACATTCCTTTCAGAGTCAATCCCTGGCAGATTCTCATGAGAATTACTTTCTGTTTTCCTGATAACAGATCTAACCAAAACATTCCCATCATCAGGAGGAACACGTTCATTTTCTTCCACAGAAGTAACAGGATCAAAAGTAAAAAAAACCTCAGGCTCCACGAAAAAGTCCCCCTCCTCATCCGCGGAAACTCCACTGGTCTCAACACCATTTTCTTTTTTCTTGTTGGTTCTATCATACATCAGTATCATCATCATTATCAACAACAACAAGAAATCTTGGAACTTGAAATCCAGCAAAATCTGGAGGAAATAAACAGTACGCCCTTTAACTATGGAACCTGATGTCTACCAAGGCAAATAGTTTTAAAACCAGAACAAACAAATTAATGGAGGGTATGACTATATTGAGAAGCTAAAGCACCAGAAGGCTATTGTTCTCATCTCCTGCCTGTAGCTTCCAAGAGGATCTGGCTGGATACTGGGGGGGGGGGGGGGGGAAGGATGCTTAACTAATTGAGGAGCTGATCATGCAGGCTCTTTTAATGTTAGTCTGCTTACAAATACTCTGATATATTACAAATGCAAGAGTAGTAAGTAGTTGTGTTTTCCTGGATAGAGAACCATTATGAGAATTATTTCTGGTTGCTACTAGAGAAGAAGGTATTATGCAAGGGGGCAGGGGTGTATGAAAGAAATTTTTCTGGAGACATTTTTATTATTATGAAGATAGTGTGATAAAATGCCAAGTACTAAACATCTGTTCTGTGGCGTTTGCAACCACAGAATTTGTGACAGTGGGATTGGGTTTCTTCATTATTCTACATTATAAGCTTTACAATATGATCTTCGTTACAAATGTATGAGGTAATCAGCATTATAAACAGAGAGACTGGCTCAGTGTCAGAAGGGGAGGGCAGTTAACAGTACAGTGTTCCCTCACTACTTCGCGGATTCGCTGTTTCGTGGTTTTTCAATAAACTCTAAAAGACTATTATAAATCATAAAAAATTAAAATTTACAACCTAAGGAAGGGAGGAAGGAGAAGCCAAAGGGAGAGAAAAGGAGCCCAAGTGGCAACAGGAAGAGAAGGAGGCGAGTTATCAACACACAATTGGTTGATAAAGACTTAAAATAGTGTATAACTACTAAAATAAACATCTTGAGAGAAGAGGACCAGAAGATACTCATGGCAATGAGCCATGAAAAAACAAGAAAGGATTCGTGACTGTGGGTAACAGAGACAGCAGTGTAAGCCAATCATATTAGGCAATTTTTACTTATCATCTTATTGTTTTGGTTGATAACTTTAGATACTTCCACATGTTTTGCTTAATGAAAAATACATATGGAAGAACCCTTTGGCTACATTATATCTATAATGTGATTCTTAAAGTGCGACATAACCTTGTATGTAATAAGATTTTATGTTTTACTGTCAAGCATGAACACCTGCAACCACAGATCATTTGCTTCCCAGTTTGAGAGGGAAAGCAAATCCTCTAAAAGGCTTTACATGTCTAGTGTATCTCCGGGCCAGAGGAAAAAAACAACTGCAGTAGGAAACCCTTTGAAAAGACAAATGGGGGAAGGAGGGAGGTGATGGCTCTGGTCACAGGTTGTTAAGACACTGATCTGTTTCCTATGGCAGGAAAGGATTGGAAAAGATTTACTAAGAGTTTCCTTTTCTTCAGAAGAGGAAGAAAAATATTCACATGAAGTAATTCAAAAACGTAAGCTACTCAATGGACCTGCAGGCAGTGTTTCAAGTCAAATTTATGGGCATGATTTGGAAGAATACCCACTCCAGAGAGAGTAAAAGAGACAATGGAATGAGATGGGAAAGATGGAAGCAAACGAAAAGAAAGAATAAGCATGCATCAGAAGGATAAGGATTCCAAACTCTGTGTACAAAATTGCATTCCTCTTTTCGAGTGGTTCCTAAACTTTGGTACCCCAGATATTTTTTTTTGACTTCCCAGAAACCCCAGCCGACTTATGCAATGGCCAGGAATGCTGAAAGACAAAGCCCCAAACAACTGGAGGACCAAAGGTTGGGAACCATTGCTTTCCTGCAGCAGCCTAGACGAGGCATTTGTATCTTAGTACAGCTCTAGATTTCTTATCTTACTGGATTTAGTAGACAGTTGCCTCTTCTGAACCAAAATAAATGGTTGAACTGTGTACTGAAAATCATTCAATACCCTGTATTTAAGTTCCACGGTACAAGGCCTTGCAGCCAAGTTTGGAAGTATACTCCATCTGCAATCTTTGCAAGCACAGTAGTGGGTGAAAGAAAAGTTGTAAAAATGCATTTAAAGGTGGTATTTCCCTTGGCTCTCTGTGGAATTTTCATGCTGTTAAACAGTATTTAAACAAACTGTTAGCACTTTCTTATTTGAATGAAACACCAAACATGGTGCTACTGCTAAGATGCTAAATTTAGACAGAGTTAGATATACCGACCAAATCCTGACAAGGTAGTAGTGAGATCAAATTCTACTATGGCTACCTAATGTCTACTTTACTGTCAGATTATTCTGTGCCAGTTTAGCACCTGACACACACTCCCATCTGTTTCAACACTGACTTTCTAACTCAAACAGTCACTGCTATCAACAAACGTAGGAGGGACTCCAAGTTGCTATGGTGAGAAGCAGGGGAAATTAAGAGCAGAGACTGTTTGGAACACAACACTTTTTAAAGAACATTATCCAGAAGCACCAGCAATCTATTTTAAAATGTATCTATTAACTCCAAATTACTACACTACAAATTCAAGTTGAAAGCAGCTCTCTACTAGATTCTGCTAGATTATGTACTTATTACTCACTGATATTCCAGCATATTATACCTGGATTTTAAATAGTTGAAACACAGCGCTGAACTGTGAAAATTTTGTGGTACAGTTTCATTCTAGTCATCTCAAATTTATTGGAAACCATAGCCATAGGAGAAGACGATAGTACTACTAGTAGTAGTATATCCTGAAGTTGAAATCTGGATCAAATATGCTTGGTTCCACTAGGGAAAACTGCTGTGAGAGACTCAGGGCCCTTTTACACTGGCCCAAATTCAAGTGAAATCAGCATTTAAAATGCCAATTTCGTGTAAATTTGGAGGGCATACAGGGAACCAAAACACCACCTTTCTGGCCCCTTGACCCGTTTAGCCCTAAAAATTACTTTCAAAGTCTCTGGACAGAAGCATGAGACTTCTGCTGAACTCGTGGCATTTCAAAAGGACGCCAGGAGCCTCCTCAGTCCGAATGCATTGAAATAAATTTCACGGCTAAACAGAGAGCCAGGGAAGGGAAAGTGGAACTGTCACCTCTTCTCCTCAGGCTGCCTGAGCCTGCAGAGGAGGGATGGCTGCAGGGATTATCCACTGGGATTGCACGCGGTGGTCCCCCTATACTTGAGAAAATATGGACTTTCTTGGAAGGTCCACATTTTCCCAGATGGTTTTTAACCCAGAATAAAGCTGGATTTCCAGGTTTATTGCAGGTTAAACAGCATTATACCAGGATGAATAATAGGGCAGTGTAGATGGGCTTTGGGGAAAACTAGTTTCTTTTAAAGAAAAGGGCAACTGCCAGGAATATTGAAGTAGTTCTGAAAAGTTGTTTAGGAATCCTCATAAAATTCCGCTTTGGTCAGACCTCACTTGGAATGCTGAGTCCAATTCTGGGCACCACAATTCAAGGGAGATATTGACAAGCTGGAACGTGTCCAAGAGGAGGGCAACTAACATGATCAATGGTCTGGAGACCATGCCCTATGAGGAGCGGCTTACAGAGCTGGGTATGTTTAGCCTGCAGAAGAGAAGGGTGAAAACTATGTTTAAATATCTGAAAGGGTGCCATAAAGAAGAGAGAGCAGGCTTGTTTTCTACTGCCCTGGGGAACTTTGTGCTTTGGTTGCATGACAAGGGGTTGGATTTGTTGTCATTTGCACATGTTAAGTATATTCATGTTTAATTATGAAGTCAGGATGACTAGACAAATCTCATTGGTTGGTGTAATCATGAAACAATCCATGTTTTGATACAACTATGATGTTTTGATACAACTGGGATGGAGTAATATAATAATTGATTGGTTAGTATTTGTATACTGAGACAGCAAATGTCCTGTGGGACAGTGTTATTGATGTTTTGTTGGAGAAAGTGATATGTTGAAGAATTTGTTTTGAGTAGAAAGAAGGAGAGATCATGTTTTGTACAGACTGTTCATGTTTTCTATTCTTGAACTACACGAGATAAAAGGCCTTGGTAAGATATTTCTGCTGTTTGTGTGACTGCTGTTCAAATCAGGCAAACTTCAGAGCTGCTAAGAACCAGAGCTCCTTGTACACAAACTAAACACTAAGGTAAAAACACCTAACAGGACCGGATGGTCCTCGGAATCTCTTTCCAGCTCTATAATTCTGTGAAATCCATGAAGTATTGACATGAAGCAATGGAAGCATTTTTACTTCCGCCAAAGCAGTGTTTGATTTGGCCCCAAACAGTAGGAAGAAGTCTGCTCTCAAAGCTTGAAATCCACTACGGATGGTAATTTAAACTCAATTAGATATATTTTTAAATTTCCCACAAAGAATCATATACAAAAAGAAAACCTGAAGGAGAAACTTACAGCTTCAACTGGATGAATGTTCTAAGGGTACTCAATACTGTTTCTATGTAAATAAAATAAAATAAAAATGTGTGCATAAATCAGTGTCTTTTGCATAAAGTGTCTGTTTTCTGCCTGAAAACACATTTTCTGCACAGGAAAATCACCTGTAGACTTGTTCAGTATTTACAATGTTATAAGCCAGAGATATGGCATTGTTAATACAGTATGTTATGAGTATGTCATTGTAAATATTGCAAACTCAATCTTAGAAGCCAGGGGACAGCATCAACCAAGGGGTTCTGAAGCACTGGGGAACAGAAGATCACTAAACCATGATGTTTGCAGCTCCCTCCTACCAGCAAGGCACAGTGTGTGGCTGCCTGGCTTCTCTATTGGGTTTTGGGGATGAAATTAGGAGAAATAGTTATGATAATACTGCTTCATCATTATAGTTACTCCCCATAGTGCAAAGTATCTCACCTAGCTTAACACTAATGAAATTTCCCAATAACACAAATTCCCAAAGTCCAAAAAGTACCACAGCTGGTCTCCTTTTCTTCAGCTCAAGATCTCCTGTTTTCATTGACAACACTAATATTAATTAGTTTTCTTCACATCTCTACTACTATTCTACTCCTCTTATCTGTGATACTTTTTTCAAAGGAAAAAGGAAAACAACTCCTCAATGTTATGCAATTGTAATATATACACAGAGAACACATCACTGCAATCCACCTCTGCATTTCCCTTGTGTATTCATACATGCTTTATTGAGTGGAATGACATTTCAAAACATTCAGAAGCTAGATCTAATTCTAATTCCTAGTTCCTTAGGGCTCCCTTTCTCCATTAATTATTTGCTAATTATCCTGGTTATTTAATCGAAATAAAGTCTCTCTTGTCTGATATAACAGGGAACACAGAGTTAAAACAAATCAACAAGGGAGTGTGAAAATTTGTAAACAAGGAAGGATTACTGGGGTGAAGAGTCATTCTTGCCCTTGATACCCTCCATTACCCACCTTAAAAGCTAGTTGGTTGTTTCTGACTTTGTGCCTATTGTCTCAATCTAGTCATTATATACTATACAACTTCTATGTCTACTCCCAACTGTTACAAACATATATTTCAGATTAATAGTGTGCCAAGTATTATTTGAAACAAACATACAGTTTTATTCACAACTTAATGTAAACATCACAGAACACCTTTTGAACTGATTTACATAAGTCTACCTCTCCTGCATTACAAACATTTATCCTCATCCAGCTAGGGACATATAATATACTAGCTGTGCCCGGCCACGCGTTGCTGTGGCAAAGTATGGTGGTATGGGAAATAAAGTATTGAGGAATTGGTGGTAATTAAGGTAAAGGGTAAACGTTTTCCTCTGACATTAAGTCCAGTCATGTCTGACTCTGGGGATTGGTGCTCATCTCCATTTCTAAGCTGAAGAGCCGGTGTTGTCCGTAGACTCCTCCAAGGTCATGTGGGATGACTGCATGGAGCGGCGTTACCTTCCCGCCGGAGCAGTACTTATTGATGCACTCACATTTGCATGTTTTTGAATTTCTGGGTTGGCAGAAGCTGGGGCTAACAGTGGGGGCTCTCTCCGCTCCCTCAATTCAAACCTGCGGCCTTTCGGTCCAGAAGTTCAGCAGCTCAGCGCTTTAACACGCTGTGCCATCAGGTGATATTATTTCCTAAAGGTTGTGAATATACAATATTTCTGATTGGTTTTTTTTGTCTGTTGGAGGCAAGTATGAATGCTGCAATTAGAGAAAATGATTAGGATGTAATGGCCTTGCAGCTTTAAAGCCTGGCTGTCTCCTCCCTGAGTGAATTTTTTTGTTGGGAGGTGTTAGCTGGCCCTGATTGTTTCCTGTCTGGAATTCCCTTGTTTTCAGAGTGGTGTTGTTTGCGATATTTTATGTGCTTCTACTGTCTGTGGCCCTGAGAAAACAGAGGATTTGCCAGACTTTGATGATGGGAATACTTTGTTGAGAGGTGTTAGCTGGCCCTGATTGTTTCCTGTGTGGAATTCCCCTGTTTTCAGAGTGGTGTTTTTTATTTAGTGTTCTGATTTTAGAGATTGTATTGTTCTGTTTTATTATACCACATTAATTTTTATATATTCTGATTTTAGTGTTTTTGAATACTTGGAGCCAGATTGTATTCATTTTCACGGCTGACCACAACACAATAATAATAATAATAATAATAATAATAATAATAATGATAGTAATAATAATGACTTTGGTAATACACAGTGGTTCACTCCCTTCTCAGCTTCCTTTCTGGAAGAATCCTTTCTTGGGAGGTGTTAGCTGGCCCTGATTGTTTCCTTTGTGGAATTTTCAATTTTTCAAAGTGTTGTTCTTTATTTACTGTCCTGGTTTTAGAGATTATATTGTTCTGCATTATTCTATCCCAGTAATTATTTCATATTAAAGTAGAATCTTACTTATCCAACATTCGCTTATACAATGTTCTTGATTATCCAACGCAGTCTGCCTTTTCGTAATCAATGTTTTTGTAGTCAGTATTTTAAATTCATTGTGATATTTTAGTGGTAAATTTGTAAATACAGTACAGTAGAGACTCACTTAAACAACATAAACGGGCCGGCAGAATGTTGGATAAGCTAATATGTTGGATAATAAGGAGGCATTAAAGAAAAGCCTATTAAACATCAAATTAGGTTATGATTTTACAAATGAAGCACCAAAACATCATATTAAACAACAAATTTGGCAGAAAAAGTAGTTCAATACGCAGTAATGCTATGTAGTAATTTATGAATTTAGCACCAAAATATCACGATGTATTGAAAACATTGACTCCAAAAATGCATTGGATAATCCAGAACGTTGGATAAGCGAGTGTTGGATAAGTGAGACTCTACTGTATTTAAGAATGCACAACTGTGTTAAGAATTGCAGGCTAAAGCTAAAACGTTGTGTACAGTTACATGAATCTAAAGATCTCTGATCTGTAAATATACTGTACAAAACAGTATACTAATTGTGGTCTGTATCCCTAATCTTGAGGAACTTTTATGGCTTGTTCTTGTATTAAAGGTCAAATAAGCTCAACTCGGTAACTGTAAAATATATGAATTCATATACATTAATTGTGACATTTAATTTGTTTCTGTTTTATTAAAATTAGTCCATGCTGCATGAGTACAATTCACAATTAGAGCACCTCTCCAAGGGGAAAAGGCATGTTTGTGTGTGCGTGCAGAGATTTCTAGACTACTGCTGAAATCATGGCTGTGAGAGATGAAAAGCAGTGATGTATGAAGAATTACAATTCATTGAACATCACAACTGACAACCTGAGAGCATTTGCAAGCTCAAAAATCAATGCGGCATTTTTAATAGAACAGGTAAGATGAACGGGGGTGGGGTAGTATTTTGTTTATTTCAACAAATTTCTAAGCTATTTCTAATTTGAATAAATTCTCAGAATGAAATGCTACATTTCAAGTTGGGAAAATAAATACATTATTGTCCTAAAATATCACTTATGAGCTCTTGGCATTTCACTTTGTGATCATGTAATAACTTATTTTATCTTCCACATAGAAAAATACATATAGAGATGTAGTTTGGTGCAGATGCTTTAGAAGTTGGAAGTTATAAGCAAGTTATTTGTAATTAATTCCTGGTGCCTTTTTGATTGTTAAATAGCTTTTGGCTATTTTTATAGTTATAAGATATGACATCTTTACTACTTAGGTATATTTTGTAGCACAAACAGCTTGCACCATTTTGATGTTTAAAAAAAACTAAGAAAGAACTAATAATTAACCACTTTTGTTGTGGAGATGCAAACATAACTAATTACTTTTGAAAATAACATTCTAAGCCCTGAGATTTTATATGTAATATAACACTGAATTATATTGAAACACAAAAATGAATGTATCCTTCAGATGTAACTGTGCCTAAATAAGGAGATCAAATTATAGGTTATCAATATTAAAAGTAATGCAACTACAGGACAAAAGCATAATTCTGTAAATTGAGGATAATTGGTTAAGATATTTGCTTTAACATCACATCATTCCTTGGGGCCTTTTCACCCTATCTACTGGTATAACTGCACAGGACATCTCCCAGCGACCAGGGCATCAATCTGTCTTCTCCAAGGCAGCTGAAGCCTCCACTGCCTAGAGGAATTCAAGGCAGATTTAATGTCCAATGAAACCAGTAACTTTATCCCATGGGAAGGAAGGAAGTGTGTGTGTGTAGGGGGAGTGCAAGAAAGTGAGGGAAAGCATCTTTGATAGTGGGATAGCGACCTACCCTGCCAAGATCAGTCTTCAGGGATAGCCAGCCATCCCATGACATTTTCCCATTTTCCTCCACTTCCTGATGTTCTCTTCTAGCAGGAGTTGGGAGAATACCCAACTACTGAAAATGGTATTTTCTCTCTGTCTCCGCACACTAGCAAGACAGGTTTCAGTGAACAGTCACCGGAAGTGACTATGTGTCATGGGACTCTGTTATGCCAGAAGGATAATTTTGTCAGAAATATTAAAAATTAACTAGGTATTTTTAATTACAGACTCATGAGTCAAGCACTGAGAGGGTTATACAAGCTAGCTGAGGAGAGTGAGTAGGCTGAAGCCTATTAAGAGTTAGTGGGCCGAAGCTAGTGTTGTCCTGAGTTGCGTTAGCCAGTCACAGTAAGAGAAGGCATCAGTGTGAGGTAGACCTCAGTGTTAGCCTCAGTGAGAGTAAGCCTCACTGTGGGAGAAACACCTCAGTGTGAAGTAAGCCTCACTGTGAGGAAGGCCTCATGTGTGAAGCTCCAGTGTGCAGGCTGCTGTGTGTGTTATAGAAACCTTGTTTTTGTAAATAGTGCAACCAACCATGTTATTTTGCTATGAAGAAAAGCCTCCTAAGGAAGATATAACATTGGTCTGTGTATTTCTGTTCTTTTTATCACTTTTGGCTACTGGTGCTGGGTCATGCTGCTGCTAATAAGTTACTCTGCGAGACATTAATGGGAGGGTTTTTTGTTAATAAGCCTACTTGCCCAATAACTTTTAGGGTGGGATAAGGTCCTGGGCTTTATGGACAGCTACACTGACTCCAGCGTTTCTCCCTAAATGGCTCTGAAGAGTGTTGCACCAGGCTCCAAAGGTTACTCCTCACCCTCAAACAGCAGCCTGTACTACCAACACTTGTCAGACAGATGCCATCACCAGCAGTGACCATAAATATCTCCCTGATCAACACTTGTTCAATGCTGTCATTGCATCTTAGCAAATTTTGAGAGAAAGACATTTTTCATTTGGTTTATAGCAGGAAACACAGCCTCTTGTTATGCACTCAGTTCTCTGGCCTGTTAAAGAGAGTAGGTATCTAGATTCCCTTTTAGTTTGTGCCCAGCTTTGGGTGATATCAGAGGTTGTGAGAGTTTCCTGTCCATGGATTCTAGAACTTTAAATGGCACAAGATTTGGAAAGCACCAGTTACACTATGTGACACATTTTTTGTTCCTGGGTTATATCCTTATGTCATTTCCTAATTGGCTCTATCATAAAAACATGGAAAAGGATTATTACAAACTTTGTGTTTGTGGGACATCATTTTGCTATAGTTTTTCAGTTAATATTTCATCGAGTCTCAACCAATTCAACATAATTTGTGGCAGTCACCAAAGTTTCTGGAGTATAACAACTACAGTAGAGTCTCACTTATCCAACACTCGCTTATCCAACATTCTGGATTATCCAACGCATTTTTGTAGTCAATGTTTTCAATATATCGTGATATTGTGGTGCTAAATTCATAAATATAGTAATTACTACATAGCATTACTGCGTATAGAACTACTTTTTCTGCCAAATTTGCTGTCTAACATGATGTTTTGGTGCTTCATTTGTAAAATCATAACCTAATTTGATGTTTAATAGGCTTTTCCTTAATGCCTCCTTATTATCCAACATATTCGCTTATCCAACATTCTGCCAGCCCGTTTATGTTGGATAAGTGAGACTCTACTGTACTTTCAAAGTAAGTAATGCACAATTAAATGGGAAATAATACTTTCAAACCAGAAACAGAAAACATTCCAAATTTTGTTATATAGTGTTACCATCAAGGTATACATGGGTGCTTATCAATCCTATCTCCTAAAAGAATTGCCACACAAATCTTTACAAGTTTCTGCTGTATAAATTCCATGATATTGTTTGATTCTAAATTATGCCTTTATAATCAAGGTTATTTTGTCCCCCTTAAGCATATAAGAACTCCCAAGTTTCCTTTGTAGCTGGGTTATATAGTTCTTTTTTTTTTTTTTTTTGAGATCTCACAGCTCTCCCTTTTGTTCCATTGGCGAGGCTGCTTGCCTTTACATATGAATGATTTTTCAAGTTAATTTTTGGGTTCTTTCACTCCTCTCTCTGTCGTTCTGTTACTTTCTTTCCTTTATAGAGATAGAATTTTCTTTACTCACATTTGTTGTAGATTCTGTTGTGTAGCTTTAAAAATGTGGGCAGCTGGTAGTAATCCTGGATGATCATGGATCCCAGGTGGCTTCTCAGCGACCCACTACCCTGTGGAGAACTCTACCGGACCCCTGGCCACCTCCCTTTGAGAGGAAAGTGGTTCTTGGGTCGTTGGTTTGTTCCCCTTTGGGTTTGTGACCTTTCCGACTTTGATCCATCGATGAAAGGAGGGAGTACACACTCTCCTGGTCTGTCCGAGGTGCCGAGACTGTAAGAATTCCCCCAGTCACTGTCCTACCGCCATTAGTCCCACAACCTATCTCCTAAAAGAATTGCTACACAAATCTTTACAAGTTTCTACTGTATAAATTCCATTATATCGTTTAGCAGATCTGTTAAAAACAACTCACACAGTGGATCAGAAAAGTGAATTCATCCATGTACAATTCAATGCTAGAATTTTTGATTTCAAGATGACAAACGATCCAATCCTCATACTCCTCCAACTCAGCCAGCATCTCATGAGCAGCTCTGGTGAGATTCTCCTGTCTTAATTCTGACAATGAAGAACAGAGGAGAATCTGCTATAATTCTGATGACGAAAAATGAGAGCTCATTGCAAAAGGCCTAAATGTCTTTCTCCCTGATCTTCCCCATGTAAACATGGCAAGAGAGCTGAAGATTGTCTCTGAAATATTACTGAAGACGCCGTGAATCCACGTCAACATGATATTATAGTCAGCACCTTGCATTTTCCCATATTAAAAAGGCAGCCACAAATGTTGACAGGTTACTGATGCTGTGTAAATATTAACGATTTGAACGAGATCTCTTATGTATGTCTTTTCATTATTGTCTGGTAAGGATGGAGAATAATTGGCATTTTGGTTTGAAATTTGAATTGGCTTGCTGAAGCAGTAAGACTTTTAAAAACAGACTCAGTATACAAAATACTGTAAAAATGTATTAACAGGAAGTTTTTCAACTGCAGGAATGTTGTTCTGAATTAGAATGAGCACAAAGCATTTAAAAAGCTATTAGAGCCTGTTTTCCATGACATGACTTAAGAAAATAATATGAGGTTGCTCATTTCTCTCATCAACTGTAACTCCTGACAACATTCATCTATCTATATCTATCTTCTATCTATATCTATATCTATATCCATAATAAACGTGAAAACCCATATGTATGTATGTGGAACTGGTGTCTGCTCACACAGACAGCCTCCAGCCTCCACAAACAGGCTATAGTTCCCACTGTTAAGGAGCCATCAAGTCACTATTTTCCACTAACATTGCGGTTACAGCGAGCTCCATGAACATGTAGCCCATCCTCTGCCAATGTCCTCCCTAAACACTATGGCCCACCACCCAAGGAATGCTTTCATCTGGGGACCATTTCATCCTAGATTTTGCATTTTCCTCCACCACAGGCAGGCATCCCAGGGTTCTCCATTGGTGTGAAATTTGCATGACCCCGCCTACTACCCTTCCCTTTCAAATCTGTATGCAGAACAAACACAGCAGAGGAGTTTGGGGGATTGACTCCACATGGTGGAAGTTGTAGTTCACCTTACATCAAGTCAGAGCACTGTGACTCCTACTGGGGAATGTAGAGGAGTTGTAGTTCACTTACACCAAGAACGCTATGAACCCAAACAATGATGGCTCTGGGCCAAACTTGCCATTCACACCTGATATGCCCAGATTTGAATACTGGTGGGTTTTGACAGGAATTGGCCTGGACATTTGGGAGTAGTAGGTACTGGGATTTATATTTTACATGCAATGAATGAGCACTTCGAACCCCACCGAAGATGGACCAGGACCAAACTCGGCACACAGAGCCCCCATAACCAATAGAACATATTGGACAAGTTTGGGGAAATGGGAATTATAGTTCACCTGCATACAGAGAATCTGGCCCACACCGACAATGGACCGGGACCAAACTTTGCACAGAGAAGCTACATGACCAACTGAACATACTGCAGGGGTTTGTGGGAATGGCCCTTGATTCTGGGAGTTGTAGTTCATCCGCATCCAAAGAGCACTGAACCCAGCCAACAACGGATCTGGACCATACTTGGTACACAGACCCAAAATGGCCAACTTTGAATACTGGCAGGGTTTGGGGAGGATTGACCCACGATTCTGGGAATTGTAGTTCACCCACTCCAAACAGAATACATAACATTCAAAGACAAATCATGCCCTTTTCAAATAACCCGGGCATCTCTGGGTCCCCAAGCTAGTTCAAAATTAAAAGTGAACACACTCACCAGCTAAAAACATAGACAAGAAGAACACTCACTATTTTTGTTTAAGAACCAGGTGTTCTGTATCTACAGTACTGTGATTTGAAGAAACATGTTATGGTTGAGCCTTATGGCTCCAATACTGGGAGACGTGGTCGTAAGACTCCTCGAGAGTCAGACTCTCTTGAGGAGCGAGAGAGGAAACGGCTGCGGGACATATTTGCAGAATCAACTGACGAAGACTCCTTTGAGGGTTTTACTGAGAGAATGGAGGAAGAGGTGGTTAGCTCAGAGGAGGATGACATGGAATGGACTCGTGTGAGGGAGGATTTGGGTGTTCCTGGTAATGATAGCATGGGAAGCGACTGGCGGGTTGCAGGATCGGACCCGTGGACGAGCTGGAGGGATGGAACGGGATCCACAGCTGGGGATGCTGTGGGGCGTAGTCAAAGATGTTTTAGCTCTGATGAGGATGATGATGATGAGGCACCTGGAATTAGGGTAACAGCTGATAGCGATGAGGAGTTGTAACTGGCATAAAATGGGGTCTTGAATCCAGGGCTAATTGCGTTGGGCAAGGTAATCTGGACGAACGCTTGGGCTCTTGTTGGGAATTTCCTGAAGACGGGTGTGTTTCGTTTGCTGAATACCTTGGACCTCCGTCGTCTTCTTGACGGACATTATTTACCTACTCGGAATTGACGCTGGACTGGCTGACTGACTGACTGACTGACTGACTACGACCTTGGACTACCCTTTCTTTGGCTATCGGTGGAATTCGTGGAACCTAAGACGCCTGCACCTGGCTATCGACCTCGGACCGGATTGGGACCCCGCTGACCGCTGCAACCCTGATTGATGTATTTGGACCCGGAG
The DNA here is from genome assembly GCF_035594765.1 of Anolis carolinensis. Classification (NCBI taxonomy): domain Eukaryota; kingdom Metazoa; phylum Chordata; class Lepidosauria; order Squamata; family Anolidae; genus Anolis; species Anolis carolinensis. The sequence goes on from NC_085844.1 coordinate 97,349,832, forward strand.
TTCGCCCGCTGCACGGAGGAGTAACAACTTAGTTACTCAACCACAGCTGTTGAGTAGCAGAGAGGAATCTGCTGCCAGTATTTATGTTTTGTTGAATCTTTGTTTACCAGCTTTTGTTTGTTTAAAGTGCCAGGCTGAAGTAAGCATTTTTGGTTTAACCCGGATTAAACTCCTGTTTAATCCGGTTTATCTTTTGAACCTTTTTGAGTGACTTTTCATATTGAAGGCGAGTGTTTGCCTAGCTCTTTGTTTTTTATGAGCATTTTTTGGTTCTGTATCTTTAATAAACTGTGTTGAATCTTATCTGGTGGCGTTCTGTCTTTGACAAAACATATTTAACAAGGAATCAAATCTTAAAAGTCTTTTGCTTGAGTATTAGCAGAAATGGGACAGTTAAACAAGCAAGCCTCTTTCCTTAGGCATATCACAACTGTATAGTTTATTAAAGGAATGTACTACACAAGAACCCATAATTTTAGCTACTCAGTCTGCTTTAAGTAGCACAACAAAGGGTTTCTCTTTTTCATATCTACTGATTTAAACAGGAAGCATTCTGATTTTACTCTAGTATCATTTATTTTGCTAGACTCTAGTAACAGAGGTTGATTCAAGGAGATACTTAAACAGACTTTTCTTCAAAATGACATCCATATTTCATTCTTCAAAGAAAGAAAGTTTTAGATTATATTATAATGCAAAAGACCTGACAATTCCCCCATTCACTATCTTCATTGCAAGCTTATCTTTTTCTTCCTCCTCCTCCTCCTCCTCCTCCTCCTCCTCCTCCTCCTCCTCCTTATTATCTTCATTTCTATCCCACTCTTCTCACCTCCCCAATTTATAAGTGGTACCTTATTTCCTACTTGATAGATGCAACTATCTTTCGGGTTGCTAGGTCAGCAACGAGCAGGGGCTATTTTTTATTTTTTATTTACGGGTGCTCACCCCGCCATGTGCTGGCCTCGAACTCATGACCTCATGGTCAGAGTGATTCATTGCAGCAGGCTGCTCACCTGCCTGCGCCACAGCCCGACCTATGTTACCACTAGGAAGTCTTTTTGTGTTGTAACAAACAAGTTGACAAACATTTATTAATTTAAACATTTCGGTTCTGCCATCTATCATGAAATCTCAAGGTGCCATACAATTAAAGGAGTATAACCCTAATCTAATCAGGAAGTGACTAGTGCATAGAATACTGTTGCTAAATTATCCCTGTCCAGGTTTTGGGGGGGGGGGATCCCAAAATAAATTAAATAGAATGAAGATGTATTAAATAAATCAACAGATTAAAACAACAGAAAAGACTTAAACACCATGCATTACCCTAATCTAATCAGGAAGTTACTGATGCATGGACTACTTTTGCTGCTAAATTATCCCTGTCCAAGAAAGGTATGTAACATTTTATATACTATCATTAGATGTTTGGATTCACTGACTGAGATGTATGGAAGAAAATCAAATGAAGAAAACATTATGCAACATTTGGAACTCTATTCTAAACCCACTTGATGAAGAGTGGAACCCCATCCAGGATAAGTTTTTCACCCAATTCCTGTACTTAAGAACCACCAGTCCACAGAACCTTCATCTCGTTTGGGATTTTGCCAAAGCTTACTGATCGCCACCTTGCCCATCCAGGCACTGGCCTAGCACCAAAACAGCCTCAGAGGACTCCCAATGGAAGTGGAAGTACAGCTAGATGTTATTCAGCCTACCCTGGCACCTCATCCCAATTCCCCTTCCCCAGCCACTTCATATGGCTATTGAATAGTGTGGCAGGCAAGATGGACACTTGTGGCCTCCCCACATCTTAATGGCCATGAGGCTGAACAGAAATCTCTCAAGGTTACTCTGGAACTGGCCTCACGGATAGTAGCAGAACCACTGTAACACTACATACCCTACTCCCATCCAGTGGAGGCAGTCTAGTAAGATACCATTACCATTGGTATCAAAAGCTACTGAGGGATCCATGAAGATCAAAAGGAACGCACTTCCCTGCCTTTAATATAGAGCTGTTCATCAGTTAGAGTGATTACAGCCATTTCAGTGCTGTACTTTGGCCTTAAATCAGTGTGAAATAAGTCCAGATGCTGGGAAAATTTCATGAATTATATGGTATCATTAGATGTTTGGATTCACTGGCTGAGATGCATGGAAGAAACGTCCTTTTGTATTGGCAAGGGAGCTACACACAATGACCTTTCTACTTTATGAGGCTCTTTTGTTATGAATGACTAAAACTGTGAATTTGGAAGAACAGACAATGGTATATAAAACCACACAGGAAAAAGCAGAAATCAATGACATTTGGTGAATAAAAAGACAGGACAATACATTTGAAATTGCAATATAGGTTTCATATATGTGGTTTCTTGATGAATATTCATATAAAATATTTTGTTAAAGAGAACATACTTTTGTGAACAAAGGCTAATTACTTTTAAAAATTAGATCCTTTGAGCAACTGCAATTAATTCTTCCCATTAAACAAGATAATTTACAATGGGCCCTAGGTATCCAATGGGGTTTGGGTCCAGGATCTATGGATGCTTGAGTCCCATAATACGCAATATCACAGTATAATGGTGGACTTCATATAAATGGCAATATCTAGGTTTGCTTTTGGGACTTTTTTGCGGGGGGGGGGGAGAGATTTTCGAACAATTTATGGTTGAATCCATGTATAACGAATATGTGGAAATGGAGGGCTGGTTGTATTGTATTTTACATTTTCATTGGTGAGGAAATGCTTCTGAGAACTCAGAAAAATTCAGTTTCTCTTCTCTCTACCTTCAACCTGCAAAAGGTTGAATCATATGTTTTCTAAAAGTGAAATACTCAAGGTGCAAATGCAAACAGTGCCAACAAAGAAAAAAATATGACAAGTGCGAAGAAACCAGAATGGATGTCCAAAGAACTTCTAACGGGGCTAAGACTCAAAAGAAACATGCACAAGAAGTGGAAAAGGGGAGAAATCACCAAAGAAGAATTCAAACATATAGCCAACTCCTGTAGGGAAAAGGTTTGCAAGGCTAAAGAGCAAAATGAGCTCAGGCTTGCCAGGGACATTAAAAACAACAAAAACGGCTTTTTTGCTTCCGTTGGTAGAAAAAGGAAGAACAAGGAGGCATCACCCCATCTTCTCTGAGAGGAGAAGATGGGGTGATTGGTGACAAGGGACAGGGAAAAGGCATAACTACTTAATGCCTTCTTTGCCTCGGTCTTCTCACAGAAAGAAAGCCATCTTCAACCTCAGCAACATGGAATGGATGAAGGATTGGGGGAAATCCAACTCCAAATAGGGAAACAAGTTGTCCAAGAACACCTGGCCACTCTAAACGAATTCAAGTCCCCAGGGCCAGATCAGCTACATCCAAGAGTATTGAAGGAACTAGCTGAGGTTATTTCAGAACCACTGGCAATTATCTTCATGAGTTCTTGGAGAACAGGAGAAGTCTCAGCAGATTGGAGGAGGGCGAATGTGGCAAATATCTTCAAGAAGGGAAAAAAGAACGACCTAAACAATTACCATCCGGTCAGCCTCACGTCGATACCAGGCAAGATTCTGGAAAAGATCATTAAGGAAATGGTCTGCGAACATTTAGAAACAAATAGGGTCATTGCTAATAGCCAACACAGATTTACCAAAAACAAGTCATGCCAGACTAATCTGATCTCTTTTTTTCGATAGAGTTATGAGTTGGGTCGATACAGGGAATGCTGTGGATGTAGCGTACCTGGATTTCAGTAAAGCCTTCGACAAAGTCTGCCATGACCTTCTGGCAAACAAACTAGTAAAATGTGGGCTAGACAAAACTACGGTTAGGTGGATCTGTAATTGGCTAAGCGAAGGAACCCAAAGGGTGCTCACCAATGCGTCGTCTTCATCTTGGAAAGAAGTGACAAGTGGAGTGCCGCAGGGTTCCGTCCTGGGCCTGGTTCTGTTCAACATCTTTATTAACGACTTAAGATGAAGGATTAGAAGGCAAGATCATCAAGTTTGCGGATGACACCAAACTGGGAGGGATCGCTAACACTCCAGAAGACAGGAGCAGAATTCAAAACAATCTTAACAGACTAGAGAGATGGGCCAAAACTAACAAAATGAAGTTCAACAGGGACAAATGCAAGATACTTCACTTCGGCAGAAAAAATGGAATGCAAAGATACAGAATGGGGGTCGCCTGGCTCGACAGCAGTGTGTGCGAAAAAGACCTTGGAATCCTCGTGGAAAACAGGTTAAACATGAGCCAACAATGTGATGCGGCAGCTAAAAAAGCCAACGGGATTCTGGCCTGCATAAATAGGGGTACAGCATCTAGATCCAGGGAAGTCATGCTCCCCCTCTATTCTGCCTTAGTCAGGCCACACCTGGAATACTGTGTCCAATTCTGGGCACTGCAATTGAAGGGAGATGTTGACAAGTTGGAAAGTGTCCAGAGGAGGGCAACTAAAATGATCAAGGGTCTGGAGAACAAGCCCTATGAGGAAAGGCTTAGAACTGGGCATGTTTAGCCTGCAGAAGAGAAGGCTGAGAGGAGACATGATAGCCATGTACAAATACGTGAAGGGAAGTCATAGGGAGGAGGGAGCAAGCTTGTTTTCTGCTTCCCTGCAGACTGGGACGTGGAACAATGGCTTCAAACTACAGGAAAGGAGATTCCACCTGAACATCAGGAAGAACTTCCTCACTGTGAGAGCTGTTCGACAGTGGAACTCTCTCCCACGGGCTGTGGTGGAGGCTCCTTCTTTGGAGGCTTTTAAGCAGAGGCTGGATGGCCATCTGTCGGGGGTGCTTTGAATGAGATTTCCTGCTTCTTGGCAGGGGGTTGGACTGGATGGCCCATGAGGTTTCTTCCAATGCTACTATTATATGATTCTATGGCCAGAATCACTGGGTTGCTGTGAGGTTTCTGGGCTGTATGGCCATGTTCCGGAATGTCAGGAGAGGATGCTTCTGGAACATGGCCATACAGCCCAGAAAACTTACAGCAACCCAAGGAGGCTTCCTTCACTCCTAAAATAGTCCCAATTTCATAGCAGGAAAGGTGTTGTCCTGCGGAAACAAAGACAGTTTGCAAATGTAGAATACAGAGAAGATGTACGGTATCAAATAAAATACTGAACAAAACTCTGGTGCACATCCATAAATTGTTTTGCTGAGTTTATGCTTCATAGCAATAATGTATCCACAGAATTATAAACACACGTTTATTGTCAAGAAAAGGAAATCTTAAATGTATCCTCATCACAGCTACAATTGTATGTAAAGGGGGAGAGGGAGAACAAAAGAAGTCTGATAAAATATCTAAGGTATTTTTCAGGGAAGCAAACATTTTTACTCAAAGATAAGGCAAGTTTTTCAGACCTTTTTATGAGCTGAAAAAGCCTCCCCCGGCTTATAATGTGTCAAGGTCAAGCCGGCAATGGAGCCTGGAGGCCGTTGCTTGAAATATATGATATATTTATCTCTCCCTTCCTTATCAGTATTTACTTTTCCAAAGCCTCCCTCGCTCTTAACCATGAGAATGTTTTGAAAAGGGAAAGAAGCCCTTGCAAGTCAGGAAGAAGAATATATAACTACCCATTAATTTTATAAAAGCATTTTCCCCTGAAATATTTGTTAATCTCTGCTACAGATATATAGGCATTTTCCCTTGCAAGCCTTTGCAATCCCTATGTACCTTTATATTTGTATCTATCTATCTATCTATCTATCTACATTAATTTTATATATGAATTTTCCCCTCATATGTTTGCAGGTCTCTGCAAATCTTATATACATATAGATATCTAGAGATGTCCATGTATCTGTATATCTATGTCTATGTGTATACATTATTTTATATATGAATTTTTGGCTCACGTGTTTGCAAGTCTTTGGAAATCCTATACAGAAATAATTATCTATATAGAGAGAGATGTCTAGATAGAATATATATGAATAGAGATATATAGGCTTGCAAATATTGTAGAGGAAATGCACACACATGCACACACACACATAGAGATTTCTAGATAGATATAAACATAAATATATGCTGCTGCTGTTCAGTCGTTTAGTCATCTCCGACTCTTCGTAACCTCATGGACCAGTCCACACCAGAGCTCCCTGTCGGCCGTCACCGCCCCCAGTTCCTTCAAGGTCAAGCCAGTCACTTCAAGGATACAGTCCATCCATCTTGCCCTTGGTCGGCCTCTCTTCCTTTTTCCTTCCATTTTCCCCAGCATCGTGATCTTTTCCAAGCTTTCCTGTCTCCTCATGATGTGGCCAAAATATTTCAGCTTTGCCTCTAATATCCTTCCCTCCAGTGAGCAGCCGGGCATTATTTCCTGGAGGATGGACTGGTTGGATCTTCTTGCGGTCCAAGGCACTCTCAGGATTTTCCTCCAGCACCAGAGTTCAAAAGCGTCTATCTTCCTTCGCTCAGCCTTCCTTATGGTCCAGCTCTTGCATCCATAGGTCACTATGGGGAACACCATTGCTTTGACTACGCGGACCTTCGTTGCCAGTGTGATGTATAGGGCTTGCAAATATTGCAGGAGGGAAATGCACATATATAGAGAGGATTTGCAAACGTTTCAGGAGGAAATGCATATGTGAAATTAGTATATATAATTATAGATCTATTTCTAGCTCTGCATTGTTTATGTAGACATTGAATGTTTGCCTGTTACTATGTTGGAAGCTGGCCTGAGTCCCCATGGGGAGATAGGGCAGGGTACAAATGAAGTTTTATTATTATTATTATTATTATTATTATTATTATTATTATTATGTTATTGTTAATACCATATTGTTTTTGTTGACCCTACTTTTCCACTTACAAAGGTAGCTTACTGTTTTTCCTTGAAATATTGTAAATATTCAAAAACCTTTAACCTACTAATGCCTTAATATAATTTCATTAGGATCTATTTTCATATTGAAATTTACCAGTAGCTGCTGCACTTTCCACCCTCAGCTTAAACTCGAGTCAGTAAGTTTCCCCAGTTTTGTGGTAAAATTAGGTGCCGCGGCTTATATTAGGGTCGGCTTATACTCAAGTATATATGGTAAATCATCAAGGGAAAACCCATACCTTTTCTAAGTGATGACATTCACTGACATTCCCACAGCACAGAACATTAATTAACATATCCAGTAGCTTAGATGCAGAAAGTATAATTGAAAATACATCTCTGTTATATTTCAGGGGTAGAGTAATTCTTGAAATTTCCAGTAATGAACCTCCTTGTTAAGGAATCAGAAGAGCTTCTCTGACATTTTTGTCTTTCACAAAGGGTCAGTGGAATGTGGCCATAAACAAATCAGTTGAAGCTGAATTGTACCATTGAAAAGTGATGTGAAAAATCTGAGAACAATTTAGCAAAGCAAGAACAAAAATAAGAAAAAAGGAAAATGCTGCCGTATTTCCTGTTTTTCATAAGCAGTACCTTCTGTGCTATGGAAAAGACATGCAATGTACAGAGCCAGTTGGAGAGACCACAAACAAGAGGTCCTGCCCTTGTCAGGGACTAGTCACCTTTGTGTTTACTATCCCGTAAGAAAAAGCCCAGAGCTGAGTGGGTAAGCAGCACAGTAATACATTGTGGCCTTTGAGAGGAGGTTATAGAAGTGACCCTGCTAAGTGCTATGATGCCTTTTTGGAGGCCAAGGAACCTGGCATTTTGCAAGGTTTCCTCTACAAGCTTCTTCCTTCGCCCAACCCTCCAGTACAAAGAGCTACTGTGCTCATAGACATCCATGCCAACGCACGGAGAAGGGATTCACATCCCTCTTTGGCCAACACAGAAATAAAGGAGGCAATCTTTCCCACTGTACTAGGGAATGGGAGGGGGTACTTTGTACCTTCAGTTCTCCAATTCAGAAAAGAGGGACACTCATCCCTCACTCCTCTCTCACACACCAGTACAACCAGCCTGCCAATTCACATATAGTCTTTTATGTGGTTCATGGGAAAATCTTGCTAAAGAAACCAAAGTTCTAGTCATATTATATGGAAACCAAGTTTCGAGATTAACTGTTCCACATAGATCACAATCCTTTTTAAGAAAGGCACAATTCTCAAGCCATTGGGTCTATTTACAGTAAGTTAAAATGTATTATGGTTGTGAACTTGGACATAGGATATATACACAAATGTCTGGATTCAACAAAAAAAGAGGGAGAGCTAATAAAATTACAAATAGCTCACAAGCAGCTTAGTGAAAGCAGGGAATGTCTTTTTTTAAAAACTCAACACACTAACTCCATGTCTTGGACAGATGGCTTATCAATGTACACACTGTCATGAATACCATTAAAGTGAACATGCACAAAGTGTACCATGGGATTACGTATGGGTATAACAGATGGGATGATTACGCACTTCTCAACATAGGTGCTGAGTTGTAACGTTACTGTTCCTTTATAAAACGATCCCTCAGTGACTTTGCAATGAACAGTTCTTCCCACACACATACATTCTCTTTGTTTCTTTCTCTCTCTCTCTCTCTCTCTCTCTCTCTCTCTCTCTCTCTCTCTTAGGAGCTGAAGCAACTACATAAATGTAACCATGTTGGAAATATCAGCTATGTAATTTATCATGTTCCAAAAGTGTTCAGTAGATCTGTCTTGGGTTTGTGTCAATTTCATTGAATTCAAGTTTTTTTTGTGACTTGCATACAGCAGAGGTCCAACTATGTATGGCCCATGATGAACTGGGTGCCTGGGAAATTGCTCCAAGGTGACTTGAAACAGAAAGTGAGGCAAGGCTGGGCTTGTGATTCAGAGGAGCCATAAACATGGCTGAAGACACTTCACAGCACACACTGACACCTAGACCTTCTGGCAATGCAAAGCCTGTCCCAAACCTCACCTGCAAACATAATCAAACTAACATATTAGAGGTCAAAGAAGTAGTTCAATTTTGTTCAACTTTTCTGATTAACAGTGAGCTTTTTCTCAAACCTAATTCCGGAGATGTTTCTGACTGTACACACATGGGATCCCAACAGGGTACACCTCTTTGCACATGAAGCTCAATGGTCAACCACTAGACTAAAGCCCTCACATGAAAAGGTAATGTGGTTTATCCACTTTCTGGTTTTCATCTTTGTAAATCTGTTAACCACCATAATATGCACAAGTACTTATATTCCATCTGCCTTGCTGAGGAGTACAAATACATTCAACAAAAAGTAGTATATGCACATATTATTGTTTCTAATTCTCCCAGCAGAATTTGTATTTGCCTATTCTATATACAAATTTTAGTTCTTTCTAATAATGTCTAGCAAGAAGAAAAAGAACTTCTCCACTAGAAAGCTGGTCAAGTGTGAAAAATCAAATGCAGTCATTTGAAACACTTTATTGTGTGTATCATGTAGCTTTTGCTATTTCACATTTAAATGGGTGTTGCTAAATGCTGCAGCATGCTGCTAATATCTGAGACAGCGGGGAAGGAAAAGGGAGAAGAGGAAAAGAAATAATTAAAAAACTGAACTGATGAAAAACCTGCACACTGGTCTAGCAAGGCTGTATATATTGATTAACTATTGTTGTTTGTGGGACACATTCTTCTTGGTGCTTTATCAAAAAGTAGAATAGTTATGGAGAATACAAATGTAAGGAAATGTTTGTCTAATATGTTGATAATTATGTTCTTTGCTTAAAAAACAAGGAAACATTAAATATAGTGTTAAATATCATAAATATGGAGAAGTTGCTTGATTTTTTTCCAACAATTTTGGAAGTCTATTTATTTCTTATCCTTGCCATCAAATAACACTTGGCCCAGGAAAGATGAGCAATTGTTCATTATCTGTCACAGTTGTTTTCCTCTTTTATCCACACAACATAGTTAGGCTTAATGGCAACATACCCAAAGATACCCATGAGGCATCTTGACTGAAGAGGGATTTTAACTCAAGTCTATTGAGCTCAAAATAAAAAACACTGTCAGACTAGCTCCTCAAAAACACTATGATTACTGAGTCCAGTTACATTCTATGTATTTTCTCACCATACTAAAAAGATAAAAACCAGGTTTTTTCCAAAGCAGTCTCCAATCTGTGCTCTGCAAACATGAAACAGTTTTGATTTTAAATCTAATAGAATTAGTTATATTTAAAACTATGTATGGGCACAAGAAAACTCTTTAAATCTTCAGATCAAGGCTATCAATGTACCAGGATCTAGAATACTATTTTATAAAAGAATCTTCTTATTTCACTACCTTTGACTGAGGGACCAATGACATTCTCTTAAATTGCTCCCCTTATTATTTGATCAACCAATAAAGAAATTATTAAAAGTACTGGATCTGTTTTGGGGACAAGGTTCAGCATCTTTGGTAGCTCCTTTGAAGTTCCACCTAAAATCTGGAACAGCTCTACTGCTCAGGTTTTTTTATCATGTCAGACGCAAATTGAGAACATACTGCAAGTTGCTTCTGGTGTGAGAGAACAGGCAACCTACAAACACGTTGCCCAGGAGACGCCCAGGTAATGTCTTCTCTCATGTCCCCATTGCTCAGCTGAAATGGGAGTAATTAACCATGACTACTTTAGGTGAAACAACATGTAATATCCTATTGAGTTGTTTTTATAATTTATACTCATATAAGAAGTAGCTGGGGAGGAAAATAGTTCTTTTTAAAATTATTAAACAAAGGTCTTTTCATGGTGCTCAGAGTAGCAGTCACATTACTTTGGGATATGATGCTATGGCTGGGACAGAAAGTGTGGCTGTTTCAATAGCTGCTTCTGCAAATGCTCAAGCATCACTACTTGATACAGTTTTAAGGTGCACCTGTGTAGAATAAAGGCAGCTTGACACCACTTAAATTGCCATGTATCAATACTAAGGAAACATGGGAGTAGTTTTACAAGGTTTTTTGCTTCCTCCACCAAAGAGTGCTGATGCCGCATCCAAATGACAACTCCCCAAATTTTATACCATTGTGCCATGGCAATTAAAGTTGTGTCAGCCTGAATTTCTACCACTGTAGGGTGGTCCTACACAGTTGGCTTGGGCCCAAATCAGTTTGAATGAAAATGATTTGTAATATTTGATGGTCCGTTTCATATAATCTCCAAAAATGGAACAGGGAGGAGGGAGCCGAAAAGCTCAGGAAAACCGATTAAGAGAGCCAGATTTTATCAGCTACAGAGAGGACAGAGTTAAGTCTGCAATATACCTAAGGCAGGGGCTGCCGTGGGGCTCCTGGAAAAGGTGGGATTCTTGCAGTCTTTTTCTCCCTCCCCAGCAGAAGTAGCATCTGTCCATTTCTTTTTGGAAAGTTTCCTAGGCTCCTCCTCCAGAGAGTGCCCTGCTAGGAACTCACATTGAAAAGTCTCTGAATTCCTCTCAGAGCTTGATGGGAGTTGAAGTTTTTTTTTTCACTCTCTGTTACTCATCCAATAAAAAGTCTGGTTGTGTCCATGCTCTGATTGGCTGAGCATGGACACAACCGGCAACTATAATTCCTAGAATTCTTGCTGTTTGTCTTATTTTTTAAAATGCTATGGTAAAAACTTAAAATAATTCTAAAAGATCAGTAGATTGGTGCATTGTTTTGAAACTTGGCAGGCCTGCAATTGTAAAGAGAGTCTAAAACTGAGGTAGGTTTCATGCAGATATTCCTTAAAATGACTAAGGATTGAGCCTTTAAAGTTTCCCATTGTAGCCAATGGGCCGAATCTTTGCCTAATGAAAATGGCAACACCCTTCTCAATTCAAGTAACTTCCCAGTAAACAGAATGAGGAGCCAGTCTACAATGGACCCCAAAATATTATGCCTTCTGCCAAAATTGCATGTCTCTACTACACAGTCTGATAAAGTGGGCCATAACTGGCATCTGAAACACTGATTCCAGACGATTTTGCAGCCGAACAAGGATCCGTGAACCACTTCGGTGGAATGAGAAGGGAAAGCTCTCCTCTTCCTTTTCCCAGGCTCCTTTGCCAGTCACTTGACACAGAAGGAGGAAGAGGTACTGCTGAGTATAAGATAGGTCATCCTGTTCTGCTGTCACTGGCAGAGATTAGTGGGGGAGGAGGAAAAGCCATCCTGCATCCCCAGGCCTTCTGAACATGGGGAGCATGGTGTTGCTATTAGGAACTGGCTGCCAGTTCCTATGTAGACCCAGCTGGGTGTGTCATGACTGCCAAAACCCAATCGAAAACTGGAATCCTGGTAAAGGATTCATGCTTTCCCTGAGTTATTCTAATCTGGAATGCAGCCTCCTTAAGCATCTTTCCTTGGATCAAACCGATCAACCCCTGTGGGCTATCCAAACTCATATCAACCTAAATAGTCAGTGTAGATGGCCTTTGCCCCAGAATGGAAAGAGTAGCACATATGGATGTGCATTGTCAGAGCAATAAAGGAGATCTTTGTTCAATATTGTAAAAATCTGAAGATATTTTTACGTCACTCATACAAGTAGGTAAGTGTAATACAGTAGAGTCCCACTTATCCAACATAAACGGGCCGGCAGAACGTTGGATAAGCGAATATGTTGGATAAGAAGGAGAGATTAAGAAAAAGCCTATTAAACACCAAATTAGGTTATGATTTTACAAATTAAACACCAAAACATCATGTTATACAACAAATTTGACAGAAAAAGTAGTTCAATGCGCAGTAATGCTATGTAGTAATTACTGTATTTACGAATTTAGCACCAAAATATCACGATGTATTGAAAACATTGACTACAAAAATGCGTTGGATAATCCAGAACGTTGGATAAGCGAATGTTGGATAAGTGAGACTCTACTGTATTTAGCTAGCTGTTGTCTCTCATTAAAGCGAAATGGGCAGTGTGTGTGGAGTCATTATCTTCTCTAAAATGATATCATTTTTACTTGTTACTTGGAAAAATAACAAACTATTGGTAATAGAATCACAATTATTATCTCCACACTCTGCTACATATCTATAGTACTCTTAGGGCACCAATACCTGCATTCATTAAATAGTGGCTTTCAACTTTTGGTTCTACAGATGTTTTGGACTTCAACTTCCAGAAGTTAATGTTAGTATGGCTAATGCCCAATAATTCTAGGATCTGAACTCCCAAATAACTGTAAATTAGGCAAAAGTTTGAAACTAAAATACAGTACACCTCATAATCCAAAAGCCTGTTTTTCTCACCCTGATAACACATGGAAGCTATTTCTCCCACAAATCTCTGCCATTATTTCCTCCCCACAATGTGCTAGTCCTGGTACTGCATTGTAAATAATAATGGAAAACACAGTAGGACAAAAAAATAAATCTGCAAGTCAGAACATTGCTTTGAGAAAACAGCCATTTAGGCTGCAGTTACTAAATAACCACTGATTTTGTCAGCTTTCCAAATGAAAAACCATCAGATAATATTCACAAAATCCAAGTCCATGATTGTTAAATGCCACTGAAATAGTACCATAGAGAAAAGGCTTATTTCAGCAAAGTCTTAGAGTTCAGGAGAAATGAGGAGTACAAATGTGTCTTCTCTTCTCTAAAAAAAAAATGTGTTTTCTTTCTTTTGTTACCTTCATTGAGAATAATATAAACATTAACATGCCATGCTCCTACACCTCGGGATCAATATTTGCATTTGACACCCAGTCTTGCACTGATGAAATCCATCACTTGCGTCATTTTTAGTCTTGACCTGATGCAAGGCAAGACTAAACAAGAAAGGAAAAGAGTATATGGAGAAAAGTGGGAAACGTCATATTAAGAAAAGTCTTGGACAATAATTTGAACACATCCTTGCCCAGCAGTTGGATAGTATAGGACGAGATGTTTTAACATGATATATTTTTAAGGTCTAGGTTTTATTTTTCAAAACCTATAGTCAGAGTAGGGTCTTAAAAGTATCTTTTATAATGGTGTTAAATTTTAATTTATATCCTAATCTAATGTAAACACTGTACTGATGTGAATGGATGATTATAAGGTGGGATTCTATGTTGGTCGCTGACCGTAAATAAAGATTTGATTTGAAAACATCCTTGCTAGTAATTTCACTATAATATATCCCTCAATCAGGACCTTTTCTCTATAATGTGATTTTTATTCCTTTTCAAATACTGGCAAGCTAGATTATATGTTTCCAATTTTTTAAAAGTGTGAAGATGTAACTGTTTTGGTCTACAACTTCCAGAATAGCCCAAATACAATGACCAACTTTGGTAGTGCAGCCCTATATAGGTCTTAATCCAAAGGAACTGAATTTGGATCACAACCTAAGAGTATATCCGCACTGTAGTATTGATGTAAACAGTTTGGCACCTCTTGAACTGCCATTACTGCCATGAATTCTAGGAGTTTGGTGAGGCACCAGCACTCTTGGTCTGAGAAGGTTAGACACCTTATAAAACTACAAATTCCAGGATTTTATAGCACTGGGCTGTCATGGAACCCAGTTACAGGGCTTTGGTAATTCAGCCCTGTAACTGGGAGTCATAACATAAACAATCCCAGGAGCACCTGGCAGAAGAAGATAGAATATGCCTGGGAACCTGGGGCCGAAAGTATAAACAATTATAATTGGTCTAGTGTGTGAAAATAGTAGTAATGTGATATTGGGGGTGGGACTTGATGATGATATTTACGTGTGGTGTTACGTAGCATCAAAAGTTATAAAAATAGTTGTATGTAAACATTGGGTCATTCCTGACTTTTCCAAAGTCATGTGTTCTTCAATAAAGATTGGATTTGAGAGCAGCCATCTCTGATCTGTGTTCAGACTGATCCTTTGAAGTGAGCAGGACAATTAAGTCAGGAATCCCAGTTCTCACCCTCCTGCAAATTTGCAGTGAAGAGATAATGAGCAGGGAAGGAGATCAAAGCCATGACGGAGCAAAGGGGCCTCCGCTGGGAGCTCTGCCGTTGGCAGAAGAGACATTGCAAGCCATAGCTTCCTCTACGGGGTACCCCAAGCCGGACGGCGTGACCCAGAGGATTCCCAGAGGGGGAAGAGGCGTTCCGGCGGCGGCAGAAACCAGTTGGGGATCTGGAGGAAGCATGCCGGAGACCGTGGCCCAGCGGTTATCCATCCTGGAAACTCATTTATCCAGGCTGTCGGATACCGTGGGGAGAATAGTGCCAATATTGGAAGAGAATCTCCAAAAAGAGCACATCCGATATGGCGCCGAGAGAGAGCCAAGCAAAGGAGGCGATTGGAGCCAGAGGGGACAGCGAGCTTCAACGCAGAGTCCCGCGGCGGCAAGGGACGAGGGAGACGAGGAATATTGGCAAGAGCTGGAGTTCCGGGACAGAATGGCGCGCGAAGTGGAGCGCCAGCAAGCTCTGGGAACTCTGAGGCCGCCAACCCCAACAGAGCTCCCAACCCCCCGAATGGGCATCGGAGTAGAAAGACCACTGGGGCCAGGGATCGGGTCCAGTGGATTAGCTGACGAAGGCGGAGAGGAGCAGGAGATCCAGGAAGAGGAGGAGGATGTGCCGTACGACGGGGAAAGGCGAGATGCGGGGGCTACAGCGAGGCCAGTATGCGGATGGGGGGAAGGGCCGACAGCGGCGGCAGGATTTCGGGAGCCGCGCAGAATGACCACCGGAGTGGGGCGCGGCGTGATCCAAGGAAACCCGATGCAACCCTTCCCCATGCCTCCCAGACAGCATCAACGGGCCGCTGAATGGATGCCAAGAAGGGAAGATCTCAAGCTAGAATACGGAGGGGAATCAGCCGAACTGAACTTTTTTCTAATTAGCATCAGGGGATATATGGAAGACAATGCACACACATTCCCCTCCGAAGCAAGCAGGGTTCGGGCCATCGGCAACACACTAAAGAGAGGAGCGGCCAGCTGGTATGTGCAACTACATGCCAGACAGGACCCATGCCTGAGGTCAGTGCCCCGCTTCCTCGCCGCACTGGAAAACCGGTTCAGAGACCGGCTAGAGCAATTGAGAGCTCGAGACCAGCTTAGAGGAATAAAGCAGAGGGACAAAACGGTGCCCGAGTACGCAGAAGAATTCCTCCACCTCGCGGAAAGGGTACCAGAGTGGTCTGAAGTGACCAAAGTGGAATTATTTAAAGAGGGACTACGCCCCGAGATTTTCAGCTGGGCAGCGCACAGAGATGACCCCGAAACGCTCCAGGGATGGATTCAACTAGCGGGGCGCGTTGAATCCACCCTGGCCCAAGTAAAGCGCTTCAGGAGCAGCGGCGGCCAGCAAAGACCGGTGGCGAGAGGTCGAGGAGAAACGAGGAAGCAGGAAAGACCTGGAGGGAGGCCGGGGATTCCCTCCAGAGGAGACGACAACAAACCTAAACCGGGATGCTTTGTATGTGGGAAGACGGGCCATCGAGCAGCAGAATGCTGGGCACGGAAGGGGGAGCCGCCAAAACCCTCAAAGCCCAAGCCAGCAACCGGGAGGCGTGCGGAGGAGGAGGTGCAAGCCCCAGAATCTCCAGAAAAATTGGTGAGTCGGGACAAACGCATGATAGTAGTGCCAATCTGCCTATCGGGGCTAGAGAATCGGGCCACCTGCAAGGCATTTGTGGATTGTGGTTGTTCCAGGAATATTATAACTCCAGAGTTAGCAGGAGCGTTGAAATGCCAGCAGATGGCGCTTGACTCCCCAATTGCGTTTTCGCAGCTAGACGGATCAGTGGCTACTGGGGAAGTATCTACAAAGGAAATACGGGAGGTCCCATGTAAAATAGGCAAATGGGAAGGAAGAATATCCTTTGTGATAGCCCCTATTGCCACATACCACGTAATATTAGGGATACCATGGCTCGAACAGGCAAATCCCGAAGTAGATTGGAGAGGAAAGAGCCTAGCATTTAAAGAACAGCAGACGCAATGGGAGATAAGCAAGATTGCAGAAGAGGAGGACGAGGGAGATGAAGAAGGTGAAATAGACCCACTGCTATTGCCACCTGAATACAGAGACTTTGTGGATGTGTTCAATCAGAAAGAGGCAAGTAAATTACCTCCCAAAAGGAATATAGAAGTAGAAATTGAAATAACCCCCGGAGCAAACTTACCAAAACCAAAAGTGTATCCCATGTCTGTGCAGGAGAAGGAGGAATTGAGGAAATACATTGATAAAAACCTGGCGCGGGGCTTCATTAAGCCATCCAATTCTCCTCTCGGGGCCCCAGTGTTATTCAGGAGAAAGAAAGACAACTCCCTAAGATTGTGCATTGATTATCGAAATTTAAATGCAATTACTAAGGACAATAAATACCCTATGCCCTTAGTAAAGGATTTAATTACCGTATTGAAAAAAGGGAGCATATTTACTAAACTTGATTTAATTGAAGCATATCATAAATTAAGGATCAAACCGGAAGATACTTGGAAAACTGCATTTTCCTGCGCATTCGGCCATTTTGAATATAAAATTTTACCTTTCGGTTTAAAAAATGGAGGCGGGTGCTTTATGCAGCTTATAAATGAAATACTGCACCCATTGTTGTACAGAGGGGTATTCATATTTCTTGATGATATCTTGATTGTGACTGAAGATAAGGAAAAGCACGTGAAATTGGTCCGGGAAGTTTTGCAGAGACTAAGAGAAGCAAAGCTGTACGCAAAACTGTCCAAATGTGAATTTAATAAAACTCAAATTGACTTTCTGGGGTATCGGATATCTCCAGAAGGGTTAGCTATGGATCCAGCTAAAGTATCAGATGTAAAAGAATGGGGAGTGCCTCAAACAAGGAGGCAATTGCAATCGTTTCTGGGGTTTGCAAATTTTTATAGATCCTTCATAAAAGGCTTCGCGCAAATAACTGCACCCCTTACGGAACTTTTAAAAACAAAAGGGAAAGGAGAGACAGCAAAAGTAAAAGCTCCTGGCGCCAAACTAAGTTGGACGCCAGAATGCCAAAAGGCATTTGAAACCCTAAAAGAATGCTTCACAGAAGGACCCATTCTAAAACACCCCGATATCAGGAGCCCTTTCATAATCCATTGCGATGCCTCAGACTGTGCGTATGGGGCAGTACTATTGCAAAAGGATCAAAATGGGAACTTAAAACCCTGTGGATATTTGTCCCGGAAGTTCAGCGAAACTGAAAAATGTTGGCCGATATGGGAAAAAGAGGCACTAGCCATATTAAAAGCCTTAGAATGCTGGCGACACTTTCTCGAAGGAAGCGGAATCCCATTTGAAATTTGGTCTGACCATAAGAACCTCCAGTATTTAAAGTCCCCTCGAA
The DNA here is from genome assembly GCF_035594765.1 of Anolis carolinensis. Taxonomy (NCBI): domain Eukaryota; kingdom Metazoa; phylum Chordata; class Lepidosauria; order Squamata; family Anolidae; genus Anolis; species Anolis carolinensis. The sequence goes on from NC_085844.1 coordinate 97,368,018, forward strand.
AATTGTCCCCCAAACAGATTAGATGGGCACAATACTTCAGCAGGTTCGATTTCCAATTAAAGTTTTTTCAGGGGAAGCAGAATGTCTTGGCAGATGCTCTTTCACGCATGCCTCAACACGAAGGAATACCCACAGCAAAAGAGGGAACAATATTCTCCGACAAACAATGGGGTTTAGCTGTCAGAACAAGAGCACAAACCCAAAAGGAGAACACTGCTATGGTTGAACTCGACGGAAAAGATAATTGGGGAAACGAGCTGAAACAGTCTTATGAAGGAGACCAGTGGATCGCATCCAATGCAGAACAGGGGGAGCAGAAGGGGGGATTTTGGTTTGTGAACAAGAAACTGTATATCCCAGCAACATTAAGGATCAAGATTTTGCATCGTTTTCACAACAACCAGAGCGCTGGTCATACAGGAATTACAAAAACAACAAAAGCAATAGCAAAACATTGCTGGTGGCCAGGGATGAGGAAGGACATAAAAAATTATGTTGTTCAATGTGATGATTGTGCCAGAAATAAATCGAGAGGAGGGAAGCCAATGGGATTATTACAAACAGTAGCAGAACCTACCAGACCTTGGGAATGTGTAGCTATGGACTTTGTGGGGGAACTACCGGTTAGCAAAGGACATCGTTATATTTGGACAGTATTGGACCTGTTTTCTAAACAGGCCCACTTTATAGCACTGACGAAACTACCATCAGCCGAGAAACTAGCTGAATTGTACATAAACCACATTTACAAACTGCATGGATGTCCCAGTAGAGTGGTCAGTGACAGAGGAGTGTCAGAACCCTGCTACTAGAGCCTGGATGTGGCTCTGAGTTTCAGGGTCACTGACATTGATAAGACACCTGCGGCTCAGGACTTGGAGAAGAAACGGCTGCTGGACTTGGCGGGGAATTTGCGCGGGGTTTTACTGAGCGGGAAGAGACTGTTCAAATGAGGGGGAGGGTATATAAAGGAGGGTTGGCCGTAGTATCCCATTCTTGGCTTTTCTGATGTTCATGTTTCCTACAGTAAAAGTTTCTGGTGATATCACAGAGAGTCTTGTGTGTTCATTCAGGAGCGGCTGTGGTGAGCTGACACTAAGCCAAGAATACGGACACCATCCCGCTGTAGCGGTGAGGTGTAACATGCAAGTGGAGGATGAAGAGCTCTTGGGCGCAGGAGGAGGAAGGTCGGGAAGGGCCACTCCCGAGCCGGACGCTGAGTTCCACCAGCTGGCGGCCCTGGCGTCATCCACCGCTTATGCCCAGCCAAATGGGGTAACCCAGAGGCGCGGAGTGGTGCGGGGAGACAGCACCGGAGGAGAGGAAGGTTCACCTTCCCCAGGCCCACAAAGGATGGTGTTTCTGGAGGAGAGGATGTCGGCGATGGAGACCACCCTGGCAGTGATGTCGAGGGCGATGGAGCGCCTGGCGTTTTTGGCGGAGCCAGAGAGAGGAAGGGAACTTCGGGCTGGCTCAATGTGGGACGTGAGCGTGGGAAGCAGCCAGGGCTTTGCAGACCTCCCAGCACCGAAGGGAAGGGAAATGCGAAAGGAGCCCGGTGCCCGGCCCAAGATCCAAACAAGCCTGACGCGGGTGGAGGAGAGTGACGACGAAGGGGAAAAGCCTCCGAGAATCCCGGCTACGCTCCCAACTGAGACCCTGGTGCCCCTGGCGAATGCCGGGCGTGGCACAGGGCCAAGAGAAGCAGCAGCGGGGCCCACTGGTCCGCAAGGGGGCTTGCGACGGGCGGAGAATTGGGGATTGCCACCACAGGGACCCCTACCGAGACGAGAGGAACTAAGGATCGAGTTTGGGGGAGAGTCCTCTGAACTGGATTTTTTCCTGACCACGGTGAGGGGCTATATGGAGGACAATGCTCACACTTTTAGAACGGAATCCAGCCGGGTACGGGCCATTGGCGCAGTGTTGAAGAGGGGAGCGGCCAGCTGGTACGTTCAGCTGCACGCGCGGCGCGACCCATGTCTGGGGTCACTCCGACGCTTTATGGGGGCCCTGGAGACCCGTTTCCGAGATCCACTGGAGCAGATCCGGGCGAGGGAGAAGTTGAAGACCGTCTCCCAGGGGCAGAGGTCGGTATCTGAGTATGCGGAGGAGTTCCAATGCCTCGCTGAAAAGGTGCCGGAATGGTCTGCAGTAACAAAGATAGAACTCTTCAAAGAGGGTCTCAGGCGGGAGATCCTCTCCTGGGCGGTGCATCGTGATGAGCCTGACACACTGCGCGGATGGATTCAGCTGGCGGGGCGCATCGAGACATCGCTGGCCCAGGCGAGGAGGCACCGAGGAGGGCTACAGCAGCGGCCGCAGATGAAAGAGGGGAGCCGGAAGGAGGGATCAACCCCAGCCGGGAGGAGAACGGAGCCGACAGGGAACGTGAGCACCAGCAGGAGGGGCTGCTTCGTGTGCGGCCGGTTGGGCCACAGGGCTGCCGAGTGCTGGCAGAGAAAAGGGGAAGGCGGAGGCCAGCCCAAACCAAGAGCCGTGGCAGGGAAACGCGCCGAGGAAGAACCACCGATGAGGCACCACTCGGGGGGGTTGGTAAGTCAGGACAAAGCCATGATAGTGGTCCCCATTCAGCTTGAAAGTGGCAGCAAACACGCAACCTGCAAAGCATTTGTGGATTGTGGATGTTCCAGGAACATCATCTCCCCTGAATTAGCCGAGGGATTGGGATGCGAAAGAACGAACCTAGAATCCCCAATAGCTTTTTCGCAGTTGGACGGATCCACAGCATCGGGATCGTTAGCTAAGTACAGTGCCGAAGATGTAAAGTGTAAGATAGGGAGTTGGGAAGGAAAGGTGTCATTTGTGATATCACAAATAGCCAGCTATAATGTTATACTAGGCATGCCATGGCTGGGGCAGGCCAACCCGCAAATCAACTGGGAGGATAAGAGCATGATCTTCAGGATAGATTTAGAAGAAGGGAGCCAGGAAGTGGAGAGAGAGCCGGGGAAAAGGGGGGAGGAAGACTCTATCAGGATAGCAGAACTGGCAGATAAATTACCCCCAGAGTATCGGGATTTTGTGGACGTATTTGATGAGAAGGAAGCAGACAGTTTCCCACCGAAGCGGAGAGTTGAAGTGAAGATAGAGCTAGTCCCAGGAGCAGAGCTTCCCAAGGCAAAAATATACCCAATGTCGGCTAGGGAAAAGGAGGAACTGAGAAAATACATTGATAAAAACCTAGCGAGGGGTTTCATAGAGCCTTCAAATTCCCCTTTAGGGGCGCCTGTGTTGTTCAGGCGGAAAAAGGACCAAACGCTGAGGCTCTGCATTGACTACAGGGGCCTGAATGCAATCAGTTCTGTAAATAAATACCCCCTACCCTTAGTGAAGGACTTGATCGCCCAGTTATCGGAGGGACAGATATTCACTAAATTGGACTTAATTGAAGCGTACCATAAATTGCAGATCAAACCAGAGGACAGGTGGAAGACGGCCTTCTCCTGTGCATTCGGATTATTCAATTATCGTGTGCTCCCCTTCGGTTTGTGCGGCGGAGGTGCCGCGTTCATGCAATTAATCAACGAAGTGTTGCATCCATTGTTGTACAAGGGGGTCTTTGTTTTTTTAGATGACATATTGATAATATCTCGGACTAAGGAGCAACACATAGAACTAGTCAGGGAAGTCCTGCAAAAGTTGAGAGAAGCAAAACTGTATGCGAAGCTTGCCAAGTGCGAGTTCAATAAAGACCAGATAGACTTTCTGGGGTATAGGATTTCCTCCCAGGGAGTGGCGATGGACCCTGCGAAGGTAGAAGACGTGAGGGGGTGGGAAGCCCCCAAAACACGGAAGCAGCTGCAATCCTTCCTAGGGTTCGCAAACTTCTATAGAACATTTATCAAGGACTTTGCGCGCCTCACTTTGCCATTAACGGATTTGTTAAAGACTAAAGGCAGGGGAGAAACAGCCAAAGTGAAGGCCCCAGGGGCCAAACTGACATGGACAATAGAATGCCAGGAAGCTTTCGAAGCCCTTAAAAAGCGTTTTACTGAGGAGCCTGTCCTACAGCACCCTGATATGTCTAAAGCCTTTGTATTACATTGCGATGCGTCAGACCGGGCATATGGGGCAGTTCTGCTACAGAAAGACGAGGGGGGGAACCTGAAGCCATGTGGCTATCTGTCAAAAAAGTTTAGCGATACAGAAAAAAACTGGCCAATTTGGGAGAGAGAAGCCTTAGCTATTCTAAAAGCACTAGAGTGCTGGAGACACTTTCTGGAAGGAAGTGGAACACCGTTTGAGGTGTGGACTGATCATAGAAATCTACAGTATCTAAGATCCCCTCGTAAACTATCAGCGAAGCAAATTAGATGGGCCCAATATTTCAGCCGTTTTGATTTCAGACTCAGATTCTTCCAGGGGAAACATAACATACTCGCTGACGCTCTCTCTCGGATGCCTCAGCACGGGGGAGGAATTCAGGAATCTGAAGGGAGCCTATTCCTAGATAAGCAGTGGGGCCTGGCAGTACTAACTCGAGCACAAGCGGCCAAAGAAAACAAACGTACTGCCATTTCCACGGGGGGAGGAGAAATATGGGAGGAAGAGTTGAAACGAGCGTATGGAATGGACAAATGGTTACAAACTAACAAAGAAAAGGGAGAATTGTGTGGGGATTTGGTGTTTGTAAATAAGAAATTGTATATCCCTGAATGTTTAAGACGAGAAATGTTAAGGAAGTACCATGATAACAAAGGTGCGGGTCATCTAGGCCCCACCAGGACTATTAAACTGTTGGCCAAACAATGCTGGTGGCCCGGAATGAGGAAAGACGCCAGGGGGTACGTCACGCAGTGTGAATTATGTGCAGAGGGAAAAACACCACCGGGGAAGCCCCAGGGGCTATTGCAGAAGGTGGTGGAGCCCATGAGGCCATGGGAATGCGTAGCCATGGATTTTGTAGGCGAACTACCCCCCAGCAGAGGCCACAGATACATTTGGACAATATTGGACCTATTCTCAAAACAGGCACACTTTGTGGCCCTGCCAAAACTCCCTTCAGCTGAAAAACTTGCTGATTTGTATGTGAAGCATGTATATCGCCTACATGGGTGTCCCGACAAAATAATTAGCGACCGGGGAGTCCAATTTACTGCAAAATTTTGGGGAAAATTCTTACAGCTGTTAGGAGCAGAAAGGAACCTGAGCTCGGCCTTTCATCCCGCGACCAACGGGGGGGTCGAACGTACCCAACAGACACTGTGCCAATTCTTAAGGATGTACACCAATTATAGACAGGATGATTGGGCGGACCTTCTTCCGTTTGCTGAGATGGCTTTTAACGGGGCCGTACATTCGGCCACAGGTCGTGCCCCATTCGAAATAGTATACGGACAGGAGGTGGCACCTTTCCCCAGGCTACCCGAGTGGAAGGAAGGGGAGGGCCAGACCGACGAGGAATGGCCGGCCAAAATCAAGCAAGGGTGGCAAACCGTGGTAGAGGCATTGCGGGAAACACAAAAGAAGTACAAGCTCTTTGCGGATCGTAGGCGCCGAGAGGGGGACAAATTGGGCGAAGGAGATCTGGTTTGGCTGAGCACCAAAAACCTAAAATTGGGATTCCCATCCAAGAAATTGGCTCCACGCTATATAGGACCATTCAGGGTAGCAAAAAGAATAAACGAAGTGACCTATGAGCTGAGGCTACCCAAGGACCTAGGAAAGGTACACCCGGTATTCCATTGCAGCCTGTTAAAAAAGTATAAAGGAACTCTGGACGGCGGAGAACAATAGTTGTGTTTAATCTTTTCCTTCCAGGACGAAGGGGAGGAGGACGCCATGTCAGAACCCTGCTACTAGAGCCTGGATGTGGCTCTGAGTTTCAGGGTCACTGACATTGATAAGACACCTGCGGCTCAGGACTTGGAGAAGAAACGGCTGCTGGACTTGGCGGGGAATTTGCGCGGGGTTTTACTGAGCGGGAAGAGACTGTTCAAATGAGGGGGAGGGTATATAAAGGAGGGTTGGCCGTAGTATCCCATTCTTGGCTTTTCTGATGTTCATGTTTCCTACAGTAAAAGTTTCTGGTGATATCACAGAGAGTCTTGTGTGTTCATTCAGGAGCGGCTGTGGTGAGCTGACAGAGGAGTACAATTCACAGCAAAATTTTGGGAAAAATTCCTGGAAATGCTAGGAGCAGAAAGGAGTTTAAGTTCTGCTTTTCACCCCATGACAAATGGGGCGGTAGAACGTACTCAGCAGACACTTGGGCAGTTCCTTCGAATGTACTCTAACATGAGACAAAATGACTGGTCTCGGTGGTTGGCTTTTGCAGAACTAGCTTTTAATTCGACTATACATTCAGCAACAAATAAAACCCCCTTTGAAGTAGTTTACGGGTATGAAATACAGCCTCTGCCCCAGCTGCCGAGATGGACAGAGAATGAGGGAACAGAGGCAGGGAAATGGAAAGCGCAAATGATGGAATGCTGGAGTCAAGTGACTGCATCCTTAAAAGAAGCACATAAAAAGTACAAAGTATTCGCAGACAGAAAGAGGGTGGAAGGTGATAAATTGGAGAAAGGAGATTTAGTGTGGCTAAGTACCCAAAACATCAAACTGGGGCTACCTTCGAAAAAATTGGGCCCTAAATATATTGGACCATTTAGAATACAGGGTGTTATCAACGAGGTGACTTTCCAGTTGGCATTGCCAAAAAGTTTAGGGAAAATACACCCTGTATTCCATCGTAGCTTACTGAAAAAATATATGGGTACTTTGGACAAAATGGACACATAGAATTATTGTTTTGTTTCAGGCTTGTGATGAAAGAAGAACCGAAGAGGAGGACGAAGAAAAGGAGGGCACCATGTCATGGAACCCAGTTACAGGGCTTTGGTAATTCAGCCCTGTAACTGGGAGTCATAACATAAACAATCCCAGGAGCACCTGGCAGAAGAAGATAGAATATGCCTGGGAACCTGGGGCCGAAAGTATAAACAATTATAATTGGTCTAGTGTGTGAAAATGGTAGTAATGTGATATTGGGGGTGGGACTTGATGATGATATTTACGTGTGGTGTTACGTAGCATCAAAAGTTATAAAAATAGTTGTATGTAAACATTGGGTCATTCCTGACTTTTCCAAAGTCATGTGTTCTTCAATAAAGATTGGATTTGAGAGCAGCCATCTCTGATCTGCGTTCAGACTGATCCTTTGAAGTGAGCAGGACACTGGGCCATGGCAATAAAAGTGATTTCAAACTACAGTAGAGTCTCACTTATCCAACGTTCTGGATTATCCAACGCATTTTTGTAGTCAATGTTTTCAATACATCATGATATTTTGGTGCTAAATTCATAAATACAGTAATTACTACATAGCATTACTACGTATTGAACTACTTTTTCTGTCAAATTTGTTGTATAACATGATGTTTTGGTGCTTAATTTGTAAAATTATAACCTAATTTGATGTTTAATAGGCTTTTCCTTAATGCCTCCTTATTATCCAACATATTCGCTTATCCAACATTCTGCCGGCCCGTTTATGTTGGATAAGTGAGACTCACTGTACACTAATTCTATTGTGTAGTTGCACCCTTTAGCTTTCAAATGCATTATTTTACTTCATAGCATATCTCTAATGTTGCCATATATCTTTCATTCACCACTGTCTCCAAATGTAAAAAGTAGCTTTAACATTCTGTTTCAATTTTAATATTTAGAAAACACCTAATAACTATTTCACATTTCAGTGAATTGAGTGTCTGTATTCACATTTCTCCAAACCACAACTCCTTTAGATTATTACTATGGAAGGGAAGTATAGCAATTCAGTTTTAAACCAGAAGAATTCCAAGAATTCTTTATTTTGATTTCAAGCAAATGTAGTTTACAGAGAACAAATAAATGAAGTCTCAGGTCAGTAAAATTATAGAATTACTGTAGTGATTTCAAGATGACATTTCAAGGTGACATCTTGAAAACTCTGTCCTATGTTGGTGAGAATATTTAGGACAGCAGTGTTATTATCTACACTGTAGAGTTTACATACCATCTTACAATTTTTAATAAATGTTTAATATTTATTTTTTGTACAATACTTATCAAACCAGAGTTTCAGATAGTTACAAGTAGATACTAAATATTTCTGCATTTTCTCATTCTTGATCATTTTCCTCCCCATTTTTTATCTACATTGTAAACTAGGTTTTGCTACTACAGTATTTGCCATGTGGATTTGGGCACTTTACCTTGTGTTATATAGATTATATGATAGGATTGCATCTGTGTTTATAGTGATGCCAATATACTATCTCCACATCACTATGAATGAATATGAGTGAAATACAAGATAACACACAAAGAAGGTCAGGAGAAACCACAACTTATGAAAGAGAACGAGAATAGCTGATTCTCTTTTCCTTAACTCCTAAAGTCGATGGGGCAGCATAGCTCAAATCATGAAATCCAGCCAAACAAAACTCTGAGAGTATGCATCTTGTGAATTTTCATAGGGTTTCCTCCTGCAAGGAGTCTTCAGAGGTGGTTTTGCCATTACCTATGGCACATGATAGCCCTTGGTAGTTTCCCATCCAAGTACTAACCAGAGTTGGCCCTGCTTAGCTGCCATGATAACACAAGATCTGGTGCCTTTAAGATATTTAGGCAATGAAGTCTGTACTTCCCTATTTTAAATATGTTGAAAGATAACCTTAAATATGAACCTAATGTTTTTATTTTTTTTAAATCCTACTTATATTGAACATACAATGACAACCGTAATGTGTGGTATGTAAGCCCATTTTGAAGCAATTGTCCAAACATTTGATGCTTCATATAGTGAAAAGCTGTCAGTTGCTATCATTTCTAGATTTAAAAAGTATTTTTACAATAAAATAGCCATGCTGCAGAAATTTTCAGCAAGATGTGCCTCTGGGCAGATCTAGTGACAGGCACAGCTAAGGATGTACTGGTGGCCCAGTTTCCACTTTCCACATCAAGTCTGCTTCCACACTAGGACCATTTCATTTTGCTAAGGCACAACTTTTTCTGAAGTCTTCTGGTAGTGAAATAAAAATGGTGACTTTACATTGTGTTTAGTCTATTTCGCTCAAAATGTAGGCTACTTGTTCTTGAAGAAAGTGCATCCTAACACATTTTATTGAAAAATTATATGCAACAAGGATTATCTCACTACAATGAACCCTATAATTAATTGGTTACCTTTTCACTCTCTTCCAACTACTTACCCTTATTTATTTATTTACAGTATTTATATTCCGCCCTTCTCACCCCGAAGGGGACTCAGGGCGGATCACATTATAACACACATAGGGCAAACATTCAATGCCCATAAACACATCAAACAGAGACAGAGAGAGACACGCAGAGGCAAGTTAACCTTCTTCTGAGGGGATGTTCGATTCTGGCCACAGGGGGGAGCAGCTGCTTCATCATCCACACTGACGGCACTTCCTCATACCAGGTCGTAAATTAGTTAATCTTGCCTCCCCACTTTTTATAAGTGGTACCTTATCTCCTACTTGATAGATGCAACTATCTTTCGGGTTGCTAGGTCAGCAACGAGCAGGGGCTATTTTTTATTTTTAATTGACGGGTGCTCACCCCGCCACGGGCTGGCCTCGAACTCATGACCTCATGGTCAGAGTGATTTAAGGCAGCTGCTCAACAGCTGCGCCACAGCCCGGCCCTTACCCTTTAATTGCTAACTTCCTATTCACACTTACGGTGGTGAAATTCTTATAGTGGTGGTTCCTATTCCCAGTAAAACTGATAATTAAATAATAATGTTGACCATAAAGACAGAAGTGTACACATTTTTCTGACATGTAGACCAACATGACATGCTGGTAAAGACAATGTATGTGCATACAGAGATGTACATAAAGACACACCAATACACACATTGTGATGTCCCATGGCCCTCTGGGTCGTGACCCTGGCGCCATTATGGATCACAGTGATGAAGAAATGGGATTTCTGCCGTTTCAGCAAGAAGCGGTTCCTTTCCAGATGCCTTTTGTTGACAATTCTAGCACGGAGCTCATTAAAAAGGACCTTGAACAGGCGCCTATTCCCAGCACCTCTCCCACCTTTGCGAGAAGGGAGTTTTGGGAAGCTAGCCGTTCAGAGAAATCGCAAACACGAAAAAGCGCCCGATTAGCGGCCAGAGAGAGTGTTAATTACCTCGTTTCCCCTGAGAATTCTCAGGGAGGATCGCATCTGGACAAAGATGTTGTTTCAGGTCTTTTCCCTTGGGAAAAGGAGCACTGGACACCTGCTTTGTAGAAAGATTTGAAGTTCTTTAAAAGTTCCCCGCACTGGCTAGTCCGCGCGGAGTCAACAAGTCAGTTCGAAGGATTAACTTCGGTTCCAGCCAAGTGTGGACTGCATTTTAAGTCCGCTAACTTCCAGTCTCATCGTGCCTTGCCTTGCTGTGTTTCTTGTCCTGTTTCACCGTGTTTCCAGCCTTGCATCTTTGTGTCAAGTATCCAGTCTTGTCTTCAATTCCTTGCCTTGGACTTACTTTGAACTCTAGAAAAATCTTGTACGTTTTCCCCACTCAAACTGCTTGGAAGTTTGAGTGTGTTTCGGTTTGGATTATAACTTTGAACTCTAATATTATATACTGGACAATATTTTACTGGACTATATTTGACCTTCCCTGAAAGGTCTAAAGCTGAACTATATATTCTGCTTATTTTTGTTCTAATTTAATTATTCCTTAATAAAGATATTAGACTGTTATAGGCCTCTGTGTATTGGTTTCTAGTGCTCCGCTGCCAGGGCGTGACACACATTAGAAACCTTTTGTACATAGTGTAAAGTATAGTATTATTTCTTCAATCATTCAATCAATCAATCAATCAATCTTCATGTTAAATTGCCTTTCCCCACAAAGTGGGGAAAGCAAAGCTGATGTAAACTTTGAGTAAAATACAAGATGGAGAATTCTTCTTTTAAATTTCACATTACTTCTTACAGTGGGCACTCTATACTTGTTGGAGTTTGGTTCCAAGATCCCCCCTGTGCATGCCAAAATCAATGGATATAATTGTGTAATAAAACAGCACCCCTTATATAAAATGACAAAAATCAAGGTTTGCGTTTTGGATGGGGGAGGTGGAATATTTTCAAGCTATGGATGGTTGAGGGCTGATTTTATCTTAATAAATGCTTATAATAATATATAAAAATAGTGTTATATATATTTGGGTGATAACTTTGCACTGCATAGCTATCAAACAATATATGTATCACATCCCATAAGTAGCCCAATGATGATTGCTCAAGTTATGTGATTCTGTTTGATTTATGAGTTAGCATTATAGGAGCATAGGAGCCAAGGCATTTACAGAAAAGGGTTATGCACCAGTGGCCCTAGAGATAAAGGTATGTTGAAAGATAACTTTAAATATGAACCTATAACTTAACTTTAATGACCACTTAATATAATCACAAGTAATCACAGTTGTACTTCAAAAGATAAACCTGATTTAGTAAGCAAATATCACTGTATACAATTTTCCACAGCAGTAGGTAATGGCAACAAAAACAACAACATTTAAAGTTAACTTTCATATCCACTTCTTTCTACAGTTCCTATGGTAGTCCTACAATATATGTGCTACATACCATTTATTATGACACTAGGAATTGTTAGACAACAAAAGCTCTTGTAGTTGTTTCATAATTTGTACATCAACAAACTCAGATTTGCCACTCCAAGCGAATTCAATAGGGAGTTAAAGCCAATCTTAACTCTAATAATTGACGCCTTGTGAATTTGCAAACATTTTTCATGACTCCCAAATTATATTTTTAAGCAAACACTGTAAAAATGTAATCTACCAACATGCTCTTATCTTTTAAACTTCTTTTAGTGTCAAGTGTACTGCAAACTAAAACCTTCTGCTGGTTTACACAAAGCCTAGGATTCTCTAAAGTTGTTTTAATGCAACATGAAGTAGCCTGCTGTTAGAGTCCCTTTAGTAGCTGAGACCAAAACAAACAAACAGAAAAGTCCACCACCTTTTCCTACAGCTGAGCAAGGAACTTCCAGGCTAATAGCTTCCCACTCATTAACAAAAATACACACAGAATGCACAGTGCATTTATAAAGCATTTCAAAAATTCTAATAGCTCTTGAACCTCAGGCAGTCCTTGAGCATCCAAGTGTAGATAAATGTTTGGTTAGCAAATGATTTAGCTGTAAGGTTTGCTGCTCCGCTGAGAGGGACAGATCATGGAATTACTCTAGGGCTAGAAAAGGTCTCATCACAAACTGACTGCAAAAAATCCATAAACTTGCCAGATGCCCTTGTTTTAAATGACGTCCTTTATTTAAATGTGCTGAACAAAGAATTAATCTGCTGCTCCTAACGTGAGTCTGTTAACAAGGATTTTTTTTTTGTGAAAGGGGAGAACCGATTCAGTTTTAGCAGGAAATGTTTTGACATGACAACAGTAAGTGGCAGTTTATATCATAAAACCTTGTTCTATGGTTCCCTCTGAATGCTATTTTGCTAGCAGTATAGTTGCTAACAATTTTATTTTTGTACTTTCACAGGAAGATGCTGCTGCTGGGGTTTGGCTGTCTTGACCTTTTTAACAGCAACTGAAGGCACAATCATCTCCTCAAGGGACCTCATACGCTCTACATTTATCAGAATAAGATGAGATATTTTCTATATTCTCTGTTGCAGTAGGATTATTACTTGTCTCCAAACACTGGAAGGGCAAATAATTTCTGAAGTGATGACACTGGGCAGGTATACACAGAAAATTGCTGTTTTGATTATACCTCCCACAATTCCCCAGTTAGTATGGCTCATGTTGACCTGAGGATTTTGGGAGTTGTAGCTTCAAAGGTAATTTTCTCAAAGTCAGGGGACAATCTGCACAAATCTAAAGTCCATGTTTGCTTCTGGATTAGTCTGAGACATCCAAATGACATCATGAGCTAAACCAGTTTAATCTGAAGTAAACCTGGATTTCCAGGTTTACTCCGGGTTAAAAAACACCTGGGAAGGAGTGGACCTTCCAGGAAGGTCTGCACCTTCAAGGTCTAGGGCCTGTGGGGATTGACTGTTGGGATCATTGTATGTGATTCTGAGACTCAACGCCCACAGCTATCCAGTTCTTCTGGCTCCAGGAGCCTGAAGAACAAAATGGCACTGCTACCCTCCCCCCTCCCCCCTCAGCTCCCCACCCTTTCCTAAAAAACATAATGGAGAGGCCTGCAAATGGAGGCAGGCCTCTTCTACAGAGCTGCCGTCATGTCAAAATGATGGGGGGCCAACCCCCTGGTTAATCTGGGATCTACCCAGGAGGATATCTAGCAAAACCATGGGGTTGCCCTTTGCTATATAATGGCAAACAGAACTGCCATGGGCATCTAGCATATCTGTTGTTGCTGTGTATCTTTGACTTTGATCTAGCATAGAATTTTCTTGACAAATGAGGGTTTGTCACTGCCTTACTCTGAGGTTGAGAGAATGCGATTTCCCCAAGACAATCCAGTATGTTTCCATGGCTAAGAGAGGATATGAACCTAACTGTCTGGAGATTAAGGACCCATCTACATGGACTACAAAATTTGGGACTTGTCCAGAGTGACAATATTCTGGTCTGGCCTTGGGAGCTTTTACAGCACCTGTCTTTGTCCTGCTGCAGAGGACAAATCCTGCAAATCTCTTGGGAAGAGAGGCAGACAAATGTCAGTGTGGTGGAAGCAGCAAAGACCACTAGCACTGAAGCAATGCTCCTACGCCATCAACTCTGCTGGACTGATCACATTGTCCGATTGCCAGATTACCATCTCCGAAAGCAGTTACTATACTCCCAACTCAAGAATGCAAAACTTGTCCACTTTCAGATAGGTGACCTATGTAGACAGCCCCTTTCTCCAAAATTCAAACCTTAACTCCATGTTGACTCTAATATTTAGCATGCCATGTTAAATAGAGTGTGCTCTGTGAGAGATGTATGTTTTAAACTGCAGTCATAAGAAGGACTAAGAATTTGCAATCACAGCTCTCCATGGGTAATAGCAGACTGGAAGCGAAGTATTTTTGCTAAGATCAAAACAATGGTTCGAAATTTAAATCACCTTTCTATGATGTTCTTCTCCCCCACCACCACCCATTTTTTCTTTTCCTCTTTTAAACACCTACATTAAATGGAACCATGCATTAAAAACAATGGCATTTTCTCCTTCTGTTGTGCTTAATATTAGTGGGATCAACTCCTGCAGTCCCTAGAAGCACTCTAAGGCCTCATAATACCTGAACAATCTGTTATGTTTGCCTCGCTGCTACATCTTGCTTATGGCTGTTTTCTGCTACAGGCTAATTCTTCCGAAATCTCTTATTAGCACCGTTGAAACTGAAGAAGGAAAAGGTTGTCAATTATTCCAAATGTCCATATATATGTCTCAATCTTTTTTACCATCTTTGTTCCATCATGTGAAAATTTCATTCAAGTCCAGTCGCTTCAGGGATGTGATTGCTGCACAGTCAAAATGAATGAATTGGATTGCCAAGCAAGGTCTCCCTTGGTTTTGTTTTTGTTTTTTTTTTTTTAAAGAGAGGGAAAGACAAGCCGGGAAAATGCACTGGGGAATTTTGTACATCAATTTGGCTATTTAAAAGGCTTCTTGCACACTCTAAAACAGATGCACTTCCTGACCAACCTTTACAAGGAACCAAACTAGGAAGTCCATAAAATATTTATATCCCTTCTGCCTGGCAAGCTCATTATCTATTGCAAAGGTTGTTTGTAATTTAACTTTGCTTTCAACTTGCTTACATGAGATTATTCTTTTGCAGACTAAGCATCCTCTGTTTTCTTTAAAAGTGATTTTCTTTATATCTTAATAGATGAATGTATACAAAGGCATGGAGGTGTTATATCTGAACACCTGTTGCAAGTCCTGAAAGCAGATTTACTAGTTCCAATGTTAGTCATGAATTTTTCAGGTGACAGTTGCAAATACAACTAAGAATATGTAGAATTGCTTGGTGCTATCCAGAACAGGATTGATTTTTTTCTGTGAATATAATTCAGTGCTCTTTTGTCCCATATGCAGAGGTCTCTGGACTGTTCCAAATACAGGAAAAGAATTCAATAATTCTTTGATGCATGTGATAATTATTTCTGTCCTGATCAACACTAGATTTTACTATATCACTACAGATGTGGCTTCCATGTCAGTGTGGTGGTAAATGCACAATGAATTTAGTTAAAACATGAGAGGTATGTTTTATGAGCTATGAGAGGTGCTATACTCACCTCCCAAAAATAGACTCAGTATCTTGAAAAGCCTCTCAGTAGGTCAAAACAAACCCTATAGGGCAGTTGTGGTGAACCTATAGCACGTGTGTCAGAAGGGGAATGCAGTACCCTCTCTCCTGGCATGCGTACCATCGCTGCCCCCCTCGCTCACCTGCCCACTCCCGTGCTTGCCCACTCACCTTACCTCTGGTTTTGGATTGTGGTTTGGGCACTCAGTCTCTAAAAGGTTTGCCACCACTGCTATGGGAGTTCACTGTCCCACTGACATGAGACGCAGAAGCTACTACAATGCTACACACTGTGTCAACGATGAAAGTTCATAAATATAGTCTAGCTCTGTTTTCAGGCTACAGTTTTATACAAAACTCCATTATGACGGGATATGCATAATCAAAAGAAAATGTTTAGGTTTGCTCTGTTGTGCCTCTAATGTTGGCCTACGCAGCACTGCAGAAGCAGGGTGTCCTTTTCAAGTGTCCAAGAGCGTGCACCTTTGATTCAAGAGAACAGACACAGAGTCTCTACAAAAGTAGAAGCAATCTAGGTCTATGCATGAAAACCAACACAAGAAGCACCCAAAGCAAAGTAGGAAAAACATGGAGAGAGTCCTAGGAGCAACAAAATGTCAGAAAAAGAGATTTCATGGAAATAACATGATGCAAAGCAGACACAGTGCACATGTAGTTTTGTAGCAAAGAGATGGCTTTGGTTGTTCTAATTGCCAAGTGTAAATATCACAGCTGACATGATTATCTCAGTGCTCCCTTTTTAAAGCTCATTGAAGTCTGTCATGCACTTTTGTTACTTTTGTTTTATGGCTTGTCTACCAGACCTTTACCTTCAAAGTAAACCAGAAGTTGAACCTGGATATCCAGATGGCAGCAATGGACTTCTGGTCCTTAGTGCAGGGTAAATCACATTAAGCAAAGCTAGGAAATGCTCTGGAATGTAGACAGCATGACCAGCTCTAATCCAAACTGATCCATATTGTGGAAATGCGCCGGTGCACGAGTTCCACTTCTAAGGAAGGGCTACCAACCTCTTCTGGTTCTGTCTAGAGCCTGCTGCTTGGGCTCTCCTCTTAATCTTTCTTGTCAGAGGAAACCTTCTCTGGGAAGGACAGTTTGAAGCCAACTTGGGGGTGGGGTATTCCAAAAAAATGTACACCTCCAATGTAGCATGCATTAAGCCTGAAACAGTGTGTTTAAAAAACTCCTCAACTTGTCCAGAACAACAGAGATAATGCACTGCAGCTGAACTGTATGTCCCACGCAGAGCATGAAACAAATGGGAAAATGCAGAGCAATTGTCAGGACACCACTAACACTAAAAAAAACTTTTTAAAAACTGAAACAGAGCTAGCCAGAAGGCAAATAATCACTTCCCCAGAAGGAAACCATTATCATTCCCATGGGATCTCTTGCTATCCACTCCTTTGTCCTCATTTCCTGTGCCCTGCCATAGTCCAATGCTAATCCTGAACTGACATGGATATGCAAACCAGTACATTTCAGCAGACTGGTTAGGGAAACAATTCCTGAGTTTGCCTCTGATTTGCATTCAGAGGATACTGTAGTCACTGTCCCAGTCTTGAAGCAGTTCCTGGGGTGTTTGTGTAGACGTTACAAAAAGAAAACAGTTTGTGTCAATCCACGTCCAAACTGGATTATAGTGTCTGTGTAGACACTCTCTAAGGCTGTTTAAATGTCTGAACATGCCATCATGTTCAAATACTCTCTCTCTTTTTTTCTATGTTGTTCAAAACATATCTCAGAATCCACAATGTAACATAAACAATCCCTTACACAGCATCATGTAGCTTGTATAGGTCAGCTTCAGTTTATTTCATTTATTTATTAATTTGTTTCATTTATTTCCATTTGTTTCATCTTCACAAGACATTCAGATAATTCCACCATTATTCTGATTTTTCAGATTTACCAGACTCAGTGAAATGGAAAACAACAACATGAGGAATCAGAGCAAGAAGCAAATTCTATTAGCAGATTTGTTTTCAAAAGAATTATAAAGGACGTATAAATTCTAAGTTATAAGGAATTGTGTGTGTGTGTCAAGGTATGTCTGTTTGTATTACAAATGCTGTTGCTAGTTGAAGTGGCCCCCTGTAGAAAGATGGCATGTGGATGACAGAAAGAGAGAAAGGAAGGAAAGACACAAAAAGAGAGTCGTGTCCTCATGGTGACATTGTGAAGTAGGCCCTTTCAGGGTTGGAGAAGACAGAAAGAGAAGGGGAGGGGAGGGGAAAGGAAGGAGAAAGAGAGAAAGATGGGGGAAGAAAGGAAAGGAGAAGGGAAGGGGCGGGAGAAGAAGTAGGTATGAGAGAAAGAAAAGTGAAAGAGGGGACAGAGGCCCCTCTGATATTTAGGCAATGTCGGATATACGTACATGACATTCTCAATTGTTTAAGATAATTAGCACTTTCTGGCATAGGATAGTATGATAATCCCATGACTAAAATATTAAGTTTGCATTATGGGCTCCCTAAGCATTTTTTAGGGGAAAAGGTGCTGAGTTTTTGTTATGATTGTGCCTCATGGCTCTGTTACTGACAGACGTGGGCGTAAGACTCCTCGAGAGTCAGATACTCTCGAGGAGCGAGAGAGAAAAAGACTGCGAGACATATTTGCAGCACCATCTGACGAGGAGTCTTTCGAAGGGTTTACGGAGAGAATGGAGGAGGGGCTGGTTAGCTCAGAGGAGGATGAGATGGATTGGACTCGGGTAAGGGAGGAAGTGGGTGCCACTGGCCATGATGGGACAGAAGATGAATGGGGACCTTCAGGATTAGACCCATGGTTTAGCTGGAGGGATGGGACGGGATCCACAGCTGGAGATGCTGTTGGGCGTAGTCAGAGGTGTTCCAGCTCTGACGAGGAAAGTGATGAGGAAACGCCCGGGTTAAGGAGGACAGCTGACAGTGATGAAGATTTGTAACTGGCATAAAATGGGGCTTGGGAGCAATTGCAAATTGCGTTGGGCAAGGTAATCTGGGCAAACGCTTGGGATCCGTGTGTGTGTGGGACGCTTCCCTGAAGACTTGTGTGCTTTCCTGTGCTGTGACGTAAGTTGATTGGAATCCAGGGTCAGACGGCGGGAGGGATTGTGTGGGCATTTGTTTGTGCAAACCTGTGCTTACTCTTATTAGCTTGACCCTCCGTCGTCTTCTTGACGGACGCCATCTCCTGCTTTGAGAACTCGGACTGAACTGACCACGGCTTGTCTTCCCCCCCTTCTTGGACTTGGAAAAACTACAAACGTCTGCTTCTGGCTTTGATCTACGGAACGGAACTGGTCTACTCAACTGCTACAATCCTTGGCTGTTTTACTCGTGTTGGAGATCCTGTCTGCTGTGTGTGTGGGGGAGCGACGCAAGTTACTCTAAGCACAGTGTTGGCAGCAGAGAGGAATCTGCTGCCAATTAGTTGCATTCTTTGTATCTTTTGTTCCTTGGCTTTCGTTTCGTTTATACCCAGGCTGACGCAAGCAGTTTGTTTTTACCCGGATTAAACTCCGGTTTAATCCGGTTTATCTTTTGAACATTTACTTTTGCCCCTTTTTGCTCCTAAAGGCAAAAACTGCCTGGCCCTTGTGTTTTACGGGCATTTTTGAGTTCTGTAATCTAATAAACTCTGTTACTTTGAATCTTGTGGCGTTCTGTCCTTGACAGTTTTTCTGTGAGAAGATGATATAAAACATGTAAAATAAGGAAACATGAGTTTCAAATTCTGAATTATTGTCTGATATGTTCTGTGTGCAAGTAAAGACAAGTCATGCTAAATATTATGGCCTGGATTACATCTGTTACTGAAGGAAAATCACCAGATAATGAGTGAACCCTAACTACACATAAACCTTTACTGTGCAAACTACCATCATTGTGTCATGAATCATCATATACCAACTTTGGCCTGCCTTATATGTGGAGTGTGGGTTCTTGTCATTATGCCACATAGTATATAATGCAAGATTTTATAGTTGGGATAGGGTATCTTTTACTACTTAGAATTACATCCCAATGATTAATTGTTATTGCCGGTATTTATGTATGATGAAGATACACTTTCATACTCCTCTTTTAAGTCAGTGATTTCCAGTGAACTCTTAATATTGCAATGAATAAAACATAACACGAAAAAACAGGCAGCAGAAACAAACCAGGAAACGAATACAGCATTTCCTTAAAAACTGTCTCAAAAGCCCTTTGGGAAGGCACAGATGGCTAAGTGGCAAAATGGTGTTAGTGACCTGAACTTTCCTTGCATGAGGAGCTATGAGGCTTAGCTGTAAGGATGAATAGGGCTCAGTAAAGACTGCAGCCTATCAGATGGTTCTGTTTTTCACATACTAGAATACTGCAAATCCGGGTTTGCCATCTAGTTACATGTTTCTCACACTATCTAATGTAGAAGATTGTCATTTTCCCCTACTGTGCCATGGAGCAGCATTGTATTTGATCCCATTGACAACAACTAAAAGGTGCTTTTAGGATGTTTTAAAGATGTTTTTTAAAGATGTTTTTAAAGATGTTTTTAAGATGTTTTTGAATTGTTGATTTTAGCCGGTTCTTGTAAGCCGCCCCGAGCCCTAGGGGAGTTTGAAAAATAAATAAATAAATAAATAAATAAATAAACTGTTTCTTTCTCCAATGGCAACTCAAAAGAGACTGGCAGCCAATGGCTTGGGAACTGGGGATAATACTGGGAATAATACTGATCTAATCTATGATCAATTCATCCAACAAATGTTGAGCATGTTTTATAGTGTACATTTGCATCTTGTTAAAAATATTTCAGATACACAAACATAAAATATAAAATGGTCCTGGGGTCAATCATCAGATTGGTCTAATTCATAATTGCTGTAAACTAGTTGAAAAAAGAAGTCTAAATGGGAATTAAAGAATTGTTGTGCCCCCAAAATATAACCTTACAAATTGCAGCAATTAAGCAGAAAGAAGAATAACTTGCTGGTTCTGCATTTAGAAGTGCCAATCTGAATCGCCATTTCTCCCATGACTCTGCTCTGAAAGTCTCAGAGAAATCGAATGCTTCTGCTGCTCCCTAGCTACCCTGATCATTTCGACTGGGACCAAATGTCTCCTGTAAGCCCTGCTGAACTAAGAATCACCAAAGCAATAGATCTTCCATTCAGCCTCATATACCAAACACATGCACACACATTATTCATTCTTTTCTGAACGACAGCAAGCAGAACTTTTCCCTACATATGTTGTTTTCCTTCTACTAGCCAACAGCTGAAATATTTCCCAGAAAAGATACAACTACAGACTTCAGTTAAAAATAATTGAGACAGGCTTACCGTTACACCAAAGAAGCTGGTCTGGTTCATTGCATCCAGGAAGATTTTCCCAAGGTCTTTGTTGGTATAGTTAAAGTCCTCGATTTTTTGGTTTTTGTTGGTGGCATTGAGAATCTTCATTGCTTGCTGCAGTGTTTTGGCAATTACCCATATTCCATCGTAAGCAAAGCCATGGAACTTACTTGGCTCAACATTCCCACGCCTTTGATCATACTCCTTTTCATATTGTTGTGGAGTCTGTAGGGAAAGGATACAAGACAGATTAACTGAAAAGCACATTAAAAATCTGTACCTAACCATCACAATTGGATACTTGCATCAAAATCAGTGATGCCTCTTGGACCATGTATAGCTTCAGAAAAATAACAAAAAGTGCTTCATGTTATGACTTGTTACAGTCAATATAATGGCACTTTACATGGTGTAAGGGGGGAGACCTGCCTGCCCCAAAGTATTTATCATCTATTTTTTTGATTCAGGAGTTACTCTGGACCGTGCACTGCCTGACTATCAAGCAAAAAGTGGGTGCTAGAATAATATCATATGAAAGCTTCCTGGCACAACCTGGGGATCACAACCAGATACAGTGAAGACATCTGCCCTTGCGCTTTGCTACTCTGCTGCTGAGTAGGAATACCCTGTGTGGAATACATCTCACCACGCTAAAACAGTGGATATGGCTATTAATGAGACAAGCCACATTATCACAGGATGTCTACACAGAGGTGGTCCAACCGCCAGGTAAGGGAAGCATTTGCCTGTGGCACCATCGTCTGGGGGGGGCGCCCCCCCACCTCCTCCTCTTTTCTGGGCCTTCTTGCGTGGGGGCTGTGGGGGGGGGGGGGCAGGCTGCGCGGCAGGAAGGTCCAGCCCAGGCCTCCCCTTCTCTCTCACCTGTCTGAGCAAGCAAGTATGTGATGGAATGTACACTCTGTTCTCAGGCTTCCCATCCTATTCCCTTTCTTCCTGCCCACTCAAGGAAGTGGAAGTGAAGAAGCCAGGGAAAAACATGTGTACCTGCCCTCCTTGTGCTCCTCCATTCCATCCCCTTTCCACAATCCTGCCTGAGTAAGTGAGGGAGGGAATGTGTGGGTGCACCCTCCTTCCTCATGCTCCACCCAATCCAACCCCCTTTCTGCCTGGCTCTGTGATTCCATGGGAGAATGCATATGTGCACCCTCCCATTCCCTTGGCTGGCTGGGCCTTCCCGCCGCAGCCCGCGCAGCCTCGCACCACGGGGGGGGGGGGGGGGGGGAATTACCTTTGCCTACTAGGGAAAATTACCTAAGGACCCCTCTGTGTCTACATTCTACACTACTGGAGAAATTATACTGTTTAGCCAGTAATTGCACCACCTGACATCTGTTGGAAGTAGCAGCCAGTAATGAAAGTACCAAGGCATTGACATTTCCGGCACATCCTCTGTTTGGATATGAGCCAGCACGCCAACACCTTAAATCAAGAAATAGCTTCGTAAGATCTACAAAGATACTCACAGGAACACCGCAGCAAGCAAGAGACCAAAAGTGGCAGGTTAGAACCAGTAACCTCAATTCATGACTGATACCAAATTAGAGACTCCCTCCTGGGCACTCTGAAGACTGGGAAACTTGGAAGATGCTGAACAGACTGCGCTCTGGCATCATTAAGAAATTGGGCTTCAAAGTGGAGTCCACAGCATGTGAGTGTGAAGAAGAGCAAACCACAGACCACTTACTATAATGCACTCCAAATGGCCAGCTTCTGGTCAAAGGACATTTAGTATAATACCCAATTTTTAACTTTGTGCGGTTTTTTTTATACATTCTAACTGGAGTTTCAATTCACTTCTGACACAATAAATAAATAAATATGATTTGGGGGAAGGAATATGAAAAAGAAAAGAGAATAGCAGCAAGGATCATTTTTGCATATTTTGGTTATGCATTTTGGTTAGTCATATTTATGTTTAGTTACACAAGGGTATCAGAATTATAGAGTCATGCTGGAAGCTTCATAGAGATTGTGGATTTGCATTGGGTGTTTGTAAACATTTTCTGGGAAATATAAAACAACCCAAAACAAACTGCAACACGTTCACATGGACATACACAAATTCAACTAGATTCATTTCTACTGTGTAACAGGAGAATGTCCAGTAATTTTTCTTCCTGCACTACTGAGCTTCTTATGATATGACACATTTATCCGAGGAAAAGCTCATCAACAATGATCAGCATTCTTACATAGGTGGGCCATTCATATACAGTCAAAATGCATATTCAAAACGACCATAACAGATTAGAGAGCTGAACCAAAATGAACACACACAATGAATTTCAACAAGGACAACAAGAACTACATTTGGGCAGAAAAAAATGGGTGATGCCTGGCTCAATAATAGTGCATGTGAAAAAGATCTTGGGAGTTTTAATGGACAACAAGTTAAACATGAGCTAGCAATGCGATGCAGCAGCTAAAAAGTCAATGGGGTTTTGGGCTGCATCAAAAGAAGCATAGTGTCAAGATCAAGGGAAGCCATAGTGCCCCTCTATTCTACTTTGGTCAGGCCTCCCCTGGAATAACACTGCTGTCTAATTCTGGGCACCATAATTTAAAAGAGATATTGACAAGCTAGAAGGTGTTCAGAGAGAGGCAATTAAAATGACCAAAAATCTGGAGTCCATGAATCCCTATGAGTAGCATCTAAAAAAGCTGGGTATGTTTAGCTTGGAGAAGAGAAGGTTGAGAGAAGACATGATCACCATGTATAAATATGTAAAAGGATATCATAAGGAAGAGGGAGCAGGGTTATTTTCTGCTGCTCTGAAGACTAGAACTCAGAGCAATGAGTTCAAATTACAAGAGAGGAGATTCCACCTAAATTTTAGGAACTCCAGAAGCAACTCCGGTTGCTCCTGACACGAAAAAATAAATAAATTAGGAACAATTTTCTGACTGTAAAAGCTGTTCAACAGTTGAACTCTCTGCCTCAGAGTGTCGTGGAAGCTTCTTCCTTGGAAGCCTTTAAACAGAGGCTGGATGGCCATCTGTCAGGGGTTCTTTGTGCTTTTCCTGCACGCCAGGGCCTGGACTAAATGACCCTTGTGGTTTCTTCCAACTCTTTGATTTTATATATTGTTTCAACATAGCTCCCTATTTCAAGCAGGTGCCCCCAGAGCTGGTTCATCTTCTGAGGGAGTTATACAAACATCTGCTTATAATAGCCATTTGCAATGAGCAGTATTATACAGGATAATGCAAGGAAAGGTTGCCATTTCCATGAGCACAACATGCCCTGCCCCTTGGTGTTGACATTATGTTTCTGTGACAGCTCCTCTACTACATTTTAGCACTCAGCTGAGCAGTAAGCTGGCAGATACACCATTATTGATCTGTTGATTTTTGACAGGAGGCACTGACAGAGGCAAAACCTTCTCTCCTTTGGAAATATCACCTCTACCAGAATACCAGCTCCATAGACTGCTGTGACAGCATGTCAGCTACATTTTTGGTGACTCAAGCAGGAAAAAAAGAAATAGCTTATATGCAAATTCTTCATTTCCATACTTGAGTATTTGGTTATATGGTTATAAAAAGGGAATTTCTCGCTTAAACCTTCCTTGCATCCAGGACTACAAAACGAGAAGGATATCCCTTAGAATACTTCACATCAGCTTTAGACAAGAGAACCCAAAGGTCAAAAACACAGAATCAGAGATGGAAGAGACCACAAGGGCCATCCAGTCTGACCCCCTGCCATCCTGCTTTGAGTCTCCTTCAGGAGAGATAAAACGGGGTATAGATGAAATGATGATGATGATGATGATGATGATGATGATGATGATGATGCAGGAAAACACAATCAAAGCACTCCCAATAGATGGCCATCAAGTCTCTTCTTCAAAACCATCAAAGAAGATGATTCCACCACACTCTGAGGCAATATATTCCCTTGCCAAACATTTCTAATCATCAGGAAGATTTTCCTAATGTTTAAGAAATATATGCACACATTCATTCCAGAGCTTGCTTGGATGAACAGAGGGATCCTTGGAAATAGGGTTATCCTAAAGCTAGACATACTGAGGTTTTTTGGGGGAGGATCAGCTTCTCAGTACCAATTTCCTAGCATTTCTTTCCTGAAAACCCCATGCAGAAGAGGTGTTCATTAGTTTAAAAGTGTCACCTTCTCACCCCATATCTATAATAGTGAGTAATGCCTCACACCAACTATAGGAGTGGCACACAACTGGGATTCTGAATTATATTGGTTACACTTAAATGTAGAATAAGTAGGATCTTAATTATGTTGTTTGGGGCACTGTAACCATGGTGAAATTAATTTGCTAAATGGAGCTCAAAAATTGTTCATGTTCACTAACAGAAAATGATCTAATAAAAAAGGCCCTGTCCTTTGGGTACATACATACAATGCCTTAACAAATTAGCTAAAAACACAAGTCTGCATGTTTTCCCCCCTCTCCACTGGATGACCACAGATTCCTGCAATTTTCGCCAATGCCTCCAGCAAATTACTTTGGCCATTTCTCTGCCATTCCTGTTTTAGGCAGGCCTCTATTTTAAATACATTTTGAAGTAAAATATAAAAGCTGTGAAAAGTTTTTTCCTTGTTTGTAAGCTCTTTGTAAACTCTGCTGGAGAGGTAGAGAGGTATGTGATATGAAAATCCCAAACCAATCAACATGGGTAGCTTCCAACTGAAAACTTTCTGAGTGGTCAAGACTTGGGAAATTGGATGCCTCTAGACAAGAATGGAGAAATTGTACTTTTTGAGAGTAAAAACTTTTAAAATGTATATTTGTAACATTGTTAACCTGCTTGGGACTTATTTGAATGTTCAGGAGAAATAAATATAAGCTTTCTATCTGAAAATGGTGTGATTTTTCAAGTGAATAAATGTTTTTCCATTTTAATGTAGTGACAGTATGAAAATTTTGAATGTCTGATACCCATATTTGGGGAGTCAGGTTCTATCTTTAGCCCTGTTTTGGAACTGACTACTTTATAACTTAGGGCTACAGATTTACTCTGATAGGAAATCAATGATGCAATTGATACATGCAAAATAATCTTAGGCTTCCTTTAAAAAAAGGGGGGGTAGGAATTAAATTAACTTACCCTTCCTGAAATGGTCTTTATCTGTTTGGAGCTTAGAGGTTCAAAATCCACTCCAATGTAGCCCTCCATGGCACTAAGAATATTTGCAGTGTGACAGTTTGATGAATTGAGCTTTGGAATAGCTTTTTCCCACCAGAAGGTCTGATACCACCCAGGAATGATCCACTGATACTTAGGGCCATACATCTGTGCATTAAACGCCTACAGTAGAAAAACAGGGAGAGAGATATTATTGGCACAAACTAGTCATTCAAAATGATCCTGTTAGATACGTTAAGCACTCATTCTTTCAATCTAAAAAAAACCCCTTCTATCTGAAAAAGGAAAGATAAAAGGAGGAACTCATTTCTAATTATGACAACTCATATATTTTATTATTCACATTGTCCATGTTCACTATTCACATAATAAAATATACAAGATGCCATCCACTGAATACAAACACAATCTACATAGTAACAGGCCTGATGTAGAGGCAACATTAGACAACAGCTCCTATAAATAAGCCAAAAGGGAAAATGATAATATTGGTATTTTAGACAAAGAACAAAGATGTTAGCAGTTTTGTACTTCTCCTTCCATTTTTCGTATGAAGAGTATTAAAATGTGTTCTTCATCATACAATCTCACCCAGTATACTCTAGTACACTGGTCATTTATTTCTAACTGTGCCTCCTGTCCCATAATTTACCTTCCAAAAGTTAGTACTCACTCCTCCTCATGCCTGCAGCACTCCAGCTGCTTCCAACATAAGCAGAGGTATTCACTTCCTGAAATGTTAGTACACTTATGTTCCACCTTCCTTCAATTAGGACACCCAAAGTGGAGTGTCAAGACTTCCAAGCTGTCTCCCACACAAGCATAAAACTTGGTGAGGGCAAAGGCATGTAGGAGGCTGGCAGAAATATATGCTATTTAATTCCTGAAAATGATGCGCCTTTGTGGGATATAGCTATCTGGTCTGTACTGTGTTCAACTATCAGAATGATATTGGATGAGATGGCTTTCTTGTGGAAGGATGTTTGTGCAAGAACTCTGCAGCAATGGCTCTCTACACCAGTGGTTCTCAACCTGTGGGTCCCCAGATGTTTTGGTCTTCAACTTCCAGAAATCCTAACAGTGGTAAATTGGATGGGATTTCAGGGAGTTGTAGGCCAAAACACCTTGGGACCCACAGATTGAGAACCATTGCTCTACATTGATGATAGCACATGGATGGTGGGTAGAGCATAATAGTTGTTGATGTGTAATAGTTGCACCCCCATTTTTGGGGTGGAAAAAATGGTATTTTGTGTGTTCCTCACATGCTATTCATAGAGTCATTGGGGGCTCATCCTTTTTTCCTTCCTTCCTCCAAGGTCTTAAGGCAATTTAAAACTATGAAATCAAGGTCTCTGGAACTCGGATCATCTCTACTTCCCCCAAAGAACTCAGTTTCAGATTTTGAAAACTGCCTTGCCTTTCGAGAAAGAGGGAAGGGAGGGGGAACTTTCTCTCCTCCTTTCTCCAAGGCAAGGCAATTACAAGAAACAACAGAAACAGAGCTGTTTGATGCTGGATCATTCCTCCTCCTCCTTCTCCTTTTGTCTTGGAGGTAATAATAATAATTATTATTATTATTATTATTATTATTATTATTATTATTTTATTTCTTACCCACCTCTCCTCATGACTGGTGGCAGGTTACAGCATGATTAAAACACATTGTAAATGCAGTTAATTTAAAAAGAAATCGAAGTATCAATGGCAGATTTTTTAATTGCATAGTAATCATATCCCCTTTTCTATATTAAAAAGGGACAAAAGTGTGGCTATTGTGCAATGAAATATGGTAGTTTATCCACTTGCATATATATTCCTTATCTAAAATGCTGAGGATCAGAAGTGTTTTGGATTTCAGATTGATTTGGCTTTTAGAATACCCGTATTTGCATATATGTACATAATGAGATATTTTGGAGATGAGACTCAAGTCTAAACATGACATTCAGTTCTATTTTATATACAGTACATCTTATACATGAAAGTAATTTTATACAGTATTTTTTAATAATTTTGTTCATGAAACAAATGTTTCTGTAAATGGAACCACCAGAAAACAAAGGTGTGGACAATTTTGCATTTTGGAATATTTCAGATTTCTGGACAAGGGATCTTCAATTTATATTTCTGTCCTATCCTCTATCATGAAATTTCAGGATAGAATGTAATTAAAATGATATAACAGTTGTAAAAATCCAAAACAAAGTAATTTAATTAGGATAAGAACATCCATTGGACAATTTTGGAATTTGGAATTTATTTTGAGTTTAGAATTCCAGATATGGGATGCTCAACCTGTATTTGTTAAACTTTTGAAAACTATAAAATTTAAATTTTCCCCTTTATATGTACTAACTGAACTTATACCAATGTATTATATTAGCTTGCTACACATTTGATGAAATCTTGCTCTCTGCTAAACCATAAACCAAAATTAAAATCAAAATTGGGGAATAATTAAAACACAGCTTGTTGCCAAAAGACAAACACACAGATCAACAGAGCTAATTAATTCTCTTGGTTTTCTCCACTATGACACCTCAATTTGTGTCACTTCTGTTCAACCCTGTGCTCAGGTGGAAACAAAGTTCTATTAAGCTTCTATGTAAAGGAATGATTTGCAGAACAGATGAGCAAAAAGCAGATCTATTCAAATCAAAAAAGAGAAAGACACAAATTAAACATTTTACAGCTACTATTTGACACTCACTTTGTGATAAAAGTATTCAATAATTTATTCAGATTATTCTTTTGTTCATTCCATTTATTCTCTAAAGAGACATACAATCTCATTAAAAGATGTACCCACTAAACCTACTGATTGCAGCTAATTAGAACTGATGGGGTGTTAGATTTACGTTTCACCAGTAAAACAAAAATCATTAAAAGATGAAACTGTTGAAAAATAATTATCCCATGCATTTTTCAAGATGCCTTCAAATCATCTCAATTTTTAAAATGTTTTTGTGTATTTATACAAGACTTACTTCACCCAGTTGTTTAATTTCACACGTAGAAATCCTTGGCTAGAGACTGTTGAGCTGTTTTTGTGGGAGGTGTAGAAATCTATCCCCATTCTTTCCATTTCATTCTACCTCCATTACCAAAGTTTCTCTTAAAATAAAGCATTCAATTTTTACATTTTTTTCTATAAATTTCAAGTTGATGATAATGCACAGATACCAATCTATCACTGGATACTTCACACCTTGGAAATGTTATTTTTTTTTCATCTGCAAATCCAAGAAACATGGCTGGTAGTGCAATCATGTTCCAAAAATGAAAATTTCCCCAGATCTGAATCTCTTTAAGAAAAAAAAAACAGAATATCATTTACTCAATTCAGTGCAACCATTATAATGGCTTTTGCACTTCATACTTAGTTTAAACCACAGGATCATGGTTCTCTAATCTGCTATTATTTACTAACACCTTTAATGAACAATAAATGTTTCAATAGCATTTAAATTTATATTTATTTCTCTCCCTTCTCATTTTGCTTCTTTTTTTTTTGTACTTACACAGCAGAATACTTTTGCTGCCATTTCCTCATTGAACTGCCCAACGATAATTCGGACATCATTACCCTGCAGAAAATAAAAGAAAGAAAGAAAGAAAAATATCTTAATTAAATCAGAATTTTCTTAGAACAACCTGTTTCTAAACAAATGTTATAAACCAAGGGTATAACATACATATTTATTGCACATTTTATTTTATGACCTTTTATTTCACACATGCTCTTTGAAAAGGTAGGTCCTCAGATAGGTGAATCTTGCCTGCAGCCCTTGAGTCTATCAATTGTTCTTCCAATACTGCTAGTGGCTGATTCGAGGGCAGAAGAGCAACCTAGTGAAGATCATTGTGAGCTTTCTTCCAATAGTAGGTGCAAGACAATGACATCTGCCTTGTCAGGAGCCAGCTATCAGGACCCAGGCAGTAAGGAAGATCCTCCACACTCACCTCCCATCTAGCCTCTATACAGGGGCTGAGTGAGTGAGGTGGCAACCAAGAGAGGATTTTCAAAGGCCACAGCCGCCATAATCCCTGTTCATCATCCGCACCCACATGCTTCTAACATTGCATGTGGCAGAAAGAGACAAGCACGGATCACCAACCAGGAAAATAGAAAGCTACACTCTCCACAATCTTCCTCATTTGGCTTCCACACTCCCAATGTTGCAAAGAAAGCAGGATCTTATGTATGGTATACAGGGTGTTTGAAAAAAAAAACTCCCTAGTTTTAAGTATAAATATACATTAAAACTAGGGAGTTCTTTTTCAAACACCCTGTATATCTTTCCCACAACAGAACACTTTCACCCAAACCACCACATCTTCAATTTAAGCCAGTTGAGATACCAGACCAAGAATAGAGATTAGTGAAGTGAGAAGATTGATGTAGGACCCTTGAGAAATAATCTTAAATTGTGTTAGAAAGCACAAAGGCAATTCTTAGCAACAGGCCTTTAAGATTAGCTTCAGTTCTTTCATAAACAAAACACTAGGGATCAGAGAGGGGATGATGCTTATCCCAACTCAAGTCATTAATTTTTACGAAGTCAATACTAATGCATATGCTAATTCAAATCCAGGCTTTCTTTTCTTTCTGGGGAGGATAGAGAAAGAGTGAGAAAAAGAAGATAGAATACAGCTGGTCCTTCATATCCACAGATTCAACTATCCATTGCTCAAAAATATTTAAAACAAAAGACAAAGCTTGCTTTTATGGTTTTGTACAAGACACACAATTGTACTACACCATTATATATAATGAGCATCCATTTAGTAGCCAGACCCCAGAAGACAACAAGGGCCCCATGTTGGTGTGTTGAGAGAATGCCACACTCTCACTGTCAATCGCCTCTCCTCTAATTATATGGTATCAAGCATGGTATATATTTACGATCCTATTTTATTTAATAAGTTCTGAATTGTTGGATTTGTTTTATGGAATGTCTTTTTTAAAAAGGGGCAATTAAATAGCTGTAAGGATGGATAGTGCAAGTTGAAATCTGAGTTAAAACTATTATCCATGCCATACTCGAATTTTAGGTGGCCTGATAGTACTTGGAATGATATTAAGAGAAGAAGCATTTCTGTGGTAAGAGAAAATGCTAAATTACATTAGGTTTCACTTGCAGTTGAAACTGTACTCTGCAGAAGAAGCCTTCTCATCTCAATGAGAGCTGGGCAGAGATTAGTCTATTTTATGCAGAACAGTTTATTAATGTGACACAAAGGCCTTCATCCGTAAAGCTACAGCCTTTATAACCACAGTGCTTCTTTTTATGACGCACCTTATCCCACCACAGATTATAATCATGGGGAAAATTCCTTTGTCATCTTTATTGTTGACTGACTACCCTCAAGTCAACTTTCACTTTTGGCAACCAATGAATGAGGGACCTCCAAGTCACCCTATCATCATGTAAATCAGTGGTTCTCAACCTGTGGGTCCCCAGATGTTTTGGCCTTTAACTTCCAGAAATCCTAACAGCTAGAAAACTGGCTGGGATTTCTGGGAGTTGTAAGCCAAAGCACCTGGGGACCCACAGGTTGAGAACCACTAATGTAAATGCAGGGATATGGCTTCCGTGATTGAGTCTATCCATCTGGAATGTGGCCTTTCTCTTTTCCTACTGCCTTCAACCTTACCAAGATTTATTGTCTTTTCTAGTCAGTCATGTCCAAAGTATGACAGTTTCAGGAACCAGCATGGTGCAATGGTTTGAGTCCTGGACAGTGTTTGGATTCCCGTTTGACCATGAAAACCTCTGGGTGACTATGAGCAAGCCTTACTCTCTCATCTTCTGAACAAAACTTGCCAAGAAAACCCTGTGATAGGACAGCCATAATGTTGGAAATGACTTGATGGCACGTAACAGGAATGGTAGTTTCAGATTAGTCATCCTAGCTTTGAGGGAAATTCAGGTTTGATTTGCTCTAGGTCCCATTTATTTGTCTTTTTAGCAACCCACAGTACCTGTAAAACTTGTGTCCAACACTATATTTAAATTAGTTTATTTTTTCCCAGTCAGCTTTCTTCACTGTCCTGATAAACTGGTGAACTTTCTTTTCTTTTCTAAATCCCTCCATTATAATTCAACAGCAATTTAGCATCCACTATTTTGTTTTTTTCAGTTTTATTCCATAATGATGTATCAACTGCCACTTTCCTTTTCATATATTCTACATGATCTTACATTAAAACAACAATGTTATCTGAAACAAGTAAAGCTCATAATTTCACAGAATTTAAATTTTTCAGTACATTAATTTGCCTAAATCTAGTAATTTCAACTAAGGAGGCCCACTGAATAGGACTTACTTAAATGTGAGTGTGAGTATGGAACTACAACTCCAGAGATCAGGGTTCAAATCCTGATAACTTGGGCAGGCCGTGATCTCAATTTCTGAAGAAGATAAAGGCAAATCCACTCTAAACAAATCTTGCCATGAAAATGCCATAACAGGGTAACATTAGGATCACCATAAATCAGAAATAACTTTGAAATACACAACAGCAACAAAAACGCTGACTTACAAAATTATTATATGGGTCTACCTTAGCTGGACAATTGGGTTTGGGATTTCATTCCTAACCATGAATTTATTTCTGATACACTGCACAATAAATCCAAAGTATTTGAATGTCTTGATACATAGCATCATAGACTGGGATTTGTTTTCTCCAGGTATACTACATTACATTATGTGACTGTGGTTATTAACATTAATATATAGATACAACTGAAGTTTTAATACAAAGATTATTAGTATTTTTAAAAGAGAAGACTCAGTTTTTTCTCTGATGACATCCCTCTGATGATTTTCAGAATGTCTTACACATTATTCTAGAAAGCATGTTCTCTATGAAACTAATTAGTGTTACTTCCAAGAAACGTGTTTACGATCCAGATACCAGTCTACCTCCCACAATGTTATTTTGAACTCTTTGTTTTCTAGCAAGCCTTTACAATAAGATAAAACACTATGAGAATCAAAATCTAAATCGTATTAGATTTTTCCCTAAGTCAGTTAGGGAAAAACAGACTTCAATCTGATATCTATCTTCTACAAATATCCATTGGTTGGAACCCGAAAATTATTTTTGTACAGTAGTAGGAGGTATTTGATTATGCATTTCTGCAATGCAGTGGGGCAAACCAGATGATCCTTGTGGTTTCTCTTCCATATCTTATGTTTTTACAATTCTTTGATTCTGTCTCATATATTACTGTTAGAGCAGTAACCCAGATCCAGAAAGAATCATAGCATATTCTTAACCAAGGGGGAAAGAAGGTCCTATTTAGTCTGCACTAGTCTTTTTAATCATTGGGGTAGTAAAACTGGCTAGGCTGGGTTCTGAGCAGTTTTTATATAGTCAGTTTCAGTCTTTAAATATAATAATATATTTCAGCACAAATGTGATATACACACCGAACAACTATAAAAGTTTGGACCCACTTTAGTTCTTTGATTGTCCTATGGAATTCTGCAGTTTGATGAGGTATGAAGAATTCTCTGCTGCACTTCTTAACTTTGCCAACTAGAGCTTTCTACCTGAGGGGTCTTTGTCTTTCCCCAGATCAGAAATCTATATGACAGAACCATGATAGTTAAAGTAGTATCATATAATCATGCAGTATGGACACACCCGAAGAATCACATACTAAGTGAAGCCTTTATACTTCGGTGATAGTACTAACTGAAACACAAAGTATTTGTAAAACCATTACCAAGTAGACTCCATGAATACATATGCATAAAGAAGAAGGACTGAAATATATTATACAAGGGGCTAACTGGCACTCATTAAAATGTTTACACATGTATTGCATTGGTGTTTGTTCTGCTCTGGGAAGCTTGTTTGGGCTTTTCCAACAGAAGTCTTCAGCCCTTTCATTCCACCCACTCTTCATACCTCCAGAGACCAGCAAAGACCAGGGAAGAACCCAAAAAAATATAAGTGAACAATGACACCCTAATGCTGTGGCTCTAAATTCTGCAGGGAAATATCAAATATGAAAATGAAACAAGGCATTCACAATTTAAAAGCTTAGTTAACAGTGAAAAATCTACTCATTTACTAAGCTTTTTTAAAAGTCTGGTTTAATTTATCAGAACCAGAAAGACTCAAAAGATCAGGAACTACGACTGAAATAAATTACTTTAAAAATGCACCACATTGACTCACTAGGGAACTTGCATTTCCTCAGATTTTCAAAACTCTATACTACACCTAATGCATTCATATCTAGTTTTGCTTAGGAGCTGGGAAAATAAGAAGATAGCAAGATAGCATTTAGTGTTTAGATTTCTATGCCCTACTTTTTATCTGCAGGAATTTGCACTGAAGGGATAAAGTGTCAGTTAACTGGAATAGCTGCTGCTTCTTATGAGGGAACCTTTATCTCTTACTACTTTTGGACAATCCTTGAGGTCTAATGTAATAAACATGAAAATTATAATCAGGTGTTCAGCATCCAAGCAGCACATGGCATAAAGAAAGATAATGACAGACATGGGGGCAAAGCAAGCAAAAGAGTGAAAACTGTAAAGCTAGAAATGCCATAGAAAGAGAAAGAAGAGAACTTAACACATGAATACACAAATTTATTACCTGCATTTATCTTTCTTATGCAAAATTGGACTTTACAGATGCTTACTATGGAAAAATGCTTTCACACATATGGCAACTTTTATCACATGTGGACTCATTCCAGCATTGGTTCATTGGATATCTTTAAATACATACACACTGATTTTACAATTCTGATACCTGCCCATTGTGAAATTAGGTTAATGAGACAAATGTGAGTCAATGCCAGAGGACTGGAAGATCACAGTCTCACCCACTCAGTCTATATTCATTTTATTTATTTACAGTATTTATATTCCGCCCTTCTCACCCCGAAGGGGACTCAGGGCGGATTACAATGAACACATATATGGCAAACATTCAATGCCAACAGACAAACAACATACATTAGACAGACTCAGAGGCATTTTTAACATTTTTCCAGCTTCACGATTCCGGCCACAGGGGGAGCTGTTGCTTCACCATCCAGCAGTGGCTGTACTTCCTCATTCCTTTTCCTCGTGTTTTGCTGGCAGTTTTATGGTGTTGTAAATTAGCCTCCCGCATAAAGCGTCCCTAAATTTCCCTAATTGACAGGTGCAACTGTCTTTCGGGGCTGCATAGGTCAACAGCAAGCCAGGGCTATTAATGGTCGGAGGCTTAACCCGACCCGGGCTTCGAACT
Organism: Anolis carolinensis; assembly: GCF_035594765.1. NCBI lineage: Eukaryota > Metazoa > Chordata > Lepidosauria > Squamata > Anolidae > Anolis > Anolis carolinensis. Next base: position 97,403,077 of record NC_085844.1, read on the forward strand.
CATGACCTCTCGGTTAGTAGTGATTTATAGCAGCTGGTTACTAGCCAGCTGCGCCACAGCCCGGCCCTTTTGGCCATTTTGTTACATATATGCAATTTGCCAGTGGCTTTTCCCCCCATAGCCAATAACAGTGACTCAGCAGCGACATGGGGCTCTGATTGATAGCTGAAGTCAAATGTGGTCCTACTAACAAACCTAGTGAAATTAGTGGGATTTTAAAAAGGGTGCATCTATACTGTAGAATTAATACAGTTTGACTCCACTTTAACTGCCATGGTTCAAAATTATGCAGCCGAGGGAGTAGTAGTTTGGAGAGACACCAGCCCTCTATGACAGAGAAGGCTACAGACCACGTGCAACTACACTTTCCATGATCCCATAGCATTGAGCCATGGTAGTTAAAATGTCAAATTGTTTTCATTCTATAATTTAATTACACCTTTAATCATAGCTGACTCAATTCCCATTGATTTCGAAAGTTCTAGTTTAAATGTTAAATTCAAATCTTTAATTATTGAATTAATTTTAAAAATGCAGTTCTCTGTTGTCAAATTGTATTATCATGGGGAAAAACATTCTAGAATATATATATATAACTTTTCTACCTAAATTCATAAATTTTTGCTAAAGCTGGTCTGTTGAGATACTACTACTTATAATGCCTCAAATGTTACAATACTGCCAATATTTAATTCTGCATTATTGCTATACTTAATAATCACAATATCTTAATTGCTATCATGCAATTAATTAAAAATTCTCATTTCCACCCACATCCAGTTTTGCAGCCATAAAATATTTTCTTTCCTACTGCCCAGTTTGCTTCTTAAACTGCCTAAGCAGTTATACTCACCTTGAGCTTTTTGACACTTGTGCATGGATCATTAGAAAAACTCTCAGTGTCTGAGATTTCAATTTCTTCACCATATAGGACACCAGTGAGATCATTCCGTACCTTTTTCAAAAAGAAAGAAATCCAAAGATAAGTGAATTGGTATCAACCATGGAAAATGTCACTGTCTTGTAACACCATTGCACAATACAAACAAATGTGCACTGAGCCAACATTCAGTACAGTTGCTGTATTAAGTAATATAAACAGTGGAAGCACAGATATCTCCAAAAGTACTCTGGAAATGTGACATAATTTAGGCAAACTAATCCATATTGCTTTGCTTTCAATATGAAAACTTTTAACTGCAAATTACGCTTAAAAATAAAATCTAGGCCTCTTTATAATATACTGTATGACCCCTGTATATGCTCCTGATTGAAAATAAAGTTTTACTCGCCTTATGACCCATAGAAGGAAGAGTAACTGAAGTTGCTCTGCTTTGTAGCCTGGGAGAACGAGGAATGGCTATCCTCCTTCACCCCAGTAATTGAGCCCTTGCTCTGCTTCACCACACAGGAGAATTCCTCCTGCTTCCGCCACACTACTATGCCCAAGGCCATTGTGTGAATGTGCACACAACAACTTCAGGAGTTAGCAATGGCAGTGGCAATTCTTCCTGCTCCCACCGCCCCCACCAGTCCAAGGCTATTATGTGAATGTGCACACAACAGCCTTGGCCTTTGGGAGGAAGTTGGAGGGAATATTTCTTCCTGCTTCCACCTCAAAGCCCAAGGCAGTTGTGTAAAGAGTGGATAAATTAAAATGTAACAAAAATATTGGCTGAATCATTCTAGATGCATCATACTTTTCTCAATGCTTCTAAGAAATCCAATCTTATAGCACACTCAGCGTATTTTTTAAAAAGGCATAAGTAATAAAACATATCAGAAGTCAAACAAAAACCATAAACTATAATGAATTCTAAGTGTTGCGAAAGTGTTTAAGTATAATTTTTTCAAAGTTAACCCCACAAATTTTGTTGCATGAGGCTGGTGATCATGATGTTGCTTCCCATTTTTTTCCTACACAGAAAAAGCAGCTAGATCTTACTTCAAGGGCAGTGATATGGCTGAAGGCTAGCTGAGGAGATGCAGGAAAACTACAAAGAATTCCCTGAGTAACAAGAATGGGAGAAGACAGCTAAGCTGGGATGTTAAAACAATAGTGTTGTGACTCAGCCTTTGTGTGACTCTGATGAGGATTCTGGGATGCAGTTGCAAGATGATGGGATTCAGGTTCAGGATGAGTTTCAAGACTCTGATGGGAATTACAGAATTCAGGTGCAGAGTATTCCTGCTGTGGGAGATGAGGAGCAGGGAGGTTTTCCCATGGGAAGAAATCGTGTTGTTACTGATGATGGTTTTCAGGTGCAAGAAGCAGAAAGGGAGAGCAGCTCCCAGCCTCAGCCTGATAACACTGACGAGCCCTGCGGCCTTGAAAGCAATGAGGCTGCTTCTCTAGATTGGGGTAGTCGTTTGGAATTTCGGGGGTTGCGCAGAAGTCTCAGAATAGCAAATAAGAGGGAGGTCAAAGGACAAAGAAATGCCTTCATGTTATGCTATTAAAACAGTCTGCTGAGAGGGAAATCTTCGTCAAAGCAATTTCCTCGCTTGAATCAAGAACCAAGTCTGCTTTCCTGTATTATCTTGTAGCCTGGATGTATCCTCATTTCTGGGACTTTGGCTTCATTTTAAGGACCTTGTTTCATGCCTAATGTTTCTATGGATTTATTCTACAGACTTGTTTTTGTAACTATCTTTTGGAACTGAACTTTTACCTTTTATAAACTATCTTTTCCCTATTTCCTAATAAATTACAAAAGACTATGTTCTGTGTTCAGCCAGGTGTCTTTAGCAAAGTGAAGCTAACCTGAGGTGCGACAAATAGTAGGAAAAAGGGGCGTCACATTTGGTCTGACAAGTCCAAAACATTATCAACTGCAATTTAATTGTGCTTTGATTTATCTTTATCCATTGAATATTCTATTTGCTGCTTTTTAATCCAGTACCCCAAGAACTCAAGGTAATGTATTATTTACATCTCCAAATGAGAGTCCAAGAGAGATTCATTTTGGCAAAACTTCCATCCATTGAGATTCAATGAAGAAAAAGTGTGAATCTGGATTCTCATATCCAAACCCACTTCTTTTCCTTGGTCTTCTTAAAGCTAAATAGTCAGTCAAGGTTGGTGGGTGTATATAATTACTTAAACAATGTTTGATTTCATGGAAAGGTATAGACAATCAATTATATTGTCTACTAAACTCAAAGGCCTTGAAGTGACTGTGCTGTCCTGAACTATTATAATGGCTCTTGTGCAACCTATTTCTGAATTTGTTTGCCAAACCTGCATGTTTACAACAAATATACTGTATTCCTCTACTACCCCTGTTTAATCACTGAAACTCATACTACATCTTATCCCAAGATCAGTATGGGGGAAAGGCCATACTTTGATTACCAGGTGAATACCTAAAGAACATGTAAATTAATTTGTTAGGTCACCATAGGATGCAAGAAACATTATCTCATGATTCTATCAGTAAAGACTCAAATTTGTGACTTTGATAAAGTTTTCTGCTGTTCTTTCAAAAATAAGCCTGAGAATAAAGAAGAGGAGTTTTGAAAGTAACTACTAGAAAATTAGAGCATATTGTATTCTTAAAGAGCAGAAAGTGCAAAGAGCAGCTGGGAATTTGATAGTCTAGGCCAGGGGTCCCCAAACTTTTTAAAGAGGGGGCTAGTTCACGGTCCCTCAGACAGTTGGAAGGCCGGACTATAGTTTTTTTAAAAACTATGAACAAATTCCTATGCAGTGCACACTGCACATATCTTATTTTGAAGTAAAAAAAACAAAAACAAAACAGGAATAAATACAGCCTCAATGTTAATCATAATCATAATAAAAATAATAAAGAGGGTTGGAAGAGGTCCCTTGGGCCATTTAGTCCAACCTCCTTCTACGTTTGTGCACCAAAGGCACTAGCAAAGCACCCCTTCATAATTAATTATTAATTAAATAATAATTAAAATACCATTATAAACAAGCAAAGCTTTGGAAGGCATGCACCAGGCGAGGGAGGAGACAGGAAAGGTGCGCGCCTTTCTCTCCTACCCAGCGCTGCACGCACCTTCCTCGGCAGAGGAGGAGGGAGCTACTGCCGCAGGGGCTGGATAAATGACTTTGATGGGCCACATGTGGCCCACGGGCCTTAGTTTGGGGACCCCTGGTCTAGGCAAAGATGGGGAAATCATAGTATGAAGCAAAGAAACAAGACAAGATACTAGATCCCTTAAATTCCTGAAACAGTTCTGCTAATGTTTTTTTGTTTTTTTTATTCTAGATATATTTTAGGATACAGAAGGAAAGGAGCATTTTTTCCTTTATCACTTTGGATTAAGGCCTTAGACATACTATCCAGTGCCTCTTGGAAAAAAGACATTGTTTGCTTACCTAGTTTGTGTACAAGTTGCATAAGTTTTGTTCTGACACTTTCATAGTCCCCAAATGAGTTCAGACTTAAGCTATTGGATTTTAGCTTCCAACGTATGTTGGATGAGAAAACTTTTGGGAAATGGCATTTGTAACCTTTTGGAAAACACACTTTGGAGACCACAACCTTTTAGAAAAGCATGACATTTCAGAGAAGAGCCAAAAACCCTTTAGAATAGAATCTTCTCTTGTGGTATACAACCAGAAATAATTATTCAAGGCAATGGTTTCAGTTGTTAGACTGAATAACCTGTCATTCAGTCTTGTTTTTGCCAGGGCATAAAAAGCTTTAGCAGAGCTTTAGAAGTGTTTTTCAGTGCCTGAAAATATATACACTCCTATAAAACAACTTGTTTTATATCATGCACTCAAGATACAAAAATGAAGTACAGTTTGATAAAAATAACATATTTGGTTTACTCACAACCCTCATGTGTTCAGCATACACAAGTACAAAACTTATCAGTCCAGTTTCAGATATGTTTGAGATAAATCTCTGTGCCATGTGGTCAGAACATCTCTCTTATAACAAAACATCTATCAAGGGGTCACATAGTTAAAAAGAGAGAGAGACTAAGAGTGCATGTGTTCTGCAGCCCCTTCTATAACTTCTTAGGGACCACAGAGTAAAGGAGGCTGCATACCAGAACATACAAACAGGAAACAATAAGCAACGGGGTAATAGATAAACATTACTAGAGAAGGCTTGAAGAAGGTTGTAATTTCAACAAAGGATACCAAGTGTTCAAAATCCCTGCAGATCATGCCTCAACAACATTACAAAACCTCCAAGTGAGATTTCTGGTGGCATCACTCTAGGAGAAAATACCAGAAGAACATTGCAGAGTTGCTGTTCATTATGGAGCTTTTGTGCTTTGGGTACTTTTGGGAGGGTCCAAATCAGCACAAAGAATTACCAAGCAAGGTAATTGCAAGGCAATGGAGACATGATAGCCATGTACAAATACGTGAAGGGAAGTCATAGGGAGGAGGCAACAAGCTTGTTTTCTGCTGCCCTGCAGACTAGGACGCGGAACAATGGCTTCAAACTACAGGAAAGGAGATTCCACCTGAACATCAGGAAGAACTTCCTCACTGTGAGAGCTGTTAGGCAGTGGAACTCTCTCCCCCGGACTGTGGTGGAGGCTCCTTCTTTGGAGGCTTTTAAGCAGAGGCTGGATGGTCATCTGTCGGGGTTGCTTTGAATGTGATTTCCTGCTTCTTGTCAGGAGGTTGGACTGGATGGCCCATGAGGTTTCTTCCAACTCTACTATTCTATGATACTATGATTCTAAGGTGAACATGGCAATATTAAAGCCTGGAAGAGAGTACAGAGGTAAGAAAGCATTGCCATCACTATCCCATCCTACTGAACAAGCCTATCAAAACAGATGGACTGTTCATCCTTGTGAGATATAAACAACAGCCATTTTCTTTGGCACCTGACAGCATAAAGATCAAGAGAAAGACAAAAATGCTCTCTTCAGTGGAAGGTTTCTAGACAACCACCCTGGAAGAGTCTTAATTCATCTGAATTGCTAGGTTTCCTCCATATAATCATTAATCATGTTATCCTCTTATCACCTATTTGCTTTCTCTCACCATCAACATTATTTACTAATTGCAGTGTAGTTCTGTTTGCTTTGGAGTATGTTGTAATGATAACATTTGTCATTACAATCACATCAAGCATTAAGTTAATACAACAAACTTAAACTTAGAGCAAAACTAATGATTATGTAGGGATTTGGACAAGAACTCTTCTAAATCTAGTCCTCTATTTCTTCACCTCTCACTTATTGGAATGATAACATAGAAGAATAATCAACAGTGAAGATTAGTTGACTTGCTAATAAATAGCAACCATGAATACTACCCTGAACATGCCTGTTCCCATCTGATTTTGGAAACTAACCAGGGATGTGTGACCACTAGGAAAATGAAGGATTTTCACACAAGGATAGGAAAAAATGTTGCCTTGATCTCTGCAGATCCACTGATGGCCAGAGTTGACAATACTGAGCTAGATAAACCAATGATCCCAAATGAAAGCTAAACACTTTTCCAATAGCTAATGCTTACATTGCTAGTTCTAGAGTAAAATCCACAATTCCAGTAAATATTCTTATTTCATCTTATTATCATTGAGGTTTCCCCTAGTAAACTAAAGCTGGATGTAAGTACTGCTTGATAAATCCTTTGTAGCTCGAATGTGTCTGTGTGGCGGGGGGAGCTTAATCCCACCAGATGTTGATCATCAGAAGTTCATGATGATTGAGCACTGGACAGAACAGATGGTTTGTACAATCAGAATTTCTGCTGAATTTTTCTTCAAATTAATGGTTCTGATGTCTAATTCATTTGTTTATTTTAAAGGGGAGGAAAGGTAGCCTGGCAAGCATTTCACTTTTTTGCATATACATACAAAGTATAAAAACATATAGAGCCACCACGTTTCCTTTAAAAATGACTCCAATACATATGCATGTGAGAGAAAGGGATTATAGTTTTTGGGATTAATGAAGAAGTATGTCAGTGGAAAGGTTGTTTTAAATCTAATAGTACACCAACATCAAATAATTTTATGAAAGGACTTTTTATGGTTAAAAACCACACATGACAAAAGTAATACTACAAACTCTGCCTACCTGTGTGTAAAGAATTAGTTATAAAATGGAAATGCTGGCTCTGGTTTTATTTTCTGTTACAAAAAAAAGGGATAAGCAGTGATATCAGTAATATTGCAACTACAGAAAAGGGTTAGAACAGAACATAAAGACTAAAGGAAATCCAAGCTGAATAGAAGAGGAAAGAACAAAAAAGAAATCTAGACTTTTAGAAAACCCATATACAAGGGAAATGAATCATGCAAACAACATGTGCAAAAGGCTTTTAAACTGAAAAATGAAAACAATAGAAGAAAGTATTTCTTTACATGAGTTAACTTTATAATAGAAATCTATAGAGAGATACTGATCCAATCATATAAAGTGAAATCTACAGGGGTGCAGTTGACATTTTAAATAAATAAATAAATAAATAAATAAATAAATAAAAATCATAGTCTGAAGGGAAATGATGTTGCACCATCTAAACATTCAGATTCTAAGTATAAGGATCACTTCTGAGCTTAGTGTTTTTCTTTTTATCTGACAGAAAAGTCTTTGAAGTTTTATCTGATAACATCTTTGAAGTTCAGTGTTCTATTTAAAGAACAACATGAATACCAGACAGACATGTGAAAATAATTCGAAATACCAGGCCAGACATTTTGGAATCCAATCAGTGAAAGTGCTGCCTAAACCATATGCTGCCTGATCAACTGTCTGTAGCCAAACCCTACCAGATAATGACATTTATTCAATTCCTTGCAGGAACAACTCAGCAACAAGCATTCTTAAACTTATAATACACATCCTGTAAGACAGAAAAAATAAAAATAAAAGTAGCACCACTGGGGAAAAAGGAAATGGTGTTGTCCTTGCATGTATGGGGCAATGTCTATCTGGACAAAAATAATCTATGCAATTTCCACCCTCTTCTTTGGTGTAAAAGACAATAATGGCATAATGGTTGGGAGGAGCAGGGGCAGGGAAAGAACCAAAAAACATAGTTATGATTTCACTATTTCACAAGTGCAGCAGCACATCCTGTAGGATTTTGATTGTGTTGTTTGGTGAGGCATTAGTACAATTTGTCTGAGATTTTAAACATGCCCCCTAAACTGAAAATCCCACAACTCCAGCAGATGGACCCTCAACAGTTAAAGGAGAATAATAACACTATAATCATGTATTATGAAAGGGCTCCTGGTTATTTGACTCCAAACTATCAGACAAGCCTGAATTCAGATTTTCAGCACTGTGAACAGCTTCCTAATGGAAAAAGCCCTGAGGTCCTAATTAGAAGCTGGAAAAAACGAATCAAAACTACTGTAGATACCACACTGCACTGTACCCTTAACACCTCTACTTTTATAGGTGTCAGAATTTCACTAGACAGATAAAAACAAAAACAAAAACTAAACTACACTAAAAAAATAGTATCTCAACTACTGAAAACAAAACTCTCAAAGAGAAAGTCAATATGATTAAACAAAGATTTTTTTATGCATGGCTACTTATTTTTCAAAACTGTTCACTAACAAAACCTAAACAAACAAACTATTCCAAAAAAGAAGTAAAATTAGACCACAAGCTATTTTTGATCAAGAAAAGCCAATCTCAGAGGTTCCATCAACATTAAAAATGTGGCCAGGGAAGAATGTGAACCAACGAAATGTGAGCACATTAAATATAAAATCTCTAGGTTTGAACAATTTGCAGTGTCAGGGGACTGAATTCTTACTGGGAGTACTGCCTTTATTTTGCCTTGCCACAGTAATGAAAACCCCACTTTTCCTGCTGATGGACAATCTGTGCAGAGGGAGGGACAGAGAGAACATGAGTCAGCTTGTTCTCCTAGGTCAGTGGTTCTTAACCTGTGGGTCTCCAGATGTTTTGGTCTTCAACTCCCAGAAATCCTAACAGCCGGTAAACTGGCTAGGATTTCTGGGAGTTGTAGACGAAAACACCTGGGGACCCACAGGTTGAGAACCACTGTCCTAGGTAGTCTTAGTAGATGTCAATATTATTTTCCCTTATTTATTAGTATCCCACTGTCTTCTGAACAAAGGACCCATGTCTGCTTACAAAATAGAGGGAAACAAAGTACAACTAAAAACAATGTATTTTAACTTGAGTTAAAAAAAATAAACATGCTATGGTACCAATTTAAAACAGATTGAAAGTATGTAAATATCACAATGGGAATTAAAGTCCAATGCCCTCTACTAAAAGTCAATTCTGCAACAACCATTTAACAAGCCAACACCTGTCTAAATAAAAAGGGGTTTCTGTCAGTGGGTAGGGAACAGTTCTTGTCTCCTGTGAAAGAAGGATCTACAGCCTGGCAGCATCCATTGAGAAATCTCTCTTTGATGCCATCACCAAATGTGCCTATGGTGGTGATGGGAATAAAGCAAAGTCCTCTTTCTATAATCTTAAAACCCAGAAAGCTTCACATGGGGACATATCGTCTTTCAGACAGGCTGATACCAAGCTTTTAAAGATCATAACCAACCCATTGAAATGTACACAAAAGTGGGTCAGTAGCCAATGAAGTTGTTGTAACAGAGAAATTGTATAGTTTCCTTCTGACTGGTCTGGCTCAGATTGAGGCATTATATTTCAATGATTCTGAAGTGCACTGCCTGTTGTGCTTGAAGATTACTATTCGGCCCCATGGCATTTATGTTCTATGGTCTCAGAGGGTTCCCAATTGTCTCCCATGCTTTTTAACGTGTTCATGAGACTGCTGAGTGAGGTCAGCCAGGGATTTGTTATGAGGCACTGCTAGTATGCCGTTGACACCCGGTTATACTTCACAGATTCAGTGAAGCAACTGAGGTGCTAAACTGGTGCTGTCAAACAGTAATGGATTGGGTGAAAGCTTATAAACTGAAGCTCAGTTCAAACAAGATGAAAATACTGTGTTGCATGGTTTTCAGAAGTTTAAACTGGCATGCCAGTCAGGAATTATTCTGAACAAAAGTAGTTTTGCCATAGTTATTCATGCTCTGATAAATTCTAGCTTATCCTAACAGAATGTGTTAAATGTGGCACCTTTGAAGACATTGTGGAAATAAATTCAATAATGTTACTTTCTGATGACAAAGTTGTATTGGATATATGGATCACACCTCACTTATGTTTTTTTTTTAAAAAAAGAGATCAGTTGCAATTCAAAATCTGGGGATTGTTTAAAAAGCCTTCAATAGCTACAGGTTCATTTGTGCTTTATTCTGCTAACCATGTTGGATTTCAGAAAAAAATGGAAATACCGGCACATACAGAAATAAAGAAAAGGAACCACATTCCTTGACCATCCTTTCAATGGAGAAGAAAGGAAAGGTTTCAGTTTCAAAAATGAAGAACATTCTGTAGAATAAACATCTATCAGGAACGACAAGTTTCACACAAAAATGAATAAAAAGCTGGCATGCTGGCACATAAAAATTAAAAATGGCTCAAAGAAACCTTTATGTCAAACACTGGAGGGAAGCCAAGCATACAGTACAAAGACATGCTCCAAGAATGCAACAATAAAGAGCTCTTTGTAAATGTAAAACTATAATTAGGCATCCAAAAAGAGAGAAATTGAGGAATAGCTTGTTAGACAATAGGGCGAAAGGTAAAATATCTAAGAAGCAGGAAGTCTGGAGAGTAAAGGCTGACTCAAATTTCACCAGAACAGCATGGGAATATTTCTATATAGCTGGATCCTAGGCCAGGCTTGAATCACCTGTAGGAATAGCTCAGACTTCCTATCACTCAAGAGAATCAATGCCAGCATAGAGAGTAACCATAATTACTTGTTGGTCTTGCATAGTTTCTTCCTACAGGAAATTCTGCAAGAATATGGAATAAAACATAGTGGAGTAACCACTGTATAATATAGATGTAGCCTCTGACCACTCTGGCTGGTAGCCAAATAGTAAGTACCGTATATACTCAAGTATAAGCCGACCCGAATATAAGCTGAGGCACCTAATTTTACCACAAAAAAACCTGGGAAAACATTGATTCCAGCATAAGCCGAGGGTGGTAAATTTCAGAAATAAAAATAGATACCAATAAAGTTATGTTAATTGAGGCATCAGTAGGTTAAATGTTTTTGAATATTTACATGAAGCTCAAATTTAAGATAAGACTGTCCAACTCTGATCAAATCATTCTCATCTTCTTCAATGTAAATGTGTATCCTTTTAATAATGACAGAGTAAAATAATACATGTAATAATAATAATAATAATAATAAATATAGGAAAATAATACATGTAATAATAAATAGAGTAAAATTATAAATACAATTATAATAATAATAATATCAGAGAGAAATAATAAATGTATTAATAATAATAAAAATAGAGTAAAATAAATGTAATAGTAGCAACAATAATTGAGAAAAATAATAAATGTAATAATACCAATAATAATAGAGAAAAATAATAAATGTACCATATATTCTCGAGTATAAGCTGACCCATATAAGCCAAACAGGACCCTCACCTGAGCATGAGCTGAGAGGGGCTTTTTCAGTCTTAAAAAAAAGGGCTGAAAAACTAGGCTTATACTCGGGTATATACAGTAAGTAAAAGTATGCAAGTAAAACTTTATTTATATACCTCCCTCTTTCCCTGAAAGGACTCAGGGCGGTTTACAAGCATAAAAACAGCAACATACATTACATAAGCAGCACAATACACACATTATTAAACAAAATTAAAAACCTATACAACTCGTAAAACAAATGTTTCCAGACGCTCATAAAAATATACTGTTCTAGTCTATTTCCAATTTGTTTTTGGATTTTGTTTATGTGAATAGCTTTTTAATAGACACTAATGTTGATCGAGGAGTTTTGCTGGCTAGTAGTTTACAAGCAATTGTATACTCCCTCTTCCTGTGGATATGGGCTGCAAGTCACAGTTTTGGCCATTCAAAAACAAACGGGCTTGAATTTAGAGCTGACTCACAAGAAGGAACACGCTACTTGTTCTGGGGAAAATTACTTCTGCTGTTTTTTAAAAAACTAGAGCTGTGTGACTGAATGCTTGCTACCAAGATATTTCAATAGTAATACAGATCTTCAATAGAAGGCAATGGCTTCCCCATCCCATGCAAATCATGAAACCACTCCTCAGAGAAGAAGAATTACTACCTCAATTTCAAAGCAGAATTCTGGAAGATGCTTATTCTGGAGACTGCAAATCCTAATCTTTCAATACAAAACATGATGAAGAATTATTAACATTAAAAAATCTAAGGGGTTGCAAAAAAATTAAGCAACAAAGGGTGAATATATCTCTAGATCAGTGGTTCTCAACCTGGGATCCCCAAATGTTTTTGGCCTACAACTCCCAGAAATCCCAGCCAGTTTACCAGCTGTTAGGATTTCTGGGAGGTGAACATCTGGGGGACCCCAGGTTGAGAACCACTGCTCTAGATAGAATTTGGAGGGCCAATATGCTAAATTTGGATTTAATAAACCCAAATAATGAAAAAAATCTATTCAAGTATACAGTTTATTTTTTAACATAAAATTTCTCAGTCTTATCTGTGTGAAAAATATACCAAGATTCAGATATCTGTCTGGGATTGTGATATTTAATTGCAAGCTGAATTCTCCCTCTCCTTGACAGAAAATACACATCCAATTTGTAGTAGCAAACACTTTTAAGATAATTAGTTTCTGAAATAGATATCTGTAGCTTTTCTTTTCATGTCATTCAAAAATACAACAAGGATGTTTTTGCTTTCATTTTTAAAAATGATTTTATGAACAAAATGACCAAATCATCTGCATTCATGTGAGAATAAGTGTCTGTAGATCCAGGAGTTGGGATCCTAAGGCATGCTGCATAAATCATTCCGGCAGTGTGCCTAATTACATTTCCCACTTTGGTTTGCATTCCCCTTAATAATTTGTGGAAGTTTATTTCAGAATTATACTACAGTGAAACATATTTCTAAGTAATAGTGTATTTGTACAGATGGATGAGGAAGATAGATTTTGAAGATCTACCAAGGATTTCAGCATCCAGCTAACAAAAAAAGCACTTCAGGATGGTGGTTTCAACACCGCTATGGCAATAAATGTAATTCAGGGTTTATGTCAAATAATAAATGAAGTATTTAACATATTGAAGGGATAAATAGCATCATTAAAATTCAGAGTAACCCATAGATATCAGAGTCACTAGACACCAAAGCCAAAAATTGAACCTGATAGCAACTTCGTTTGGTGGGAACAAGAGAGTGGGCCTTCTTTCTCAGTGGCTGCCCCTCGACTCTGAAACTCCCTTCTTTCCAGAAGGCCCCCTCCCTGCTGTCATCCTGGCAAAAAACTTTTTATTCAGACAGGCTGTTAAAAGAAAAAGGCTTTTAAGATCAAGTCAGAGGGTGCTGTGGTTTTTAGCTTTGAATATGTTTTTAAACTATCTTTATGGATTTTAACTGTGAATTTTTCATACCACTGATATTTAATTCTCTTTTAATATTTGTATATTTTAAATTGTATTGAAGTGTTTTTAATGTAAGTTGCTATGACGCTCCTTTGTGTGTGGGGGGGGACAAATGGGGGGGACACATAAGGACCATGGCAGCCATCCAGCCAATGTTTCCAGGAATTAACGCCCATCCTGGTTTAATATAGCAAAATATAACCCAGAAGTCCCCAAACTAAGGCCTGTGGGCTGGGTGTAGCCCTCCAAGCTTATTTACCCAACCGCCTCCCTAAAAAGACTTAAGATCTCCCTAAGTTTGAAATGATTTGAAGACACACAACAACAACAACGATCCTAATAAACTTGACTATCTCATCAGGCAAAAGCAGGCCCACATTTTCCATTGGAATACTGGCAAGTTTATGTTGGTTAAAATTGTTCTTCATTTTTAAGATTGTATTGTTCTTTCATGGTTTTTTTACACTACAAATAAGATATTGCAGTGTGCATAAGAATTTATGTTTTTTGAGGGACTGTGAACCAACTCTCTGCTTAAAATGTTAAGGACCTCTGGTATAACTCATCACAAGGAGGTTTCACAGCATAAAAGGGGGGGAGTGGGAATGGGATGAAAAGAACATGTTAGCACTTTGAAGATTGCTTTTTTTGTTATTTTTCCATGATCTTTGCAATAAATATTCTTTAAAACTTAAATAGGTTTATGTTCACACAAAGCTCATGATGAAATAAAAGCCAGTTAGACTAAAAATGCTGCCATGTTCCTTTTCCCCCTCTCCTTCTTCCTAGATCCTTTTTATTCTTCACAAGGGGATTTCCCTGAAGATAGAATTCAGAACCTTGGATAGTTTCAGGAAAGATAGTAAGAACACAGTTAAGAATAGGCTGAGACAACAGGAAGGGCGAGAAATCTACCCTCAGAAGGGAAATTCACTCCTGAAATTCACTCATGGGTCAAAAGGGGTCTCCATCGTAGCTCTATTGACAATCCTTTTTTCTACAACAAGCCATTTTTCAAAATCCCATTATCACAGAAAACAAAGTAAAATCTTCTGAACAGTGGCATAGACATCAAATCAAACATCACAGGGGTGTTAACCCTTCCTTATGTTATCCAAAGCTTCACTGCAATATAATTTCTTCCAGTGGTGGATCAGTTCACGGAGAAGTGCCTCACAGCACACAACACCATCCAGAGAAACATTCTTGCCATGATAATCTTTCTTGAAAAGGCACCTCACTGAATACATAATTCTTGAATTATTCCTGAGCTACTGATTGTACATAGAGACTGCAATTGCACAGGGAGTACAGCATATAAGGTAACACAATGTTCAGGATTTTCCCTTCCTTATTCAAACCATGCCAGGTCATGGTAGATTAAATTTGCTTTTGGTATATAACGGCAATTTTTAAAGGAATGTGATCAGTTAAATACAATAAATTTGACAACCGGTCACCATTATTATATTTTTAACTTGTACATTTTAAAATGTAACATTACTCTCAAGTAATGAGAGGCTGGTGCTAAAGTGAAAAGGAACCAAATACAAATAAATGTACGACTATCATTGTAATATGTCTGACCTAAGTGCATTTTTACTCAATCTTCCATCTCCTTGATTATTGCAGTAATCCATCTAGTCATCTAATAATACTGAAATCAATAAAACTTTAGCATAACACTGTGCAATTAAATCCGCTGTACTCAATTAAATTGAAATCTTCCCAGTCTCTCTCATGTGTCCAATATGGCTTGTATTGTATTTTTAGAAATTAGTTTAAATCTTCTGCAACATATCATGTTCTTTGCACTTAATTTTAACCAGAAATACACTAGACCCTTGTCACGACCCAGGCTGCAGAGCACCAATAACCATACGCAGAGGCCAGATTCTATCTAATATCTTTATTAAAGAAATATATAAAGTCAATAAAAATAAGTGTAGAATATAGTTCAGAAGTAGACCTTTCAGGAAAGGTCAAATATAGTCCAGAAAAACAATGTCCAATATATGATATTAAAGTCCAAAGTTATAATCCACTTCACCGAAACACACACTATTTTGCAAGCAATAGTGTGGGGAACTGTCCATAGTCTTGAGGCTTAAGGTAAATCCGGATCAAGGGAAACAAGGCTGGAATCCGGGAAACAGGGTCCGTGGGTTTAAAATGCAAGGCAAGACAAACTTGAGGCTTGGCAAGGTCCAACTAGAAACAAGGCAATCGTGGAACAAGAACTGAGTCCATAGAGATCCGTGGAACAAGGCAGGGCTGGGAACTTGAATCAGGAGCTGGGAACTGGAGTACGTAGTCTACACGCGATCTCACTCCACGAGCTGACGAATTGACTCCGCAAGGAATTCTTTGTGGCCAACATCTATATAGGATCTTGTTTTCCCGCCAAAGCACACTTTCTCTGGGGAATAAGAACCGAAACCTATACTGTCCAGATGCAAGACTCCTTAAACTTTCCCAAGGGAAATAGACTTAATCATCTAATTGTCTGGCAGCTATCCGAGCGCTTCTGCGAGTCGCCTCCCGCGCGTGTCTATCTTGATTATAATAAAGGCGGCGAGAAAATGGGGGAGATTTCGGCTCAAGGCTTGTTTGGCTGTCTTCTTGTGGGCAAACATCCTGCAGCTGCAAGGGCTCCAAATCTGGCAGAAACGGTGGGAAACCCAAGTTTTCCTCTTCATCTGTCACAACAGTACTAGGAACGGGACTACATGGCCCATGAGTCATCACACTATCCCCCTCCTCAAGGCCCCTCTCAAAAATGGGCCCTCTTCCTGAGGTGCGGGGCCGCGGCTTGGCAGGGTAGGCCTGATGGAAGCGGCGGACCAAATCGGGGGCATGGACTGTGGAAGCGTCTTCCCAAGAGCGTTCTCCGGGGCCAAAACCTACCCAGTCAATGAGATACTGAAGAAGGCGGCGATGAAAGCGAGAATCCAAAATGTCCTGAATCTCGAATTCCTCCTCCCCATCCACCAAAACAGGAGTGGGGGCCGGCCGGTCTGCATCAGGGTGCACACCATCCGCCGGAAGGAGCAGGGAGCGATGAAACACTGGATGAATGCGCATAGAGCGCGGAAGTTGGAGTTTGAAAGTCACAGGGTTAAGTTGCGCCACCACTGGATAGGGACCAATGAAACGGCCATCTAGCTTCCGGCAAGGGTGGTGGGAGGGCAAAAAACGAGTGGACAGAAGAACCCGGTCTCCTACCTTGATTTCGGGGCCCGGCTGGCGATGATTGTCAGCATGGCGTTTATAGTCCTCCTTGGCTTGGTCCAGTTGCTGGTGCAATAGTTGTTGCACTGCTGTGAGTTCTTGCAGCCAGTCCTCTGCTGCGGGAACTTCTGAGGTTTCAATGACAGAAGGAAAGAAACGGGGATGGAAGCCGTAGTTTGCAAAGAACGGGGTTTCTTTAGTTGAAGCCTGGACACCATTATTGTAGGCAAACTCTGACAGAGGTAACAGGGAAGCCCAATTGTCCTGCTGATAGTTTACATAACAGCGAAGGTATTGTTCCAAAGTGGCATTGGTGCGCTCAGTTTGCCCATCCGTTTGGGGATGGTGAGCCGAAGATAAACGAGAGTCTATGCCCAATAGTTTTTGTAGTGCTTTCCAGAAACGAGAGGTGAATTGAGACCCACGGTCTGTGACTAGACTCTTGGGCAATCCATGTAATCTGAAAACATGCTGAAGGAATAAATCTGCAGTCTCCTTGGCCGTGGGAAGGCCATCACAGGGAATGAAATGGGCCAACTTGGCAAAAAGGTCCACCACCACTAGGATCGTGGTGAATCCAAGGGAAGGTGGTAGGTCAGTGATAAAATCCGCAGAAATTATTTCCCATGGACGAGATGGAGTAGGAAGGGGATGCAGTAGCCCTGAGGGCTTCTCCCTTCTTGTCTTGGAACGCTGGCATACCGGGCAGGTATTGACATATTTTTCCACATCCTTGCGGATCTTGGGCCACCAGAAATCTCTTAGGATCAAGTGCATGGTTTTAAATAGTCCAAAATGTCCTGCTGGCTTGCAGTCATGACACAGGCGAAGAGCCTTTTCTCTGCCTGGTCCTGGAGGAATGTAGACATGATTTCTGTAACATAGTAATCCATCCTTAAGTGAGAAAGGGAAACGTAGTCCTTGGCGAATTTGATCTTGAGCCCAGGCATCCGCCTGTTGACTGGCTCTAATTTCCTGAGCACAAAGGGGCCCTGGAGTAGAGGGAGTTGATTCAATTGGAGTGGATTTGGTGTTTCCCACTGTGAGCGTGGCAAAGTTCTCGGGCTGTAGCAATTGGGATTCAAAGGTCTCTCTGCGCCCTGCAGCATATTCTGGTTTCCGTGATAGAGCATCTGCTTGCTTGGTCTGAGCTGGGGTTACATAATGAATCTGGAAGTCAAAACCCTCAAAGAATAGAGCCCAGCGCTGCTGCCTCTGATTTAACTTGCGGGCAGTTCTTAGATGCTCTAAATTACGATGGTCAGTATGGACCTCAATGGGAAATTTGGCCCCTTCTAACCAATGTCTCCAATTTTCAAAGGCTGCCTTTATGGCCAAAAGTTCTTTCTCCCAAATAGTGTAATTTCTCTCTGGGGCTGTTAGTTGACGGGAGTAAAAAGCACAAGGGTGAAGATGTTCTCCCACTGGTTGCAAGAGTACAGCCCCAATTGCCACATCGGAGGCGTCAGCCTGCACAACAAAAGGGGTTTTAGGATCAGGGTGCTGTAGAATTGGCTGATAATTTCTTTAGTTGCTGGAACCCCTTCTCTGCTTGCTCCGTCCAGCGGAAAGGCTGTTTTCCACGGATGCAGCTGGTGATTGGGTCAGACCAGCAGGCAAAGTCTGGAATGAACTTGCGGTAGTAGTTCGCGAACCCCAAGAATCGTTGCACCTCTTTCTTGTTGGTTGGCGCCCTCCATTCCAAAACTGCGGAGACCTTTGCCGGGTCCATGGAGAGCCCTTGTGGCGAGACGCGGTACCCCAGGAAATCAACCTCTTCGAGATCAAAGGCGCACTTTTCCAACTTGGCATATAGTCCATGATCCCGCAAACGTTGTAACACCATTCTGACGTGTTTCTCGTGTTCTGATTGTGATCTTGAGAACACCAAAAAATCGTCCAGGTATATGATCAAGAACCGATCTAGATAGTCCTGAAAAATATCATTGACAAAGTGCTGGAACGTTGCGGGAGCTCCACATAAACCGAAATTCATGACTAGGGACTCGAATAATCCGAATTTAGTCTGGAAGGCGGTTTTCCACTCGTCCCCCTCTCTGATGCGAATTAGATTGTAAGCCCCCCGAAGATCCAGCTTGGTGTAAACCTTGGCCCCCCGAAGCCGGTCTAATAGGTCCGAGATCAAAGGCAGGGGGTAGCGGTTCCGTTTAGTGATATTGTTTAGGGCTCTATAGTCCACAACTAGCCGTAGATCCCCTGACTTTTTCTTCACAAACATCACTGGGGAAGCGGCTGGGGATTGAGAAGGTCTGATGAACCCCTTGCGGAGGTTTGACTCTATGAACTCCCTGAGAGCTTCTTGCTCTGGTTCAGTCAGGGAGTAGAGGTGTCCTCGCGGGATCGGGGGCCCCTCCACCAAGTCAATGGCACAATCATAAGGCCTATGCGGGGGTAGTTTCTCGGCTTCCTTTTCATTGAAAACATCCCAAAAGTCTGAGTATTTCTTGGGCAAGGTGATGATGGCTTCAGCGTCTGTGGCATGACAGACCTTGGCTACAAGACAATGGTTTTGGCAATATTTAGAAGCAAACTGCAGTTCTCTGTTGGTCCATGAGATGCTAGGGTCGTGGAGTGTCAGCCATGGGATCCCCAAAATCACAGGGAAATGAGGAACCTCGGTAACAAAAAAGGAAATCTCTTCCATGTGTTCCCTTATCCACATTCTGGTGGGTTCAGACCATTGGCTTACTGGACCTGTCTTTAGGGGGCGGCCATCAATGGCTTGCACCACCCGGGCGTTCTTGAAATCGTGATATTGTAATCCCAGAGAGTCGGCATACTCTCTATCGATGAAATTGTTTGTTGCTCCTGAGTCTATCATGGCATGGATCATGACAGGTCCTTTTTTCGCTGACCACAAGGTGACCACTAGGAGAAATAGGACCCCGGTTGGCGGCTCTTGAATGGGGTTTCTGACCGGGTTGGCGAGCCTCTCTACGCCCGGTCGCTGGCTTCCCCCGCCGGCTTTGCGCCAGCCGCCTCGGCCGTCTTCGTCTCCACGGAGGACGCCGCCGCCAAACGAGCGGCGGGCTTTCCTTTGGCTGGACACTCTCTAGCAAAGTGGCCCCCGTTTCCGCAGTACCAACAGAGGTTTAAACGTTGGCGGCGGGCCTTCTCGGCCACATCTAATCTGGGCCGCACATTGCCCAACTGCATCGGCACCTCCTCGCTTCCTCTGGGGTATGGGGCTGGTGGCGGGGGTCTCCACACTGGACGTGGCTGGATGCCGGCGGGAGCGGGAGGTTTTGCTCCAGCTCTCCCACTCTGGCCTCGGAGCCACTGTTTTCTGTTGGCAAGCATGACTTCGGCGCGTAAACATTGGTCAATAAGTCTTTCAAGTGAGTTTGGAGGATCCACCTTGGAGATTTCTTCCAACATCTCGATGTTGAGTCCCTCCCGAAACTGTCCTCTGAGGGCTATGTCATTCCAACCGGTGTTTTGGGCCAGCACTCGGAACTCGGCTATGTACTGGGACAAGGGCCTGTCCCCTTGGGAAAGGCGCTAGAGTTTGTGGCAGGCCGCCTCTAAATTGTCCTCGATTCCCCAAGTCGCCTTAAGGTGATTCAGGAAGTTTTGCGTGGAACTTAGGTGTGGGGAGGCTTCATCGAACAGCGCCGTCGCCCAATTGGCCGCTGGCCCGTCTAGGAGACTGTAAATCCATGCCACCTTGATGTCTTCTTGGGGAAACTCGGCATTACGGGCTTTTTAGGTATGCCTGGCATTGGCGACGGAAAACATGAACCTTGGAAGCTTCTCCAGAAAACTTGGTTGGCAACGCCAGGGCAAGGAGACGGGTTCCGCGTTCCTTCAAGCCCCGTATTTCTCCCTCCTGCGTATGGAGCATATCTCGGACTCTGTCCACTTCATCCTTGGAGATGGTGTAGCTGAGCGGTTGGGCTTCCGCCCCGGTTCCGGTAGACATTCTGGCCTAGGTTAATTGGTGCTTAGGGTGGCGGAGTCAAACTGTCACGACCCAGGCTGCAGAGCACCAATAACCATACGCAGAGGCCAGATTCTATCTAATATCTTTATTAAAGAAATATATAAAGTCAATAAAAATAAGTGTAGAATATAGTTCAGAAGTAGACCTTTCAGGAAAGGTCAAATATAGTCCAGAAAAACAATGTCCAATATATGATATTAAAGTCCAAAGTTATAATCCACTTCACCGAAACACACACTATTTTGCAAGCAATAGTGTGGGGAACTGTCCATAGTCTTGAGGCTTAAGGTAAATCCAGATCAAGGGAAACAAGGCTGGAATCCGGGAAACAGGGTCCGTGGGTTTAAAATGCAAGGCAAGACAAACTTGAGACTTGGCAAGGTCCAACTAGAAACAAGGCAATCGTGGAACAAGAACTGAGTCCATAGAGATCCGTGGAACAAGGCAGGGCTGGGAACTTGAATCAGGAGCTGGGAACTGGAGTACGTAGTCTACACGCGATCTCACTCCACGAGCTGACGAATTGACTCTGCAAGGAATTCTTTGTGGCCAACATCTATATAGGATCTTGTTTTCCCGCCAAAGCACACTTTCTCTGGGGAACAAGAACCGAAACCTATACTGTCCAGATGCAAGACTCCTTAAACTTTCCCAAGGGAAATAGACTTAATCATCTAATTGTCTGGCAGCTATCCGAGCGCTTCTGCGAGTCGCCTCCCGCGCGTGTCTATCTTGATTATAATAAAGGCGGCGAGAAAATGGGGGAGATTTCGGCTCAAGGCTTGTTTGGCTGTCTTCTTGTGGGCAAACATCCTGCAGCTGCAAGGGCTCCAAATCTGGCAGAAACGGTGGGAAACCCAAGTTTTCCTCTTCATCTGTCACAACAGTACTAGGAACGGGACTACATGGCCCATGAGTCATCACAACCCTCAATGAATTCTGTTTTTTTATCATGTTTTTATGAAGTATTTCCTATAAGGCAATATAAGCCTGCTCATATATTGCTGTATTACACAAATACATCAGATATCTCAGCATCCTTTCTTTATTAAACTGAGTATTGAGACAAAGCTGCATCACAGCTTGCAAGAAAATATAACTTGAACAAAAAGGTTTCCAATTTGGCAACCTCCAAAAGCTCACTCCATTTCAGTGAACACAACAAAACCTCCAGGAAAAAGACAAAGGAATGTAAAGTGCAATTCTACATATGTCTATGCAGAGGGAAGTCTAAGCTCACTTAGGGTCCTTCACATTATATTTTATACTGCTGCTATTCCACTTAACTACCATGACAATATAGTATGAAATGCTGAGATTTGTGGGTCGGTGTTCCATGTATAATTAAAAAAAACTACTCACATACCATAAAGGAACCAGATCTTGTCTGATCTTGTAAGCTAAGTAATGTCGGCCCTGGGACTGCCAACAAATAAAGTAACAGGTCCTGTAGACTATATTTCAGAGGAAGGAACAAGCAAATCCACCTCTAAGAATTCCTTTCATCAGGAAACCCTATAAAATTAATGGAGTTGATCTAACTCAACAAGCAAGTTAAAGGTACAAACATACATACATATGTGTGTACCTTACACATATATGCCTCCAATAAGAAAAGCAATGGAATAATGTAAACAATGTGATGTAGTGTTGCGTATGTTGGATTATGACTCTGAAGACCAGGGTTTGAATTTCTGCTCTGCTATAGAAACCCATAGTTGACCCACTCTTAGATGAAGGCAATGGGAAACTCCTTTTGAGCAAATATTTCTAAGAAAATCCTAACAATAGGATTGGCGTAAGTGAGAGCCTTATCATAAGCCCGTAACAGCAACAAGGGGTAAGTGTAGTAGAATAGAAAGGTCACATATTACAGAGGAATCCAGTGTCTCATAGATCCAGAAAGGAGTCTGCCTACACACACACACACACACACACACACACACAGAGAGAGAGAGAGAGAGAGAGAGAGAGAGAGAGAAATATTTGTTGCTGTCATGGTTTTTTGAGCATGCATGTACGAATTAGCCAAAAGGCTACTGACTTCATCTAGCAGTGGAATGTGCTTTTCAGAAGTGCCTGTAGCTTGCCACTCTGTTTTTTCAGTAACATACATTTTGCTGTCAGGAGGTGAATATTCTGCAGCTGTTCTCTTACTCTCTCATTGTTGTCCAGGGGCATTGTGAAAGACAGACATGAACTCTGTAGAGGGCAATCTAATTTAAATTCCTACAATTCAGAACGAATCTCTTTTATAATGTTTTTTGTGACTTGGCTGCTAAATCTTACACAAGATATAAATTCACCTCCATTTTAGTATTGTTAATTTCATAAAGATTTGCATTCCTCAAATGCAGAGAAACATCGGAACATCTGAAAAAACTAGACACTGTTGCAGCCTCAAGATCTGCTTTAGACCGAAAGAGTGAAATTTGAAAGAGATCATCTGCTGCAAAATGTAAATTTTCTGGTTGCTATTACTTCCAACCCAGAATTTTTGCTTGTTTTGTTTGTTAATGTATACCCCATATCCACTACAGCAATGGCCCCCACATTTGGGCCACTAAATATTGTTATATTGCAATTCCCAGAAACATTGAAGATTGGCCATACTGTTCGAATCTTTAGGAGCTGTAAACTCACTAACATCCTGAATTTCAGATCTGGGGACCACTGTACTATAGGCTAATGAAGACCAGTAACTGATCCACACTCTCCTTTCTGCGTTAAATCCAGACTTCTAATCTAACTGGCTATGTCAGCAGTTGGAAGAAACTAGCAAAGAAATGCCAATTTCACATGAACATGGAAGGGATCTTAGCTAGCAGACACTGACCAAAAGAGAGATTTTGGGGTTGTGCTAGATGAATATGTAAACTCAAAGTAATACCCCCCCTTACCCACACACATACAAAATATGGGGGGGGGGGGGGGAACCACCCTATGTTAGACACAACTAACAAAGGAATAGAAAAAAGACACCCAGTATCAAACTTAATGTTGTTATGTGCCTTCAAGTCATTTCCAACTTATGTTGACCCTGAGGAGAACCTATTTCAGGGATTTCCTGAGAAAATCTGTTCATAGGGGTTTTACTATTGCCTTCCTCTGGGGCTAAGTGTGGCTTGCCTAAGATGGTCTAGTGCAGTGGTTTTCAATCTGTGGGTCCCCAGATGTTTTGGCATTCAACTCCCAGAAACTGGCTGGGATTTCTGGGAGTTGTAAGCTAAAAAACCTGGGGACTCACAGGTTTCCTCTGCTGACCAGGGAGTTGAACCCTGTTCTCTCAGAGTCCTGGTCCAACATTCAAACCACTACACCACACCAGTACTCAGTATCACACTAGCCTTATTGAAATCTAAGGGGCAATCATATATGAAATAATGCACTGTACACAGTTCTGGTCAATGCGTCTGAAAAAAGATGTTGCAGAGCTGGAAAAGCTGTAGCAAAGCCCAATCAAAATGAACAAGGTGTTGGAGCAGTTCTCTTATGCAGAAACATTATAATGTTTGGAGGTGTCACAAATACAGTATGGACCCTGTACCCACAAAAAGTGCTATTTGTGGTTTCACCTACCTATATCTGACAAAATATTTTCACAAATATGTTTTCTAGGTCCTTCAGCACAACTTTAAGGTGACTTCTGACCAG
This sequence comes from Anolis carolinensis, assembly GCF_035594765.1. Classification (NCBI taxonomy): domain Eukaryota; kingdom Metazoa; phylum Chordata; class Lepidosauria; order Squamata; family Anolidae; genus Anolis; species Anolis carolinensis. Next base: position 97,427,377 of record NC_085844.1, read on the forward strand.
AGGAGGTCCAAGGTAATTTTCAAGTGTAGGTGAACAGAAATTTTGGTGCCCCCCCCCCCAAAAAAAACCAATCACTGAAAAATAAAAGCGTTGATTCTGGTCATGACAACACACAAATAATAATAATAATAATAATAATTATTATTATTATTATTATTATTATTATTATTATTATTATTATTATTATTATCAAGATCCAAAGGAGCAGGGTGTGAAAATAGTTCACATTCCAGGATCCTTCCCAGGCTTTTGATGTTAAACTGGATTATATGAGTCCACACTGCCAGATAATCTGGGATAAACAGAAAATTTGTGATTGGATCCTGTGATATAGGTCCTGTCTGGAAGGGTCCTAAGTGGCATATAAACTTTGGCAAGCTAGGCATTCCTTCTGCATGCTACAGCAGGCAGAAATGCAAATCATGGGTCAGTTGAGCAACATGACAAGGAGGCAAAGAGAGAGGGCTCTTGCACACAGCCATATAACCCAGAATATCTGCTTTGAACTGAGTTATCTGAGTCTACACTACCAGATATTCCAGCTCAAAGCAGAAAATGTGGGATTTTATTCAGCTATGTGTGGAAGGGGCCAGAGAGAGGACCCTTACAGAGCTCTGTATCCCACAATATCTGCTTTGAACTGGATTATCTGAGTCTGCACTGCCAGATATTCCAGCTCAAAGCAGAAAATGTGGAATTTTATTCAGCTATGTGTGGAAGGGGCCAGAGGGAGGATCCTAGATAACCCAGTTCAAAGCAGATATTGTGAGATTTTCTGCCTTGATATTCTGGGTTATATGGCTGTGTGCCATATAATCCAGAATATCAAGGCAGATAATGCACATTATCTGCTTTGAACTGAATTATATGGCAGTGTGGACACAGATAACCTAGTTCAAAGCAGATATTGTGAGCTATTCTGCCTTGATATTACAAAACAAACACACTGGCTAAGGCTAAACCTCCCCTCTCTCTCCCTCCACCCTCCCAGTCCCTCACCAAAACAACTCCAAAGTGGGAAGGAGACTTTGAAACACTGGGATTGCTCCTTCCTTCCTTCCTTCCTTCCTTCCTTCCTTCCTTCCTTCCTTCCTTCCTTCCTTCCTTCCCTGACTCTGCTTCACTGCATGGTCTTCACCTGCTCTGCTCTCTCTCCTCTCCGCTCTCTCCTCTCTCTTCCCCCTTTTGGGAAGCTAGTTCCCAACTCTATTGTTGTTTATTGTGTGGCGGGGCCGCACGCTGTGCCTCCTGCATGGGGCTGGTTGGCTAGCGAAGGAGGAGAGATAGACAGAGAGGGACTGAGGAAGGGAGAAAGAGGCAAAGGCAGGGACACCAGTCTGCAGTGTGGGGAATAGAGAGAGAGAGAGCCCCTTAGCTGGCACCGCCAGGGCCCCGCTTCCAAGCGGGTGAGTTTGCCATCCTTGCACCTTCACTCGCAACTCTTTCCTCCATGCTTTCTGTTTTTTTTCCCCCTCAGCTCCCACCCGACGCCGACTTCCCCGTTCCCCACGTGCTAGGCATGGGCAAAGTTGGTCCCTCCAGGTGTTTTGGAGTTCAACTCCCACCGTGCCTCACAGCCTCAGGCCCTTTTCCTTTTCCCCCTCAGCCTCTCACCTCTTTGGCCGAGTGGATTTGCTTCTGGACGGCCTTCTTGCAGGGGTAAATGGTCTCCCTGAAACTGGGCTGGAACGCAGGCGGCCTGCGCGGCAGTGGAGGCAGCAGCCGATTGGAAGGCCTGCACACAGGCTCATTGACCATGCTTTTAGGGCGATGGGCCTGTGTGCGTGCACAGGCCTTCCAATCGACCGTGCGGTCGACTGGAAGGCCTGCGCCATGCGGATGGGTGGCGCTCTCCAGGGGGCTGCCGCCACCGCGGGGGCACCTCGATGGCGCCCCAGGAACAATGCACCACCAGCAGCCGCTTAATTGGCCTCGCCGGTGGACCACCTCTGCTTCTGACAGAAGTCAATCATTTAAATATGATACAGAAATATACCCCCACCCCTTTTAGGGGGTAATACTGAATATAAACGTATGCATGGTGTGGATGGTCATCCACTAAAACAGAGTGGTTGGAGATTCAAGACAGATGGGAGGAAATACTTCTTCCACAGTGCATAGTTAAATAGGAATTCTTAACCACAAAAAGTAATGATGACCACCAACTTGCAGCTGCCTGTAAGTGGCGATTAGAGAAATGCATGTAGGATAAGGCTATTCCTCTTTCAGTTTTATAGGAGTTCCTCTCAATTAGTGAGTGGGAAAGTGCATCCCTGAGTCCTTTTTGGAGTTCAACCCACATTTTAGCTGTTACAATGTAACTTTTCTTGGCTCAATGCAATGAAATCCTTTTATTTGTAGTTTTGTGAAGCATCAAAGAAGGTTAAAGGCCTTTAAAACTACAATGATTCCACAGTATGGGGCCATGGTAATTAAAATGCTGTCAAATTGCATTAATTCCATAGTGGATGAACCTTTTTGGTGGAAATATGAATTTGGAAATATTTTAAGTTAAATTGTTCACCTTTTTTCCAAACACAATAATAGTCTTAATAATCTAATGAGAGGTCAAGCTTCTCTATTCAAAGACCTAAAGCTCCTTCCTGTTTCTCACCTGGCCATCCACACCCTACAGTTCCAAGGATTCCCTGGAAATTACTATGTAAGTGTTTGTATTACGTATCCTATCCCATCCAGTTAATCCTCTTTACAAAGTAAGAATCAGAGAGCTCAGGAATGCTTACATCCCAGTAAAACATTTTAAATATGAAAATGCATGATGAAAAGGTGAAGCTAGGGGGAAGCTTTTAATTGTAATATTTTCCTCTTGCTAATTAGTGCAACATCCAGCGGGAGTGCTTTCACACTTGGATCAAATTTTGCTTCTTCTTTTTTTAAAATTTATGCCATTCTCACTCAGTGAGAATAATTAGTGGTTGAGTGCAAAGAACTTGCTTTGTTAATATGTTATTCACACTACTGTTTGAATCTTGTTCAGTTTTAGCGAGGCTGTTATTTAGAGAGGCACAAATTGCAATCTACTTTATTGAGGTGATGTTTTAATTTAAGATGGGCTATAAAAAGAGATGGTTTAATCAACAATGTACAGCTATTACAAATATATTCAGACCACAGTCCACTTGTATTCATTCACAGAGCAATAGTTTCAACTATTTCTTCCTGATGTTCAGGTGGAATTTTCTTTCCTGTAGTTTGAAGCATTGTTTTGCGTCCTAGTCTGCAGGGCAGCAGAAAACAAACTTGCTCCCTCCTCCCTATGACTTCTCTCCATGTATTTGTAGATGGCTATCATGTTTCCTCTCAGCCTTCTCTTCTAGCCGACCAACTCATGACGATATTTTCAAATAATAATAATATAATAATAATTTTATTCTTGTACCCCGCCTCTATCTCCCCGCAGGGACTCAGGGCGGCTTACAAATGCAAAAGAGTATACATACAAAAAAAACCATCAACCACCAAAAACACACAAATGAAAAATTAAAACATATGATTAAAATCAAACCATTAATAAAACAAAGTTAAAATATATCAATAAAAACATAAGGATGGGCTGATCAAAGTGCACTGAGACTTGTAAACATAGAGGAAGTTAAAGGTGCTATAAGAACACTGGGGAGAACCCAAATGCGAATTGAACTCTGACGCTATATAAAGAAATTACCCATGCGGAGGCAACCAATCAAGGATAACCATTTGTTCAAGAGTTTAGCATTCAGGAAGGTGGTAATTATTCAAAAGCCTGTGTAAACAACCAGGTTTTCAGGCTTTTCCTAAACCCTTCCAAAGTGGCAGCTAGCCGAATTTCTCTTGGGAGTGTGTTCCAGAGCCGGGAGGCCACCACGGAGAAGGCCCTACTAAGGCAAAGGCTTTGTAAATGAAAACAAGACATGCATTCACAGTAACAAACATTCTGGCCTTACTGGTTTTCTGTGAAGATCTGAAAATGTAAGAATGGGTGATAAGTATAAATCCCTACATATAACATTTTAAGTGTTTTGTGGCTCTGGGAGAATTCGCTACGTAAAAACTTCTGAATGCTTGGATCCCCAGTGATTAAAACTATCAGTCTGCAAATATTTCAGTTAGCTGAATTGTGATTCACCTTACATCCTTCTCAGTAATTCTAATTTAAATACACCCTTGATGTTCAAACGTCTGAATCTTTGAAAGCACCAAGTATTAAAGAGTGACCCTCATATGTGTGGGAAACCTTTTTCATATCTGTGACCACATTCTTTCATGCTTTGTAGGACTGTGTGCCAATGGGGTTGGTGGATGGGGTATCAATGGGCATCCACACAAAAGGTGGTGGGTGATCACCTCAACCTCACATATATATGCCTAGGCATCCAGACAGAAGCACACACTATTCATTCAGGCACATATTTTCACTTTCACACATACTTCTTTACAGAGTAATTAGGTTTGGAGAGGAGGAGCTCCCATTGGCTTCAGTGGGAGGCTTTTTTTTTCCAAGCGGAATTGCTAGTCTGGACATATTGAAGGGATACAGTATCCATCTTCATATGGATTGCTATATGTAGAAAAGACAAAGAAAATCCTTCTGTATGCTTATGATCCCACTCTTCACAATAATGTACGGACTAGATGTAACCCATTTAAGACCGTTTGCCCATGCCTGAAACTTAAGATTTACTTCATAGGATCTCCTCTAAGTCAGGAAGATTGAAAAAGAAAAAGTATTTCCAGTGGTGACACTTTGATCATGGAACACTATTTCCTGACAAGTAGAGAAGGCACTAATAGTCTTTAAATGTTCTGAGAACAAGTAAAGGTTTTAAAAAATTCACTAAAACCTTCAAAAAAAACCTTTGCATTTCTTGCTTAAATTCATTAAAGGATTTTTTCTGTCTCTCTAACTTCATGATTCATTCCTGTCTTCCTGTTTTATTAGTGAAACCTTTTTTTTCTTGCAGGCCGCTTAAGATTTCTGTCTTGTGAAATACTTTAAGCATTGGACTATGACTCTGAGACCAGGTTTTGATTCCTTGCTTGGCCATGGAAGCCCACTGTGTGATCTTAGGCAAGTCATATGCTTTCAGCCCAGAAAACCCTGTGATAGGTTTGCCTTAGGGTCACCATAAGCTGGAGACATTGTGAAGATATACAAAAATAACAATGGAAAATGAATACAGAAATATTTATATACAAACAATGAAACCCAATCTCCTCATTTTTCTATATAAGATTGTACAAACTGCAATGTTGCCCTTTAAGGTCTGAATGATTGCAAACACTGAGTTTTAATCCATTAAAGTTATACAAAAAGAAAAGCAAACCCATCCTAATGACTGTATGCATTAAAACATTTTTATAACCTAACTATTTTGACTTGAAAGATCGACAGCTTTTTTGATCCTGTGCGTACCTCTTTGTCAAGCCTTCCTCAACCCAGTCCCAGGGCAAGTAAGCCAGAGGCAGCTGCCTTGGTTAATCTGCCACTCTTCTTGTGACAGACAAGTTGTCCTGAAGGATCTACAGGAGTGAAACTGATGTTGATAGAAAGCACCAAGGGGAAGTAACTACACCAAACACCACTTCTGCACATTTTCGTAAGCCTTTAAAAAACAGCACATTGGCTGTCAGGGCAGCCTCCAGTATCCTGGAAGATGAGGTGCAAGGAAAAACATCAATCATTCTTCAACTGCATATAAATAGTGATATTTCTGGTTTAAAACAAATGATTAAGGCTTTTAATATGTGGAATCCCCTAAAAGAGACAGCTTGGACATTAAAATGATATCCTCTCCCAATTCATATGAAAGGGTAACAGTGGGAAAGTAACAGGCCTGAAGGTAATATTAGAAGTCTTACTGCACTTTTGTGTACAATATAGCTCATATTCACAAATTAAGATAAATTGGGACATACTGAGCACAGTGCTCATGCTGCTTTGTCTTACCAGTGAAGGAACTAAACTAGCATTCTGCTGTTAAGGGAACATTAGTAATGACTTCCTGTGTTATGAAGGCTTCCAGTTAGAGGGCAGGATTGGTAGGAAGAAATCAACCATAAGCTGGCTACTAGAACATAACAAAATGTTTCACTAGAAATCATTGCTTGCTTTGTAAAGAAGCTAAAGTACTATGAATTTAAGGAGTAGGAACATTTTAGAAAACAGTGGTGGGAGAACAAAACTTCTTTATTTAGTCTGGAGAGATCATGAGTGGAGTCAGAACTAAGAGTGCTCAACAGTAATATTTATTTATTTATTCACAGCATTTATATTCCGCCCTTCACACCCTGAAGGGGACTCAGGGCGGATCACATTGCACACATAAAGGCAAACATTCAATGCCATGACATAGAACAGAGACAGAGACAAGACGCAGGCTGGCCTCGAACTCATGACCTCTTGGTCAGACTGATTTGTTGATTTGTTGCAGCTGGCTTTGCTTTCCAGCCTGCGCCACAGCCTGGTTTAGAGGTTTAGATCCAGTTGTTTGTCATCTTAGGCACTAAACATTAGGCACTGAACATGTTTACCATTCAGTGTATGTTACTGAAGCTGTGAAAGTACCTTGAAGACAGCTACTTCTTTTTGCGGCTGTGTGCCTTCAAGTTGTTTCCTACCTAAGGTGAACTTATCACAGAGTTTTCTTGGCAAGATTTATTCAGAAGAGGTTTGCCACTGCCTTCCTCTGAGGCTGATAGAATAACTGTAAAACAAAGAAATGTACTATGTGATAACTACAGTGTGGAAAGATCACTGTACATTGTCCTCAAAAGGGTAATAATGCTGTGCCTGCAACTGGGCCTACAAGCAGTACCTAAAGAGAGGGAGGGAGATGCATGCATTCCAGGGTGACATTTCTGATTGAACATATCTATGTACATTGATTCATATCTCCAATAATCCACAGTGAAAATATATCACCTTTTCAAATGGTGAATGAGAACACTTTGTGGTAAGGATTCATAATGTCTGGGCCATACCAACCAGAAGCTATCAAAAACTTGTTTTCATATTGTTAAACCAAACATAAATCTGAGACCTCTAACTATAAATTGTGTTGCTGTTATTGTTATTTATACTACTACTAGCTGTCCCGACCACGCATTTCTGTGGCTTATGGGAATCATTTGTTGGTGAAGTGGAATAGAAGTGAATAGCTTTGCAGTCTCAAACCCTATCTTCTTATGCGAAGCCTTGTTTGGTGAGCTGGAATACAATGGAATAGGCTTGCTGTTTGAAAGGCTGGATACTTGCGTTCTAGGGGAATGGGGTTTTTTGCCAACTTGAATTGCACTGAATAGCCTCACTGCTTCAAAGCCTGGCCACTTTCTACATAGGGGCAATCTTCATTGGCCTAGTTGAATGGGGTGGAGTAGCCTCGTGGCTTCAAATCCTGGGTGTGTTCTATCTAGGTTGGCCAGGTTGAACAGCACTGAATAGTCTTACTGCTTGCAAGTCTAGCCACTTTCTATCTTGTGGAATCCTTGGTTGCCCAGGTTGAATAGCAATTAATAGTCTCGGTGTGGCAAGTACAAATGCTGCAATTAGTCACCTTGATTAGCATTTAATGGCTTTGCAGCCTCAAGCCTGGATACTTTCTGTCTGGGAAATCCTTTTTTGGGAGGTGTTAGCTGGCCCTGGTTTTTTCCTGTCTGGAATTTCCCTGTTTTCAGAGTGTTGTTCTTTATTTACTGTCGTGATTTTAGATATTATATTGCTCTGTATTATTATACCACAGTAATTATTATATATTATATTTATAATCTTCTCTTATCTGCTTAGAACTGGATTATATGATGCCCCTTCTACACAGCTGTATAAAATCCACACTGAACTGGGTTATATGGCAGTGTGGACTCAAGATAATCCAGTTCAAAGCAGATACTGTGGATTATGTGCCTTGGTATTCTGGGTTATATAGCTGTGTAGGAGGAACTTGAGTCTACACTGCCATATAATCCAGTTCAAATCAGATAATCAGCATTTTATAGGCAGTGTGGAGAGGCCTAAGTGCCCTCTGCCTGTGCCCTGGGTGCCATTTTGACTGAGGGAATTGCTAGGATATAAAGTGGGTGGGGCCTAAAGGGGGTGGGGCCTACCATTCTGAGCCATTTCTAAAGGGGGAAAACAGCTCTTTCTCTTCCACTAATTTGGGCTTTATTTTTCTAGGTTTTTTTGGTTGAAAGACATAGACTGGATGATTATGACTTTTGTGGCCAAACTGGGTGTGATTTGGTTCAGTGGTTTTGTTGTTTACTCCATAGTAAAACGGCACATTACATTTTTATATAGATAGATATACAAATGCACTTTATGTAATAAAATCAATTGCTAAAAATTCAAATCTGGTACAATAATTTTTAAAGAACATAAAAATAGTTTATAAATCAAATGCAAAAAATGTAGAGACATACATTTTTATTGTTATCACTACTGGTATCTAAGCAACATGTAGTGATTAGAGGTCTCCATTGGAGTGTCTCAGGGCCATCAGTCTTCAACATTTTTATGAATGATTTTGGCGATGGGGTTGAGGGAATGCCTATCAAGTTTGCAGATGATACATAACTGGACAGTTAATGAACTCATTGGAAGATAAAGTTGAAAAAGAACTAGATAAGCTAGAAAATTAGGCAACATGTTATATATTGAAATTCAATAACAAAAAATGCAAAATTCAACATTTAGGTTACAAAATCCAAATGCACAGGAATAGGATGGGGGATATATGGCTCAGCAGTACCACATACAAAAAGGGCTTTGGGATCATTATTGATCCTAAGTTGAATGTGGGTCCATAGTGTAAAGCTGCAACAAAGAAAGCAAATGCTATTGTTTTTGTTTTGATTTTGTGCTGTTGTGTCCGTGCATGGCCCCATGTAAGCCCCCCCCGAGTCCCTTCGGGGAGATGGGGCGGGGTATAAGAATAAAGTTATTATTATTATTATTATTATTATTATTATTATTTTAGTTTGTATTAATAGGAACACCATTTTCAAATTGAGGAGAATAATAATCTCACTATATTTTGCACTGATTCAGTTCTGGATTTAATTTTAAGAAAAATATAGACAATTTGGAGCAAGTTCAGACGATGGCAATATGGGGGGTAAGAACTATGGAGAAGGAAATGTATGAGGACAGGTTGAAGGAGCTGAGCAGAAGACAAAACAAAAAGAGGACATGATCACACCCTTTAAAATGTCAAGTACTGTCCCAGAGAGGAGGAGACAGGCCTATTCTCCGCTGCCCCAGAGGGCAGAGACTGGTGTAATGGTTTTAAAGGTCAAGAGGATAAATTCTAATTGAACATTAGAAGGAAATGCTTGAGGGCAAGAGCAGTTCAGCAGTTGAACCCCTTGCCTAGAGAGCTGGTAGAATCTCCTCTAGATGGTTTTTTTAAAGACTGGACAGCTTCCTGTGAGAAATACTTTTTAAAATGATACCCAGAGCTAGAGGTGGTTTGCTGTTCTGGGGGTTGGATCTCATGGCCCATGAGGCCCCTTCCAGGTCTATGATGCTGTGCTTCTAATGCAGTTTGCCACCATTTAACCGCCACATATTAATGCTATGGAATGATGAGAGCTGTGGTTAGCTGAGGCTCCAGCACTATTTGGCAGAGAAGGCTAAAGAACTTGTAAAACTATAGCTCCCATGATTCCATAGCATTGAGTCATGGCAGTTAAAAGGGGTGCCACACTGCATTAATTCTACGCTGTAGGTGCAGCCTATATCTCCCATATGAGCTTGCCTAGGCTCATGAGAAGAGGCCTTCACAGTGACTTTGGAACTCTCCTTCTGTGGGCAGCCAAACATTTTTATTTCATTTTAACAAGCTTTTAAAGTAGTAAGTTTTTAAGAATGGACTAATGGTGCTATGTATTTTTAATCTGACCTTTTATAAACAGCTTATGTTTTTAATTGCATTTAATTCCTTTTAGTGTAGGTTTGGAATGTTCTAATACTCTGAATAGATCAATTCCATTTTAATGATCATTTTTTATGTTTTTAGCTTTAATGCTCTTTTTTAAAAAAACTGTAGGCTGCTTTGGCTCATCATTTTGAGAGAAAGGAAGAATACAAATAAATGTCATAATCGTCATCACAGTTAATATTTATCACAGCTCTAATCCGAACCTTTGATAACATTTCAGACCTTTACACTTACTGCTCCACCTACTCTGCCCCATGGCTCCCTCTGAACTGGAGTTAATCCTCCTCCAAAAATTAAAGCACACTCCTACACTGTGTAGGCAATATGTTGCACTGTTGCAAAAGGGGAAGCAGCAAAAAAAGCAGAGCATCAGAATTTGTAAAAACAGATTTATGTGTAATTCAAGTGCATCAATTGTTCTGTTCAAATATAAACAGAGAAAAATATCAAATTAAAGGTACAATAGCCAGCAAGGAGTGTAGGAATCACAAGTAGAATCCTCTGTTCCTTTCATCAAACTGGATTGATCATATCAAGAAGGTTTGCGTGAATATATGTATGCATGACCTGGTGCATCTAAGCGCACAAGAATACACAAGATAAATGATCTTGGTTGAACTTATATGGCTGTGAATGAAGAAAAGGATTTGAGTGACAGAAACCTGTTTTCTATTGTTGAGAAATTGAGGAATCCACCTAAATACATGTAGACTACATATGAATATGTGTGAGAATCTGCAAGGATGGGAACAGAAAAGAAGAGTGTCAAGAAGTCTCTATTGAATATTTCAATTTTGATTCCCACCAGTATACTGTAAGTAGAAAACTCTTATAAACAGGGATATTTGTTACAGGAATTATGAAAGTGTTTATTCTAGCCCATTTTGCTAATTGCTAACTCCTTCATTTAAAAAGAAACTATCTTCCAGATTTTTCATACTGAGATCTCTGCAGGGGGGGTTGTATATAAATATTTTAATATATGACTAAACAAATACATTTTGTTTGTACATTTCAGTTCTGCACACAACCCCTCATGACAGCAGCCTATGTAAATGGCAGTATGAAAGATGAACTAAAGAACCATTGCATTTGTCCTGGTGTTATTAAGGAGCAATTGCACTGACGAAGTATTGCAGTTTGACACTACTTTGAATACCATGGCTCAATGCTATGAAATCCGGGAATTGCCAGCTTGTAAAAGTACCAGCACTGTGATTCCATAGGACTGGGCCATGGCAGTCATAGTGGTGGCATTACTTCTACAGAGTAGATTACTTTTATAAATCATCATGTGTCCTCATGGCTTCTTTTTAACAGAAATGGCTTTGGGTGCAGTGTATCTCATGCACAGGCCTCCATGTAATCAGGATTCTGAACCACATTAGGCTCCCCGCTGTGTGGAAGGAAACACATAAGGTCAAGCATTGGTGTTTTTCATTGCGTGTCCCATTCTCAAAGATCTGGAGAGACTATCTACATCAATTGAATTAATCTAAATGAATTTTGATTGAGAGGATAATAACTAAATGGGGATCTGGGTACCACCATGTAACTGTGCCTAGAGGACATTCTTGATGGGAGATCTGTCATACCAGTATGAAAGAATTTCAAATTCAAAAGGGGAAAAATAGCCTTTGACACTTACAATGTAAGCTCTGGCAGAAGTATGATCTTATACATACAGTGGAATGTGATAGTATATAGAGAGTGGAAGGGCAATTGGGATCACCCTTACATGCAAGCTGGAATATGTCCAAAGGAAGGCAATCAAGACTGTAAAAGGTCTGGAAACCATGCCCTATGATGACCAACTTAGGGAGCTGGGTATGTTTAGCCTGGAGAAGAGAAGACTGAAAGCTCACGATAACCATCTTTAAATACCTGAATGGCATGTAGATTACAATGCAAGCTTGTTTTCTGCTATTTCAGGGACTAGAACACAAACTACTTGAGCTATAATTAATTCCACATAAATATAGGAAAAACATTTTCCTACAAGAGATGTTCAAAAACAAAACTGACTGCCTTGGAAGAAGGTGGGCTCCCTTTCACTGGAGTTTCTAAACAGCGATTTGATTGCCAGCTTCCACAAGTCCTTTAGTTATGTATTCCTACATAACAATGCATTCAAATAGATGGCTCTGGCAGTTCCTTTGAACTCTATGATGCTAAGAATCAGACCACCTTTTCATTCTTATTTTCCAAAATATGGTATCAATTATGTCATTCTTACAAATGCTTTCTTAAATTTCCAGATAGACTACAATGCTGTGCTTGGTTATTCTCCTTTAAAGGGTGGTGAGAGGAGGGGATAATGAGTCACCTAGGCTGGGCTCATTAGTACAGACTCCCTACTGGTAGAGGGTGGCAGCCAAGGTGAAATTCAAGACATGATTTTTATTCAGTCTGAGAAAACCAGACAATAGATGAGACTACAGATGGGCCTCCAAGGATGCCTAAATAATGGATTTTAGGGGTGTGGAGCTAGACCCCAGGAACAATGCTTTAATTCTATGCTTTCCTCCAGTGCAATAGATTTTAAAAAGGAAATAGAGCAGATGCTCCCCAAGGAGGGGAAAAACTCATAATTGCTTCCTTATCTAGAGCTCTGTACGTTCTGTTAGAACAGAAATGAGACTTGAAGGAATTTGTCTGTGCTTATCTCACAGAGAAAACTGTTAACAGGAACAAGAGCAATCCTCTGCATGTGTATTTTAGGGGGGGGTTGAGGGGAGTGAGTGAAACAGAGGATAGAAGACGGATGGTGGTGATTGAAAGAAAACACTTAGGAACAATTCACAGATTACCTTCTGCTGTTTATTTTCCTCTTTTCTCCTCCTGAGCAGAATAAAGAGTAAACTGGGGCCCAACAGGACATTGCAACAGCTGTGTCTGCTATTTATTACACATTTTGTGTCATTACTCTAATCACAGATCTTTCTACTGCTGGCTTTTTCCATGTCCCAATTTTATTTTTTGTACACTCACTTTGAAACTGGGTGAGAGGAAAGGAAGCAGGAAAACTTGGGACATCTCTCTACTTTCCCAATATTTCATGATAACAAGAACATCATCAGAGGAACAGTATAGTAGTAAAAGCAAATTAAGAAAGAGAAGTTGTTAATAAATTATGTTCAATTTTAACAGGAGGAAAACAGTTTGTTGAAGCAACAATCTTCTTCTTTTTGTTGTTTCTTAATGTACCATTTTGTGGGGCAACACAGTTTACGATCACTGTCAAACATTCTTATCAGAAGGGAAAGGAAACTCAATTGAAGATTTAATCAAAAACAACAAATTGTCCCAAAATATCATGAAGTTTGAATTGACATGCAGTACAGTTTCTAGGATTATTTTAGTACTACACAGATAAATTATGAATATATTTATATATTAATTTTATCAGTTTATTCAATAAAGCAGGGCAAACTTATCATTAATGCACCACTCCAGATATTGTTGAACTGCATCAGCCCCATACACCATAGCCAATATAAGGAAGAAGCATACTAATAATATTGCTAGGATACATTATTTCCATCACTGGGGAAATAAACTTTTCCGCATGTTCTTTTAGGGATAAGGGTTTGTTTTTAACATATTTGGGAAGGGAGGTGCTTCTTGGGCCATTTTAGAATCAAGAGAAGCCTTTTTTAAACAACAACAACAACAACAAATGAGCAGAAGCCATTTTCAAAAAAGTTGTATCTTGAGTCTAAATTGGTCCAAGGTGAGCTGAAAACATGATGAAAATGCCAACCCTTGGGGGGTTTTGGCAAAAACTGTAAAAATGTTTTTACCCCCAGGGGCTTGAAATGTGGTGAGAATGCCATCCACACTTCCTAGAAGATGAGGGGATTGATTTTGGAGCACTTTTTGAAAAATGCTAAAAATTAATTTTGACCTCTATAGGTACTTGGGGATCACAGAAATGGTCCAGGGGTGTGGCGGATCAGGTGTATCCCACAGGCTTGTCTTTGCTCATTCCTGGTTTACAGTAATGTCAGAGTCCTGCCCAGCAAGTCTCTGTAAATCAGCCATCCACAGAAATGTAGTTGAGAGGCAATACGAGGTCAACACATGAATCAATCAGCCAAGTAAAGAGGAGACAAGAGGGTAAGCCATTAAGTCCCTTCCAACATTCCGAAGTTAGGAGATCTCACCAGCACAGTTTACAAGAATAGTCCACAATCCAACATCCAGGGTACAGTCCATCTTTCAATCTTTAAGACGTGATGCTCCATGCTGCAGCTAAATACCCACATCGCTACCAGGAACTATCTATTCAAAACTTCAACTATTTATGCAGATTTCTCAAGTGATCCCACCTGCTGGCCCTCTTCTCAGACAAACTGCTAGATCTCCATACTTGAATGCCATCTGTCCTTAATTGTAGCTGGTCCAGAATACTTAATCCCTGGTCTCCCATCTCAAAGTCCTGATTCTGCCCTTGCTCTGAGCGGTGGGAGGGAAATAGAGTTTTGGAAGTAAAAAAGGAGGGGAGGGTCTGGTAGGCAAGGAAAGGAGTGTGGGCAATTAGGCCTCCCTTGTTGGAAAAGGGCTTGTGCTCTGGGAGAATGCTGCTGCTGCTGTTTTGGCAGCTCCAAACTTTAATTTCCCTGAATTTCTGAGGAAGAGGAGTAGGCGGGAAGCAGCATGGCACTGTGGAGACTATTATTCGTGGAGCCCCAAGGGCTTCATGGAGCACACTTTGAGAACTCCTGGTTTAAAGCATTACATGCTGTAGACCCATTTTGCATACAGTTACAGTTGCCATAACAGTTGATTTTAATGGAACTAACTTTTGTGTCATATATGTGTGTGTGTGTATATATATTCATTTTATTTGCAGCTCAAGAGTAGAAAATGGATTTAGTGGACAACAAAAGAGATTTAAAGATGGGCTTACATTTAACCTTTAAAATGTGGCATAAACACTGAAAACTGGGAAGCTCTGGTCTTCGAGCATTGTAACTAGGGGTCAACTATTACCAACAGTGCTATGGATTACAAGTGAAAGGAAGAAATATGCCAAGAGGAAGGCACATCAAGCAAACTGTCTTTCACCTGGAAACCTATATTCTCATTGTGGAAGATCATGTGAATCCCGAAGAAGTCTCTACAGTCACTTACAGACCCACCGCCAAGATTCTACCTTTGGAAGATAATCATATTCGGCCATGAGGGATCACACCTGTATATTATAGTACACAGACATACAGGAAGCAACCCCAAAAGGACAGGCTGGTTAACCACTCAATATGAACAACCCATTTTGAACCACTCATGCAACAAAGCAACATTTACTATATTTTAAATATGGTATTACGAAAGGTGTGCAAAAATCAATCTTGAAAAAGAGCAAAATGAGCTTAGATGAAAAAAGAAAAGCTCCAAACAAAACCTCATCATTTTGCAGTAAGGAAAATGACAACCCAAATCAAAAATGTATATTTAATGGCTAGGAGTCAATAGGGTAAAACTGCTTATGCACAAGCTGTTTTTAAAACTGCCTCTACTCCCATGCAGGGAGATGCCAGAGATTTCCTTGCATAAGCAAAAACAACTGGTAGTCACCTGCTGTACTTTGTGCGCATGCACACACATACACTACCACCAAAGCAGAATGTAAGCACAACAAATGCCTCATACCAGAGGGGACTGTCTCACTGAGGCTAACTGCTGTCCCAGCCAGCCCAACAAAACTAGCAAGGCCTACTTGGCCCTAGAGAAACCCTAACAAGAAATCATAGCCTTGGAACTATGATACTTCTTCTAGGCTTCCACCCAAACACTCCAAAGCTTGCTTCCAAGAGGCCCTGTTTAAAGACAGGAAGCAAAAAACCAGTCTGACCTCATCTTGTCACTGGATTTTTCTGTATATTCTGTTCTGGAGAGAGTACATGCAAGAAACAAACAAAGAAGGAACCAAGTCAGTCCAGAATGATACAGAGAGCATCTGAACAAACAGATAAATTTTCAAAACAATCCAGTATCTTGTTAGAAATAAACCTCACACTGCTCAATTCTGCAGTCCTCAATAAAGAACGGCTAGCCCCCGGTGGCATAGTGGGTTAAACCACTGAACTGCTGAACTTGTTGACTGAAAGGTCAGCGGTTAGAATCCAGGGAGTGGGGTAAGCTCTCGCTGTTAGCCCCAGATTCTGCCAACCTAGCAGTTCAAAAACATGCAAATGTGAGTAGATCAATAGGTACCAATCTAGCGGGAAGGTAACAGCACTCCATGAAGTCATGCTGGACCACGTGACCTTGGAGGTGTCTACGGACAACGCCGGCTCTTCAGCTTAGAAATGAAGATGAGCACCAACCCTCAGAGTTGGTCACAACTAGACTTAATGTCAGGGGAAAGCTTTTACTTTACCTAGTTAGCATTAGGCTAGGCTAGGCTAGGCTAGGCTGAGGGAATCCCCCCCCCCACCTCCTATCTATCAAGAAATGTAGTTCTTATATTTTTAAAATAATTTTTTTGAAACTTTAAAGACTGAACTCTGCATCTTTGCCTCATAAGCTCAAGAATTATTTTACAGCCACAACACTTCACCTTCTGCTTGCTGTGAGCTGACTGCCTTATTAAGTATACTGCTTTTGTAGATGCTCAGCTGTTTTTGGGAGAATTCCCTAAAAGATCTAAGCACAAAAACTGTTCCAAATTAAACAGAGAGTGAAAGTTATCCTGGACCTTTCCTTTTGAGGTAGGTTATCCCTTTATTTGTGCTTGTGTTACTGATATTTTAGGACACTAAGGTATGCTTGTCGCTATCCCATAGCATTCAGGATAGTGGCAACTAACTGTAAGGATGAGAGGTGGCACTGTGCAGCTTCTTATTCTCATGCCATTATGACAAATTGGCTATTCTAAGCTCCGCTTCTGGGTGGAAGGTATAATTCCACACAGCCATTTTTTTCCTTTCTTTATTATTATCTATTTAAAGAAGCCAAGGGATCTCATCCCACAAGGTAAGGCTCAGCACCATAGTGTAACCAGGGGCTATTGATGGTCTTTCCAGTCAATCACCCCAACAGCTTCATCACAGGTTGGTGTCAGGCCAGCATCAACATCATGCAATAAGAACTATCACTGAAAAAGATGGTCCTGCTACTATACTGATCTGTCACCTTTGAGTGATAAAGTCCTCAGTCTCTGATTCCCTCTTTTGAAGGTCAGCATGTGATAGTTCAATCTCTGCTTTTAGGGCAGGATTTGGCAAGATTCATTTAGAGGAGGTTGTCAATTGCCATCCTCAGAGGCTGAGGGTGGGACTGGTCAAGGGTTACCGAGTGAGCGTCTATGGTTAAGCAGGGATTTGAACCCTAATCTCACCAACATTCAAACTAGCTCTCACATGCCATCTTATCTTCTGAATAGGCCATAACTTTTGTATATGAAATTTATAGTAATTTTAGCCACTGCTTACTGAAATATACCTCTGCTCATACTGTAGCTTTGTGCAAAGAACATAGAACTTCTGAAATAAAACCACGTAACACAAGAAAGAACATTGATCTTACCTCAGAAAACCTTTGTATATCTTGGGTTAGAGTTCCTACTCTTTTCCACTGAAAATGTTTGAGTAACTTCAGAATTGCAGGATTCACAGCATTATCAGATGGCACTGTCCGGAAGAAATAAGGATACTTTTTCTTATCAGCTAACTCTGGTGTTGTTGCAGCAAATGAGAGCTGTAAAACAAAAGTCATAAAAATTCTGTTAATTTAATCTATCTATTTAAACTGTGCTTGAAATAGAAAAGTAGACTGTTGATATTTCTGGAAATGTTTTCTTATTACAAACCAAGCAGCCACCAATATGATACTGCATATAAGTTGCTATTCTAATAAAGCATGTCTTATAGAGGGCCAAGGCACACAAGTCATAAATTTTGGTATGTTGATCAGCATTTACCAATACAGTAGAGTCTCACTTACCCAACATAAACGGGCCAGCTGAACGTTGGATAAGCGAATATGTTGGATAATAAGGAGAGATTAAGGAGAAGCCTATTAAACATCAAATTAGGTTATGATTTTTCAAATTTCTCACCAAAACATCATGTTATACAACAAATCTGGCAGAAAAAGTAGTTCAATACTCAGTAATGCTACGTAGTAATTACTGTATTTACAAATTTCGCACCAAAATATCATGATATATTGAAAACATTGACTACAAAAATGCGTTGGATAATCCAGAACGTTGGATAAGCGAGTGTTGGATAAGTGAGACTCTACTGTATGTGCAAAACAATAATATAATTCACATTCCAAAATTTGTATAATTCTTATTGTCTCTTTATATTTATCAACAGTCTGAATGCAAGAAAATGCAAAATGACAGATTTAACTTGACAGATGAGATAGGTAGCCAGCCCACAGACTCACTCACCTAACTTAAAAGGACACACAGCCTTAACCCTTGCAATGCAAATAGTGCCAACAGCCTGTCTTTACACCAAGTCTGACAGCAGAAGGGAAAAGTGTGAATCCATTTTATTTTTTCCAGGATATTCCTTTGGTGATTTTAAAGAGACAGTCATTATTCATGGAAAAAGAAAATACTGTACTTCAAAATGTGATTCTAGTATTCAAGCACTGTTTTACACATATCAAAAATTACCTTTTTTTCTGAAATAGGATAATGTGTTTGTGTCCCACTTGAGATAATAAGAAGCACACCCATGCCAATGTTACCATCAACACTGTCTTGTGAATGATTTCTGTACTTATTGTATACATAGTTTAATGCAGTTGTTGCCGGTGGCTTACATTTGCCCTTCATCTCATTGCGTACTCACTCCACAAACCTTGGCTAGAATCTAAAAAAATTATTATAGAATCTTCCCACCAGGAGAAAAACCTTGATCCTTCAAAACCTTTCAGTTTATACCCTAAAAATCTAGGGGAACAGTATGGAAAAAGGAAAGGGACTTGCAAGGAGAGGATGTGTCAGCAAACACTTCCCCTCCCTCTCGCTTTGGCTACATTCTCCCTTGGATCTCAATCCCATCTGTGAAAATAATTTTCCCTGTATTGCACAATTCCCAACTCATTTTTAAATATCAGATTTTTTTTAAAAAAGACAATAAGTATTTTTTGTATGCTATTTAATAATATTGTTTTTCGCCATACTTTTTTAAAAGACTATCCATAGGTGACATACATAAATGTGGCTTATTTGCATATCATAACATAGCAAAACAAGTATGATTTCAAAAGACTTACTGAAACATGGTACAATGAGTTTCATGATTGGAACATAGCAATAAAAGGGTTTAACACAGGCATGGGCAAACTCTGACCCTCCAGGTATTTTGGACTTCAACTCCCACAATTCCTAACAGCTGATAGGCATTGTGGGAGCTGAAGTCCAAAATACCAGAAGGGCCGAAGTTTGCCCATGCCTGATTTAACCTATTGCAAATAAATAGATCATTCAGTAAGGAGAAGTAGTATTGAATGCCAAGGATGTATACACCTGTGAGGGGTTCCACAAATTAGAACATGAAAAACAGATTATAGCTTTTCAGTGAAAAATTAAAGGAAGTGACCTTATGGATATCTACTTTTGGCTCCAAATCAAACCGAAGGTTTCAATGTTGCCTTCCTAGATCAAATGGCCAAATCTTCAGAAGAGAAAGAGAGAGCAATAATGGAAAATTTCAACCACTGTTTTGGAAGTCACACTCTGTCAAGAGTGTAAAGTCCAATGAATTCTTCATTAGTGTTACAGACAATTTCATTGCATAAAAGGTGGAGGAAGCAATAAAGGAGTCAGTTATTTCGTATTTAGAGTAATTGGTCAATGGCACGGAAACTGACGGAATTTTGAATAAGAGTGACCATGTACTCTTGAGATTTATCACACAGAGGAAAGAGGAAGCCAAACATTTTCAGAAACGCCCTTTGAACTACAAGAAAATGAACTGATTTCAGTAAGTTTAGTGAAATTATGGAGTCTCGTTATCATAAATGTCCAAAGGGAAGGTAGTTCATTGTACATGGAAGGTTTTGAAAGCTGAGATATTGACGGAACAGTTGCAAATAATTTCAATGAGGAAAAGACAGGGATGTCTAAAGAAAGTGGAGCAGATAAGCTGTGACTGATAAGATGTACAACAAATGGAAGAAGGGGAAAATTCCAAAGCAGAATGCAAAGGTATTGATAGTATTTGTAGGGGGTACATGAAAAAGCGAGAGCTCAGAATGAGCTCAGGATTACTACAGAGGTGGTTAACAATAATAAAAGGGGAGTTTTGGTTTTTGTTGAGATCAGAAGGAAGCACAAGAAACTGGTATGGGCACTGTGTAGAGAAGACAGTGAAATGCTAGCAGGAAGCAGTAACTGGGAAAAAAAATAGAATGAATCATGCAATGAGGACACTACTACTCTAAAATGAATTCAAGTCTCCAGGGCCAGATGAGCTTCTTTCAAAAATACAAGAGGAACTTGTAGATGTAATCTCAGACTCACTATTAATAATATTTAAGGATTCTTGGATAACAGGAAAAGTCCCTGCAGACTGGAAGAGGGCAAATGCTTCCTTATCTTCAGAAAGCAGCAAAAAGAGGACCCAAATAACTACCAATCAGTCAGTTTGACGTTGATACCAGAAAAGTTCTTAAAGAGAACATTCAACAATCTGTGCACACTTTGAAAATTATGTTGTGATTATTAAGGGCCAGCGTGGGTATGTCAAGATCAGGTCATGCCAAAGTAACCCAATCTCTTTCTTAAAAAATATAGAGTTGCATTTGAGGAGTGCTGTAGATGTAGCATCTCTTGATTTCAGTAAGGCTTTTGACAAAGTTCTCCCATGGCCCAAGGTAAGGTACTACATGTAGGCAGGGAAAATGAAACACACAAATATAGGGTGTGACACCTAAATTAAAAGTAGTCTCTGCCTTCTACTTTCACTAATGTTAAGGATACAGGACCTCAGTAATGTGAAAAAACACAAAAACTACTGTATTTTTACCTGAGAGAATGTCTGTCTAGGAATTTCTATATCTTCTGAACAAGACTCTGAGCTCAATCTGTGCTTAATTTTCACCATAAAATCACACTGGAGGACATAGAATTTCTAGAGATAACATTTTAATTAAATCAATGAATAATCAAATCTGCAAAAAAGTCAATCCCACAATTGTGGAGGGCCAACTGTAGTACAATATGAAAAGGGTCTAGGGATCTTATTAGACCACCACAACAACAATTTATTGATTAGCCAGTTGGCCTTATCAAGAACAGACAGTACAAACGCAACATACAACATACATCTAGTTCACTTAAGATAAAATACAGATATACAGGTAGAGTAAAACCCTGCTCGTTCGAGCCCCGCTCGTCTGAGCCTCCGTGCAATCCAAGCAGGTGAACGGGGAGGGCCGTTCACCTGCTCGCTGGCGTGCATGCTGCTAGGTGCAAGCTACCTACATGCAGGGGGCACCTCCCAAAGGGCGAGCGCCCCGTGCGTGTTGCTAGGTAGCTTGCTATCTACCTAGCAACACGCACAGCTGGTTCCTTGCATGATGAAGGAGCCGAGGCACGGGCGGGCAGGTGGGTGAACGGGGAGGGCTTTTGCGGCCCTCCCCCTTCACCCGTTCAATGGCTGGCCCAAACGCCCACCGAACGGAGAGGTTTCCTCTCAGTTTGGCGGGTGCTTGGAGCCAGGGAAGCAGGAGTTGCTTCCCTGGCTCCAAGCAGCCGCCAAAGGGAAAGAAAGCCTCTTCGTTTGGCGGATGCTTGGAAGGAAGCACCCGCCGAACGAAGAGGCTTACTCCCTTTGGTGGCCACTTGGAGCCAGGGAAGCGACACCTGCTTCCCTGGCTCCAAGCCGCCGCCAAAGGGAGAGCAAGGAACCTGGTAATCCGAGTGATCCGGGTTGACTGAGCTGAGGCCCGCCCGTTTAACTCGAACTACCGAGGTTCTACTGTATTTGTCTTCTTGGTGCCAATGTTGCTTAACTATAGATCTATGCATCAACTATTCTCATCTCCCATACACTGCACCCCAATCTGATCTATGTACTCCGATCTCCTTTTAGCAGCTTTAAAGAAATACAGGGCCACTTTTGTTGTCAGAGTGGGGTTATAGCCGGCCAAAAAAAATGAAATTTTGGCCGCAATATCCCAGCTTGTTTTATTACAAATAAAAGGTCATAAGTATTGTTTCCTTTCTTTTTCATATAGGTTACAATTATGCAAAGTGTGGTTCAAGTTTTCGACTTCAGGGGTGCCACAGATACATAATCTTTCTTCGTATGGTATGTGGTTGAATCTGCCATATCTCTCCACGGACTCCATTTGTTCCAATCTTGCCCTGGTGAAAGTGATTCTTAGGTGTCTTGGCATATCTACTTTTAGGTACAGCGCCCACTGGAAATTATGTTTAAAGCGTCCTAACCACTTCAGAGATCCTGTGTTTGACAGGGTGGCTATGTCTTTCTGGGCTTCAATATCTAGGATCCTTTGGATTACTGTCCTTTTTTCAGCATCCCTATTCTTGCCTAAGGAGGTAATTTATAATCCGCTGAGTATCTGTCTTAAAAATTTTGATTGTGTTTATTCCAGTATTGGTAGTTTGCTTAGGCCCCAGATTTCTGCTCCATATAATATCATGGGGAGGATTTTTGCTTTATAAACTTTGATTATCGGAGTTAAAGAGCCAGGATATCTGTGGGTTAGCAGTCTTGCCAGTGTGTTGGAGCATGCCCTAGTTTTGATCGTGCAAGATTGGGCATGTGTCAGCCAAGAGCCAGTCTCTGAGAATTCTAAGCCTAGGTATGTAAAAGAGCTAACCTGTTCTACATGCTCTGCATCTAGAATCCATTTGTGTCTAGATGGGTGCTTTCCGAACACCATAATTTTTGACTTAGATTTGTTTATTGTCAGCTCATTTTTATGGGCGTAGGTGTTAAGTTTAATCAGTAATCTTCGTAAGTCTATTTGAGTATTAGACATCAAAACCATGTCATCCACATATAGAAGAGTATTTATGTGTCTATTACCAATTTTACGCATGTGGACCTGCTGAGGTGGTCAGGCAGGTCATTGATATAAAGATTGAAAAGTAAAGGGGCCAATAAACATCCTTGTCTTACACCTTTGCAGGAATCTATTCACTTTGTCAAGGCACCACTGGTTCCTGTTCTAACCTGGATATGGTTGTTGAAGTATAAACCTTTGATCAGGAGTAGTAATCTACCACAAGCTAAGCATGAATCAATGATATGATACAACAGTGAAAATAGCCAATGAAAGAGAGATTTATAAGATTTTTGTGTGTGTCAGGAGCAACTTGAGAAACTGTAAGTCGCTTCTGGTCTGAAACAACTGGCAGTCTGCAAGGACGTTGCCCAGTGAATGCCCAGATATTTTGATGTTTTACCATCCTTGTGGGAGACTTCTCTCATGTGTCCACATGGGGAGCTGGAGCTGACAGAGGGAGCTCATCAGCGCTCTCCCTGGATTCAAACCAGCAACCTTCAGGTCAGCAACCCAACCTTAAGGTTAGCAGTCCTGTCAGCACAAGGATTTAAACCATTGCGCCATTGGGGGTTCAGCATATAAGATGAAATAACAAGAGAGACAAAGGAAGTTTTTATATTGTGATGTTGGGCAAGGCCCCATGTGAGCCGCCCCGAGTCCCTACGGGGAGATGGGGCGGGATGCAAGAATAAAATTATTATTATTATTATTATTATTATTATTATTATTATTATTAAGTAGAAGAAAGGTTAAGAAGAAGGACATATGTTCAAGGCAAGAAGAGGTGTAAGTTCCCTTTGGCAGGTAAGTGAAAATCAATTATCTTCTACTATTAATGGGGCCCAGTTAGCCTCCTTCATGATTGTTGTTATTCTTAGGAGATAAAGGTAGACTTTAAGTGATTCTACTTGATGCTAGACAACAAAGTGAGCTTTACTTCTGCTGACCAATCCCATAACAGTGGCAGTAAGAACAAAAGAATCCAATCACAAAACATCCTATTTTTCCATATGCTCATTAAACATATGCTGAGAACTTTCTTCTTCTTTATTCATTCAGTCATTTCTGACTCTTTGTGACCTCATGGACCAGATCTCCCTGTCGGCCGTCGCTGCTCCCAGTTCCTTCAAGGTCAAGCCAGTCACTTCAAGGATACCATCCATCCATCTTGCCCTTGGTCGGCCTCTCTTCCTTTTTCCTTCCATTTTTCTCAGCATCATGATCCTTTCCAAGCTTTCCTGTCTTCTCGTGATGTGGCCAAAATACTTCATCTTTGCTTCTAATATCCTTCCCTCCAGTGAGCAACCGGGCATTATTTCCTGGAGGATGGACTGGTTGGATCTTCTTGCGGTCCAAGGCACACTCAGGATTTTCCTCCAGCACCGAAGTTCAAAAGCATCTATCTTCTTTCACTCAGCCTACCTTATGGTCCAGTTCTCACATCCATAGGTTACTATGGGGAATACCATTGCTTTCACTATGCAGACCTTCGTTGCCAGTGTGATGTCTCTATTCTTCACTATTTTATCAAGGTTGACCTTTGCTCTCCTCCCAAGAAGTAAACATCTTCTGATTTCCTGGCTGCAGTCTGCATCTGCAGTGATCTTCGTGCCTAGAAATATAAGGTCTGTCACTTCCTTCATGTTTTCTCTCTCTATTTGCCAGTTATCAATCAGTCTGGTTGCCATAGTCTTGGTTTTCTTGATGTTTAACTGCTTTTGCACTTTCTTCTTTCACCTTGGTGATAAGGCTCCTCAGCTCCTCCTCACTTTAAGCCATCAGAGTGGTATCATCTGCATATCTAAGTCACCTTGTCTGTCTCCTGAGAAATTTGTATAAAGACCAAGTAGCCACAGTAAGAACAGACCACGGAACAACAGACTGGTTCAAGATTGGGAAAGGAGTACGGCAGGGCTGTATACTTTCACCCTACCTATTCAATTTGTACGCAGAACACATCATGCAAAGCGCAGGGCTTGACGAATCCAAGGCTGGAGTTAAAATTGCTGGAAGAAATATTAACCTTAGATATGCTGAGAACTAATGACTGCATGATATGAATTGTACATGCTTGGATCTGTTGCAAAAAAAACAGCAGAAAGATTCTAATACCTCCTTCATTGGCTGTATGGGAAATCAAAACGTATGAATATACAGCAATGTGGAAAGTTATGACATATACTCACTTAAGTGAAAAAACCCACAACCATAATGCTTTTGTTTAAAACTGATCAATGTTTATTGAACACTGAAAAGAAAATTTGTGCAATCAACAGATATAAGCTACATTTTAAGGATGAATTGGACGTTGTTGAAGAATTTAAATTGTTTGTACTGTATTTAATTCAATATATATATAAGATTTTATGATATCTATAAAAATAGTCAGTAAAATCCATTAGGCTATTTTTGCGATAGCATGGAAATTGAGATTATCATCAAGCAACACTTGTTATTGTTTGTGTTTTCAGTGTTTGGTAATATTACCTTTAGTAACTGGGCAATCTCTTTTTTAGGGGTGGAGAACACTTTGAATTTTGTGTCGCTTTTAAGCTGTTTTATGAAATCAAAGAAAAATTTTGTAGAAATATTACAGAATGTGTTTGTTCTTAATTTTTCATGAAAAATGTGCAGAGACACATTTTAAGTGCAGTTTTATTAGCCACTATCCATTATTTGTAAGTCTATTAATAAGAAGCCTTTTAAATTAATGCGTTTCACTTGCTGAGAAGGTTGAGAGAAGCTGAACAAAAAAAGTGGCTTCTTTCATAATACCTTCCATTCCAGTCAAGGAGAAAAGTGCCAAAGTGTAAAAGAATCCTGCAGTGAGCATGACTGACAGGTATTTCTGACCAAATATGATGGCAGCAAAAATAAATGCTGTCAAGCAGAAAGCTCAGGACTCTGTAAGGGAAATATTTTGTGGAATTATGCTTCTAGTTTATTTTCTTGATGTTCTCATTTGGCTCACTTTAGACATTTCTTTCTCAGCATTTATTTGCTACTGGTTGTTATCTAAACGCTTCCACAGAAATCTTTATGGCACAGTCACATTTTTAGATCTTGCAGTAATTATCAGGAATGCCATTAGGAAATCACTGCCCTTCTATGATTACCTGGAATGTTCTTTCAGTTGGGTTCAAAAGGACGAAACAAAAGGCAGGGAAGGATAACAGATAAGCTAAAATATAGAGAATTGTTTGCCCAAGAGGCTGCCTATAAGAAACTTGACAGTGTGTCAACAGCTATTGAGAGCAATTTGAAAAGACTTCTTTGGGCAGGCAGTAGGGAAGCTGAGCATTGGCATTGCAAAGTGCAGTCTTCCTCATCCTTTCATGACAAGCTACACCTGCCAAGCCTCAGATACTTTCCTGGAATTATTTTATTAACAGTGGCCGTTCACTAATATCATGCAGCAACAACTACTGCTTTGTGAACTGCTACTACATTATCATCTGTATTTTGGCATTTCCTCTACCTTTGAACTTGCTTTCAGCCATTCTTTCACTCTGAGACACAGATGCATATCTGATAAGTGAACATAATATTTCATGCATATGATTAATTAGGTTGCCATGCACAAAAGCTCATACCATAACAAATGTGTTCCTCTTTAAAGGTGTCACAAGACTTCACCAGGTTCCAAATGATTTTTAAGAGCAATATGTTATCTTATAGATATACAGTATGACCCCTAAACCCACAAAACTAGTAGCCACAAATTCACCCTCTCACATCCTTTTTAGGAACTTTCTAGGTTCTACAGCCAATTCTATAGTATGCTTCCACTGGAGGACTCCATAGAGCAGACATGGGCAAACTTGGGCCCTTCGGGTGTTTTGGACTACAACTCTCACAATTCCTAACAGCCTCATGCCCTTTTCTTTTCCCCTTCAGTCACTTAAGTGGCTGAGGGGGAAAAGAAAGCAGCCTGAGGCTGTTAGGAATTATGGCAGTTGTAGTCCAAAACACACAGAGGGCCCAAGTTTGTCCATGCCTGCCATAGATACTCCATGCCTGCTGGAGTATCTAGCAGGTTTCTAAAGAGAGACTGGATAGCCATCTATTAGGGGTACTTTGATCATGAGATCCTACATGACAGGGGGTTGCACTGAATGGCTTTTGTGGTGTCTTCCAACTCTATGATTCTATAATACTATAAAATTACTAGAGAGGTTACCTTTCCAGAAAATTTCTGGATCAGAGATAGTTTTGCCAGTTTCTTCCTCTGAAATATAGCCTACAGTCTACAGATGGGATCTGATGCTTTTAAAATATGTAAGCTGACTACCATCTATAACATATCTTGATCTGGAGAGCAGGACAAATAGAATATCTGATTCTTGCCTTTGCCTATTTAAATCATTCTTCACAGCAGAAACAGTACAAAAAACAGATACGTCTGGACATCTTCTCTATTTGTCTTTTGGACATGGTTTACTAGGGTTGGGGAAGGGTGTGGAAGAAGGCATATGTGCCACTCAAAAGAATAAATCTAAAATCAGACTGGGTATTCTTTTTTAAAAACTTTATTAAAAATTACATTAAAATAATTAAAAAATAAATTAAAATACAATCTATAAAACAAATAAAGTCTATAAATAAAAACTCCATTGCAAGACAGTAATACAATGAATAAAATATAATCTGGTCTTCAGCATCTAAAGGGGCATCTTGACCAGTCAGAAACAACAGTGTAACAGTAACCTGTATAGCCCTGCTTCTTCCCAGTCCCCAATATGAGCTTTTTAAATTTTCATAACATAACAAAATATGTATGATGACAGGTATCAGAGGAGAGGTTCACTTTAGTAACTATTTCCTTCACTTGCACCAGATAGTCAAAATATTTTCAAAAATGGATTATCAAATGTATCAATTATCTTTCTGTTAACATTTAGAAAAACTGGATCTAGATGTAGATTTAGATCTCACATTAGTTTGATCTGTATCCATTGCTTATCTTTATTGATTAGTAGGATAAATTATGCTAAAGCTCATGGAAGATACATGAAACAATTATTTGGAACCATGAATAATTTTGATGGTTTGCCCAAATAAACATTATTCTAAGTTAGCCCATACTTGTTCTTTGCTGTTTGTGCAGGAACATGGTAGCAAGTTAAACATTTTTAATAGTAGGGCTGCATAAAAATTTCAATCCAATTTGTTTTTTATCAAAGTTTGCCCAAAAATTTCAAAATACAAATGTGGGAGGAAGTTGAATTGACATAATACTTCATTCCCTATAGGACAGGAATTAATTTCAAACCTTTGTGGGTTTTTAGCTAAATGTGCCCAACATTCATAAAATGTAAATGTGGGAGAAAGAAAAACTGGAAGATTTGCTTTCCATATAGTACATATTGTACATATTTCCATATTGTACATATTGCATATATTTCCATATAGTACAAGAAAGCCTGCTTAAATAAAGTGTCCTTGGTGGGTCGGGCTCTTTATTATCTTTCACTACAAACAGTTTTCTGAAGACCACTGCTAAAAAAAATGCAGCTTTAACTGAAACTGGATTTTACCAAATGCCCCTTCCAATACAACAGAATGGAAATAATATGACCTATGTACCATCTCTGTCTTTTTTATACCCATGGACTCTTCCCAACTCCTCTTTGAAATCACCATCAGAAAAATACATGGTGAAAAATGTGATTCTTCTCCCCACGCATTGCTGGAAGACTTCTGTAGAAATATTTTTATTCTAAGACAAAATACAAGACCAAAATACATACTGTCCCCTATTCATACACCAAAAGTTATTTTACAAAATCAGATTGAAGAACTCCCAAAAGGATCCCCACCTCTCTCTCCCTCTCTCTTTGAATTACCCCATATTTATTAAAGTCTAATACACCATTGAATCTAATACGCACCTCAATTTTCAAAACCCTGAAACCCTAAAAAGTATTTATGATATTACGCAAATCTAATGCATACCCTAATTTTAAGAAGGTAATTTAGATAAAAAAGGTGAGCATTAGAATCGAGTAAACCAGACAGAGGAATAAAAGAAGAGGCATGTGCCAAATACGGCACACTGAAGCAAAAACTTTAACTCCACCAATAAAGTGGATAGGAAATATTTTAGTCATACTGCACAGAAAAAAGCTATGAGGTTTAGATTACAAACCTGAGTTAAAATGTCAATTCGGTTGCTGCACTGTCTTTGAAAAGAGAAGTGACCAGTCAAGCAAATCCTAACTAGTCGGCTTAATGTCAGTACCAATAAATGATCTAGAACATATCATTAAATAGACAGCCTTCAGGCATCCAGAAAAAATGCTATGATTAGTAAGAATAAAAGCAGTCTATTTTGCACAATCTTCCTGAAGAAATTACCATGAAAAAATGTATTTCTGTCTCATACTGGAAAGAAGACTCTTGAAACAGCCAACATTATCTAGAATCTCAGCAAAAGTTCTTCATATCTTGATGAGCCTAGTCCCAGATGGTATTGGCTTAATAAAAGTAGAAGGTTAATTAAACATTGCCATTCTGATCTCACCTCTTAGAAATAATGATGAACTGCAATAAAATACAGAAAAAGACATAACAATTGATTACCGGGTACACTTAAGAATAGGAGTAGTCAAACAGAAAAGATGGGAAATGCTCCTGCACCACTCATAAGAAGCAGTGCAACCCTTGCTAGCTGGGGGATTCTGGAAGCTATATTCTCAAAAAGTAACTTTTTTACTGGTTTACTATTAAAGGGGCCATTCCTCTTTTTGCATCTGCATACGCAGTCTTCATACATATAACAATAAACCGGGTATTTTATGTTTAAGCACCAGCAACACCAACAACAGAAATTATAATAGAAAATGTGTTTCCAAAATTATAAACTATTCAGAGATCCTTATCAGATTGGAAAAACATAAACTTTCCTAAAGCTTATAAGCAGTAGGTGATAGCTTTTTGAGCACAAGTTTTAAATTAATGTACCTATTACTTTACCACAAGATGTAACAATGTCCATCTGCAATTTAAAAAAATTGATCAAACTAAGGTGCCTCAGAAATTCCTAGCCACAACAACTGACAATGGACGTTGGAGAAAAGATATTTGCATTCAGGGGTTAATGTTATTCCCATTAAGCTATTGAGGTTCAGAGGATATTGAATAAATAGCAGTATGTTTTTATTGGAGCATGATCTAGTCAAATGCAAGCACTTTATCATACCACTGATTTCACTTAAAATGTCATAGTAATTCTTAAAATACCCAAAAGGTATCAGATCCTGTCTGATCTTGGAAATTAGGCAGGGTCAGCCCTGGTCAATATTTAAACTGGAGACTGGCAACAGATACCAATTGCAATGGCTATGCTTCTGAGGAAAGAACTGGCAAAACCAGTATTTCTTGACTAAAAAATTACTATGAAATTAATGGGGTTGCCATAAGTCAAGTGAAATGGTCAGCTTTGACTAGACTGTGATCCAATCTAGGGATGCATGATGATGATGCCTTTGATGGATAGTCACATGAACGACAAGGAGCACACATGTACAGATGGAGCAACAGGAAAAGCAGGCTGCGAAAAAAGATTGGAAAATGTCAGATGTTAAATATATCAAAGCCAGTCAAAACCAGAAACATCCTAGTTCTATTTTGCAGCAAAAATGCTCGTGACTTCAGCTCTTCTGGGTGCACCAAGAGAAGGAAGCACATTTTAAAACATTCCAACTGTGCTATTGCATTTAACATACAGAGAAGAATTAAATATTCTTCTGCATAGTGTATAAAAGTCAAAAGTTAAATTATTCTTAAATCACGTTATCATTCTCAGTTTTTCTTAACACTTGCACTTAATGTAACACATGGCTATCAGTTGTTGTCTTTAAAGTACAGAGTCTGCAAGTGTGAAAACAGCTGTGACAGTAACTGCTTTATAATCACAACAATTGAGCTGTCATGTCAGCTTTCCACCTCTAATTTGTTTTAAGAGTATATAGAATGTGGATAAGAAAAAAGTCACATTAAAAGTGAGTAATCAACACAGGTTTGCAAAACAATAAATGAAAATGATCTCCAAAATGTGATACACGTTAAATGTCTTTGTCAAGTCATTACTAAGAACACCCTGCAGAAAATGAACTTGGAAGAATTTTCATGCAGACTCTATTATATGTTATTATTGTTAACAGTGCACTGTAGGCAGTGCTGTTCATGATCCATTTACAGGAAAAAAGCAATCATATGACAGGAAAACTGCTGGAGCTGCCACTTGTACCTTTAATAGCAACCACGAGTAACTGGCAGAACTTGATGGGTGAAACTGGAACTCCTTTACATTCAGGCTTTTTGTGACAGAAAGTTAGAATTTAGAGGAAAGGTTCAGCTATCATTTTCTTCCAGTTAAGTAGGTGCTAAACAGGAACACAGACAGGAAAAAGAACATTCTCAGCATGAAGGATAGGGACTAAAATACCTATTTGGTACATGGTTCCATGTAGAATTTCCGGTGATCAGTAGATTTACTGGAAGGCCAAGTGTAAACGGCCAACTCCTAGATGTCTAGGAATCTTCTAAGTGAAGAGACAAAGTTATATGGAAGCCAGTCTTGTAGCCTTTAAGAGCTATTCACCCTTTCAAGTTCGATGACTGTAATATTAAGTACCATATATACTCGAAGATAAGCCGATTTTTTAAGTTCTTTTTTTAGGCTAAAAAAGCCTCCCTCGGCTTATAACGGGGTCAAGCCGGGCAGCAGAGCCTGGAGGCCCCAGTGTGCTTTCTTTTCCAAAGCCTCCTTCCTCTGCTTCTCCTCCCTGACTGGAGTTATCTTATTTTTTAGAAAGAGTGTGTGAGAGAGAAGAAGGGAATGTTTTGAAAAGGGAAAGGAGAGTGAGTGAGTGAAGCTCTTGCAAGCCAGGAAGAAGAAAAAGATTGCATGGCTGGAAGGAGAAGAAAAAGAGAGACTCTTGCAAATCTGCAGGATTTATTATTTTATTACTGTTATATTGCAAGAACTCAAAAGGGAGAGAATGAGGGAAAGAAGATATGTTTCCTTTCCTCCTTGTTTGTATGGCTCTCTTTCAAACCCACCCAATTTTCTCAACTTGCAGAGGAGAGAAAATCAACTTCCTGGTCAACTTGAGTGAATTTTCTTTCTGGTGGGGAAGAAGCAATATCTATTTCACTCCTGCCCCATGTCTGTTTACAAAAGAAAATAAAGACCTATGTTTGCAAAAGTCAGCAACAGAAGGTGTGTGTTTCTTTTTATTCCTAAGGAAACAAAAAAGTGGTGAGGGTTTTTTTTTTGGGGGGGGGGGGGTTTCAAAAGCCTTTTCTGGCTACTTTTAAAATTTGAAAAAGGGAGAAATAAAAGATGTGGGAACTGGGAGCAGAACAGAGGCCCAAGTTTTTTTTAGGGTGCTTTGCTTACATTTCTTCCTTGAGCAAATGTATGTCCCAAAGCTTGTAAATAATACATAGATTTCCCCCCTAGAAATACATTAATTTTATATATGAATTTTCCCCTCATGTTTGCAGGTCTTCACAAATCCTACACACACACACACACACACACACACATATATATATATATATAAAGAGAGAGAGATTTCCCTGTATCTGTCTATCTATATCCATATGCATGCATTATTTTTATATATGGATTTTCCCCTCATATGTTTGCAAGCCTGCAAATCCTATATAGATATAATTGTCTATATAGAGATGTCTAGATAGATAGTAATATAGATATATAGGGCTTACAAATATTACAGAGGGGAAATACACGCACAAATATATATAAACATGTCTAGATAGATATAAATATAGATACATGGGGCTTGCAAATATTATAGGGGAAATGCACACACACATATATAGACAGAGAGATGTCTAAATAGATATAAACAGATATATAGGGCTTGCAAATATTGCAGGAGGGAAATGCACATATATAGAGAGAAGATTTGCAAATGTTTCAGGGGGTAATGCATATGTGAAATTACTATATATAATTATAGATCGATATCTAGCTCTGCATTGTTTATATAGGCATTGAATGTTTGCCTGTTACTATGTTGGAAGCCGGCCTGAGTTCCCATAGGGAGATACAAATTAAGTTGTTGTTGTTGTTGTTGATACCATATCGTTTTTGTTGACCCTACTTTTTCACTTACAGAGCAGGTTTACTCTTTTTCTTTGAAATATGGTAAATATTCAAAAACATTTAACCTACTGATGCCTCAATGTAATTTTATTGGTATCTATTTTTATTTTGACATTTACCAATAGCTACTGCATTTCCCACCCTCGGCTTATACTCAAGTCAATAAGTTTTCCCAATTTTTGTGGTAATATTAGGTGCTTCGGCTTATATTCAAGTCAGCTTATACCCGAGTAAATACAGTACTTTGAAACCTAACTCTGTAACAGAAGGAACTGCAACAATCCCTTGTAAGCAGGTGAGGGGCAGGCTATAAAGCCGACATTTTCCAGCATGAAGTTGATTGAAAAAAAGCGCATTTTACAATGGCTGCACAAACTGCTGTGCCTGCCGAATATGCAGATGACAGTACAGGGGGCGAATGGTATCTGCAAGGGCTTGTTTCCAGGACTCCTCATGAATATCAAAATCCATGAATGTTCAAATCCTTTGATGTACAAAAATGAAATAAAACGGTATCCCTTATATAAAATGGCAAAATCAAGGTTTGCTTTTTTATTTTTAAAAAAAATATTTCAAGCAGTGAATGGTTGAATCCATGGATACAGAACACCAGCTTTCTTAAGCATATTTTTTCATCTCTCTCATAGGAGACATCATGGTTTTAGATTCTGCTTTCTAAAGAATCTGAAATCTCACTAGCAATATGATGTTTATTTGCTGTATATACCTTACAATGAGATGAGCTATGCCTAACTTGATATCCTCTAGATGTGCTCAAGTACAGGTCCTCCTATCTTTTAAATAGAAAGGCCAGTAGAAATGGTGCTCCAACATAACCCAGAACAAGCCAAGGATAGTTGGAATATACACTACATCAAAGTTTTAGTGTTGTTATTTGTAACTTATAACAACTCTATAAATTAAATATCTCCAAGAACCCTAGTCAACAACTGCTTTGATCAGATCCTACAAACTCAGGGCATGGCTTCCTTGATTAAATCAATATAGTTTTAGTGCACTCTGTCTTTTCCTTCTTCTTACTTTTCCTCTTAGTCACTTTGACTCAAGTAGGTCCAAAGCATAAACGCCTCCAGGAGCCGCGGTGGCGCAATGGGTTAAACCCTTGTGTGGGCTGAACTGCTGACCTGAAGTTTGGGTTGCTGACATGAAGGTTGCTGGTTCAAATCTATGAGACAGTGTGAGCTCCCATCTGTCAGCTCTAGCTTGAAGGGACATGAGAAAAGCCTCCCAGCTAATACATCCAGGTGTCCCCTGGGCAACGTTTCTGTAGACAATCAATTCTCTCACACCAGAAGCAACTTGCAGTATGTTCTCAAGTCGCTTCTGACACGATTTAAAAAAATGAAAGCCTCCATTTTGTCATCTCAGCATTGAGCTAATCAACATGTAAATTGTCTTCATGGACTACCTAAAATGGCCTAAAAATATTATTTTAACTCATGAAGTCTCCAGCAGGGGAAATTCAACTTGAAAACATATTGCACCTGCCTCCATATGGTTTAACATTTAACAAAAGAGAAAAGCCTTTGGACATATCTGTATTTGGGGGAGACATTGCAAGCAGTCGAGAGACCCAAGGTCAGGAACTTGGATCCACCACTGTACTAAATCATACAATGATATAAAATATTAAGAAATAGGCCTTCTCTAATTACTATACACTACATATTTATAATGCATGTTCTAAAGACATTATACCATCTTTATGAATGACCACAATGGTCAGTATCCAGGAATTTACCATTTTAACAGAACCAGTACAAATATCATATTCATATTAATGTGATTCACAGCCCATATATGCAATGTAAATATGCTGAAGCCAATATCATTCTGGCAAATGATAGAATGCTAATGTTTTCCGACCATAGCACTGTGGTTTCCTAATTCCATTTCAGCAGTACTTTGCAAGATGGGATTACTTTTACTTCACTGAGTGGTAGATATTTTAAGGAAATTGCCACACCTTATGCCTGTGCTATGGCATAGGCACACACATTAACCAGATGTAGACAACTAGAAAAGTAGTGGTTATCATTCATTATTTTAATGTTTCTTCAAGATCCCAAACCACCTTTCAACAATTTGTCTCATACCCAGTTCAAAGCCAACCTCTGTGATAGTGATAAAGTATAAAAAATGGCACCAGACAATTCTCAGTGATAACATTAATGTAACTATTTTTCTCTTTGATTTTTTTATTGAAATAATGTAAAATAGTTTCTAGATGCTATTTTCTCTACAGAACTGTTGCAAAAAAAATGCCTCCAGATAGCTACTTCCTTGTTATCCATGGGTAAATAAGTGTCTCCTCCACACAACTTAGAATTGGAATTTTACCCAAAAAAATGCTCTACAAAATGTTTTATTGCAGTACACAAGTAATTAGATAGATGAATCTTTAGTCAAACTTATCAGTAGCTTTGACTTTAATAGATCACCAGCATTCATATCTGCAAATTAAACTCTAAAAAATGTACAGAATAGTCTGGAAAGGTTCCTGAATTTCAGTGCAGAAAATGTGGGTTGCAGAACTCCACTTTTACAGTCCACGAAGCCCCCTGACAAGTTTCAGACTCAAAATGTTGTGACTGCGCCTTCGGGGATTATGGTTGATGGTGATGGGATTAGAAGAGGAAGGAAAAACCCTCGCAATGAGGGCTCATTGGAAGAGTTGCGCAGGAAACGGATTAGAGAGCTCAATGGGGAATCTTCTGAGGAAGATTCAGATGGGGAGTTTGGGGAAGAAATGGATGCTGGTGAACAGGTGGTGGCTGGGGAAGTGGGCACTGAATGGGCACAGCCACCGGAGATGTCTGGGGAATTGGGGCCTATGGATACTACTGAACCTGGGGTATCTTCAGGAGCAGATCCCACTTGGGATGCTTGGAGAAGGGAGGATGGTTCTTTAAGTGTGCATGGGGTTGAGTATGGGCAGGATGATTGGAACTCTGACAAGCAATTAGGCACGCCTGATCCACGAGCCCTAGCTGTGTGGAGTTCTGATTCGGAGTAAGATCTGGGACACCTGGTGTTTGGGTGTGAGTGTTTGGACACCCAAGAGGAAGGGGAATAAAATGGGAATGTTTGGTCACTTCACTTTGGGTGTGGCAAGGTGTTGCTGAAACGCCATTGGGATTTCTGTGCATTCAAGAAGACTGGACTGGGACTTTGCTTCTGATGTAAGTTATCTGGGATTGCTCTGTAACGGAGGGCTGGAACTGTGTGGGTTTCCCTGGACTGCACTCTGATTACTATTTCTAGCTGCTGTTACCATCGTTGCTTGGCTCTTTGTGCCATTTCGTGGACCTGGTTTTGATGACTGCATCCTTTTCGAACCCTGGATTGGAATTTGACCTTGCTTCTGTCTTCGCCCTTTGATTGATGACTACTCTCGGCTTTTGACTACTGGCTTGCCCTCCGGACTCTGCTGCTGTCTCCTGACCTGACCTTGGATCCTCCTGACAACGCCTCTTCACCCTTCTCTTGGAGCTCCTGGCATTATCTGCACCGTGGAAGCAGTTTACTGCATTTCTAGTTTGTTTGTCTTCAGACCAGTTTGGTGATTCTTTTGGGAACTGTCCCTTTAAATCCACAGAGCCGGCTGGCTGCTACAGTAAGGGCTTGGACCCAAAGTGCCTTTTGCACTAGCTCTAAGTTTGTTTTGCTTTGTTTTCCTGCTTGGAGTTCCGTATTTAAGCTCCTCATTGCAGCTCTTGGAAGGTTTCAAGTCCTTGTTTGTTCTGCCTATTTTTTAGAAGCCAACTCAATTTGTTTTCTAAGCTGAACTGAAGCGTCTTTTTAGTTTTATTTGAATGCCTGCGTGGATAAATAGGTTGGCTTGTTAAAACGTACTTCTGAGATATATTTTTGTTTGGACTGCTTTTGAAACACTGATAGTCAAGTGTTTCAAGCTATCTTCTGTGTTTATGTTTACTTTTTGGCTTATCTCCTGAATAAACTCTGTTTTGTTCGTTAATTGGCGTCTGACTCTTGACACAAAATGATTTGCTAGATTATATATAATCATCCCTCAGTAGTCCAGATTGTTTCAGGCTATAAGTATGTTGTGAATATATGGGGGATTCCTGTTAAAGACCTTATAGAGCAATGTGGGTCCTCAGATGTTTGGGCCTTCAACTCCCAGAAATCCTAACAAGTGGTAAACTGGCTGGTATTTCTGGGAGTTATAGACCAAAAAACCTGGGGACCCCTAAGTTGAAAACCACTGCTATAGAGGCTGAGAAGACCTACAAAAATGGAAGACGTGCAATGCATGATAAAATGGTGATAGAAAGCAAAGTCATTCTCTCTTGACAGCAAAAGTCTGAATCTGCTGGCTTCCAGAGAGAGGGCTCACTGTTCCAGAGAACACTCTATCTCATAACACCTCGCTGTTGAGAGCCATAGACTACCATCAAGGGAGTGAAGGTACCATCACCAGGGGCTTTGAGGAAAGAGGCAGCCTTTGTTTTCCTTGTTGCCTCTGGCTCAGCTCCTGGAACTCACTCCTTGCAGAACTGAGGCCCTGGCCCTGTGACTCTGCGAAGCCAGGCCCAGAAAGAACACCTGCCTGTCTCCAGAGGCTGGGGCATAAAAGGACCACGCCTGTGGGGGTCTCAGTCATCGAGGGCCTCCACCATCTTGCTCCCTGGGGGAGCAGGGAGGGTATATAAAGAAAGGTTGAAACTCTGTGGAGAGGGAGATGGGGGATGGTGGTGGGGAAAGAGAAGGGATCTATGTTAATTGCTGTAATAACATGTTTCATGCATATGTCTATGTTTGATGTTTTTATAGTTTTAATGGTTTTAATCTACAGTTGTATGTTTTTGATTTAGATATGTGATATATTTTTATATAAGGCATTGAATTATTATTGAATTATGTAAGGCATTGAATTTTGCCATTTACTATGTTGTAAACTGCTTTGAGTCCCCCCAGGGGTGAGAAAAGCGGTATAGAAATGCAGTTAATAACAACAACAACAACAACAACAGTGTAAGGGATTGGAGAGATAAAGAATGCCTGATTACCAGATGGCTTGCCATGCAAGCAACTACTATAGGTAGAGGAGACTTTCCATGGCTAAGGTGTGCTCCAGACAGTTGCAACTGAGCTCCCATTACTCTTGCTGTAAGACTGATCATCTACAGAGAAGGGTCAAATTGAGTGAGTATACTGAATGAATGGAGTGTGCTTGAGACCACTTGATGTAGTTGATAAATGTCTTAATAAATGTTACATGAATAGTGACTGAAAACCAGATCTGGTGTCTATTAAACTCTTATTTCGGTATTCCTAAAGCTGGGACAAATGTTCGCTCCAGATAATTTAAAAGAACCAATTACCTAGTCAAAGACAGCTTTTGGTAACAAGTGTATTGCACATATATCGTGCAAACTAGCGGCTTCCTTCACTTTGCTTGATATCAAAATACTGTTATTCATTGGACCTGACTATATAAAACACTCCTGGTTAGCGTCTGTAGATCTACCTCCCTTAAATGCTGCATCCACAATAATACTTCATATACAATGCAGAGGACTATGGGGTCACCTCTATTTTCTTTCTCAGCATGACAGCAAAGCTAACACTAAAAGAAATAGTTGAAGAGCTATGTGAATGGCATAGAAGTCAGCATGGGGAAGGAGATAATTAGATATAGTATCACTATTTGAAAAGAAAAAAGACAACAATGCACTAGTTTCATGGAGGGAATGCTTTATACAGGAGCAAGAGAGAAAAATAATCTTTCTGAAGGACCTGCACCTTATCAATCTTATACTGCTAGTGTAAGTAAGAATCCATACAAACATTGTAGAAATGGAAAGATTTGGAAACAAGATTAATAAATAAAACATTCTGATGTTAATTGTCCAATAAGTGTCCCCAGATCTTTACATTTTGGTGAATTCAAATTATGAATTTCAATCCAGGATTTTAATAAATAAAAAATGAAAAGCGTTTGACAGCACAACTAGTAAGTGCTCCCCAAAGGACATGTTTGCAAAAAAAAAAAAAAAAAGCTAACTTCTTGGGTCAGCCAAAGGTTCTAGTTTTCCATATGCAAAACCGCTTTCACTGACAAATGTAACCATGCTACATATTCCCAACAGAGCAAATATGAAGAAATTGACAATTTAGAACTTTTGCCAACAACATAGGGACAGGAAAGCAAGTTGAGATCACAACCTACAAATATCAGACAAATGTTAGCCCTGTCTCTGCGTATATTTCACCTGCTGATTCTAAAAGCATCAACAGATTTCCCCTATCAGCTTTAGTTTTTGAGATGCAGAACATATGCCAACTACCAGTCACAATTTGCCCACCCATAGAAAATCATAAGCATATCCAAGAAACTAGAGCTGATGTGGTCTATGCAATCTTCTGAATCAGTGCCCTAATAACTCCAGGAACAAGCCTAAAAACCAAGACACCAAAATATTTTTTGTTAGGCTGTGCAATAATACTCTAAAGCAGACCTAGATTGACATAATTTACCTTCTTGATTCAATATGATTAAAAAATTATTAAATTTGCTTTATATATCCCATCTAACGGCAATATTAAATGTTTTCCTCCAAAAAGTGTAACCTAAACCCTTTAATAACCCTGTGGCACAGCTGGTTAGTAGCCAGCTGCAATAAATCACTACTGATCGAGAGGTCAGGAGTTCAAAGCCAGCCCGGGTCAGGGTAAGCTTCTGACCATTAATAGTCCAGCTTGCTGTTGACCTATGCAGCCGAAAGACAGTTGCATCGGTCAAGTTGGAATTTAGGTACCGCTTATGCCGGTAGGCTAATTTAACTAATTTACGACACCATAAAATCTCCAGCAATATGCAGAAGATGAGGAAGTACTCAATCAAGGACTTAGTGTCACAGTGGATGATGAAGCAGCAGCTCCCCCTGTGGCCTGAATCGAGCATACTCTCATGAAGCCAGAAGCTGGAATGTTAAATTGCCTCTGTGTCTGTCTATATGTGGTTGTCTATATATGCCGTTTGTCTAATGGCATTGAATGTTTGCCATGTATATGTACATTGTGATCCGCCCTGAGTCCCCTTCGGGTAATGAGCATGCAATGGCTGGTTGCTCCATTTATCTCAAGAGCCCTAGGTGTATTTTGGAAACTGTATCATACCAAATAGAGTCTAATCTATTTAATCCTGACTCCTACCTCTTAAAGACTATGCAAATTTCATGAGATCAATGTCACCTCTTAACGGAAGTCCTGAAAAGCTTCAATCAAAAATTCTAAGAACCTTTTTGGGTGTCACCAAATGTGTGACAGCTGCAGTTTTGAGATTAATACAAGATATGATTGCTTAGAAGACATGGTTTGGTATCAAAAAATGCAGGCTGGTTTTGTTTACTATTCATTTTCACATGGATGTTTATCATTAATTCATTAAATGCATACATCAGTTTAGAGAAGATAATGTTACAATTTGAAATGCGAATGGCAATGTTTTTTCTAACACTGTTTTTATAATGCCCTGAGAAAACTAAAGATTTATTAGAAAATCTTTCCAGGCTAAGAAACTGTAACTTGCCCAAAGTCAACCAGTCTGTTTCCACAACTGAAAGGGGATTTAAACCCTGATCTCCCAGAGTCTTTATCCAGCACTCAGGCCCGGCCCAACATGGGACGCCCACCACGCCCCCGCGTTGGGCGCCATGTTGCGGGGGCGCTATCGAGCCCCACGGGAGGCGGGGTCACATCTGGCCCCACCTCCCGTGGGGATCGATAGCGCCCCCGCAACATGGCGCCCAAAGCGGGGGCGTGGTCGGCGCCCTGGCCCCGCCTCCCGCGCTGCACTCCCTGGCCCCGCCCCCCAAACAGCGCGAGAGACGGGACCAGGGAGCGCAGTGCGGGAGGCGGGGCCAGGGACTGCAGCGCGGGAGGTGGGGCCAAGTTTGGCCCCACCTCCCGCGCCGCGCACCCTGGCCCAGCTGCCCTGGGGCAGCCAAGCTGTGGCAGAGGCCTTCCAGGCTGCAGCAAAGCCTTTGCTGTGGCCTGGAGAGACTCCCGCCGCAGCCCGGCTGGGCCAGGGTGCGTGGTGCAGGAGGCGGGGCCAGACGTGGCCCCGCCTCCCGCATCGCGCGCCCTGGCCCCGCCTCCTGCACCGCCCGCGGCGCGAGGGGCGTGGCCACGCAACACAGGGGCGTGGTCGCGCGATGCGGGGCCAAGTCTGGCCACACCTCCCGCATTGCGTGGCCACGCCTCCCGCACCGCGGGGGGGCGGAATTTTTTTTTCCGCGTATGTTTTAAAATGACCTCGGGCCGGTTCTGCTCAAACTATTATGCCATGCTGGCAATCTTAACAGCTATTTACCTTTAATTTGGCATTCAGACAGTTTCTGTTAATTTCCAAGCCATTTACTTGACCCTCATTCAGTTTCAAAATGAATATTAGCATAAACTTAATAAACTAAATATGCAGATGCAGACTGCAGCCAGGAAATCAGAAGATGTTTACTTCTTGGGAGGAGAGCAATGGTCAACCTTGATAAAATAGTGAAGAGCAGAGACATCACACGGGCAACGAAGGTCTGCATAGTTAAAGCAATGGTATTTCCCATAGTAACCTATGGATGCGAGAGCTGGACCATAAGGAAGGCTGAGTGAAGGAAGATAGATGCTTTTGAACTTTGTTGCTGGAGGAAAATCCTGAGTGTGCCTTGGACCTCAAGAAGATCCAACCAGCCCATAGTCCAGGAAATAATGCCCTCTGCTCACTGGAGGGAAGGATATTAGAGGCAAAGACAAAGTACTTTGGCCACATCATGAGAAGACAGGAAAGCTTGGAAAAGATCATGATGCTGGTGAAAATGGAAGGAAAAAGGAAGAGAGGCTGACCAATGACAAGATGGATGGGTGGTATCCTTGAAGTGACTGGCTTCACCTTGAAGGAACTGGGGGCGGCGACAGCTGACAGGAAGCTCTAGCGTGGACTGGTCCATGAGGTCACAAAGAGTTGGAAACGACTGAGTG
This sequence comes from Anolis carolinensis, assembly GCF_035594765.1. Classification (NCBI taxonomy): domain Eukaryota; kingdom Metazoa; phylum Chordata; class Lepidosauria; order Squamata; family Anolidae; genus Anolis; species Anolis carolinensis. Next base: position 97,469,482 of record NC_085844.1, read on the forward strand.
AATGAATAGCAACAACAAAATATTTTCATGAATCAGAGATCATTCTGTTTTTCACATCTCAGTGCCAACCTTTCAAACTTCTCAGATAGGAAATGTAAGCAATACCTTATTCCAACAGATTATGTTCCTGTATTTCAAAGGAAATCAAAGTAGCTGGCTCTTTTTAAAAACGTTATTGAAATCCCCCAAAAGAGTTAAAACTGTAAAGCTTTTTTATGTCCCAGTGTGTCGCCTTATGCACCATCACATTTCACTTTTAGAATAGATATCAAGGTACATTTATTAAGCAAGCACAAAGCCGCTCCCATTGCCAATACACTTTTACAATAAGAGCTGAGTGCTTTGTAACTTTTCACAAATTTAGCTTCTGAGGAGGTCATATTGTTTCTTCATTCTCCAAAACAGTAACAAGTGTAAACATAGCAAAATTAATCTTTTTTTTTTAAAAAAAAAAACATGCTTTCATTCACAACCCAATAATAACTGAGGATAAAAGGTGTAACAGTTAATCCTCTCAATTTGCATTAAAATGTTCTCAGATCTCAACAATACACCCACACTCACAATTTGGAAGGCTTAAATGAAATTTACTTCTGTGGAAGTATTCATATATTACAGTGTTGCATCCCTGAGTTCAATACATATTTGTGAAAGTTACATTTTCTGATTTATTTTATTCTGGCTCATATGATACTATTATTATGCTGCTCTTACAGAGCTTCTATTTTTAACTTAAGTTCAGGAAGCTACCTTACTGTGTTTTGAAAAAAACTTTTCATTAGCATACTTTACATGAAGGTCTCACACTGACTAATTAGACTCATACAATAAAAAGAAATCTACTGTAACCATTTCAAATATTTAATGAGGCAGGAAAAGGCATGTACCTTTCTAAACTAGTCTATCTCAATACAAGACATAGTGAAAGGAAACAGATTTTCTACACTACAAACTCGGGGTCCCCAAACTAAAGCCAGTGGGCCAGATGCAGCACTCCAGCCCTCACCCAAAACTTTAGACTTAGGGTCATTCTAAGACTGAAATGACTTGAAGGCACACAAAAATAAAAACCCTAATTAACTTGACTATCTCATCAGCCAAAAGGAGGCTGACACTTCCCATTGAAATGCTGGTAAGTTTATGTTGGTTAAAATTGTTCATAATTTTAAATATTGTATTGTTCTTTCAAAAAAAATATTTGTACTACAAATAAGATGTGTGCAATGTGCATAAGAATTCATTCATTGTTTTTTTCAAACTCTAGTCCGACCCCCCAACAGACAGAGACCATGAACTGGCCCATCAGCTTTAAAAGTCTGAGGACTTCTGTTCTACAGTATAGATGTGCCCTAAGGTATGGAGAATGCACCAATTGATTAAAAATGTAATTCAGCTGGAAGCAAATTGTTAACCCAAGACTGAACTTTTCCTAGACGGCAAAAGGGTGCTGTTGAGCCCTTTGAAACCCTTTCCTTGTAAGGGGCCTACCTCTGGGCCAAGGAAAGGGAGCTTAGAGTCCACTGCATCATTAGATTGTGCCCCTTCGGTCCCTTGAACCCCCTCCTGCCCCTGCCTCATCCCCTGGGCGGGCCTCCACCCACAGTGGTTCCAGCTCTGCAAGAATGTCCCCTGCCACAGGAAGAAGCCCACCAGCTACTCAAGGTCCCTGGTCGCCTTGAATTGCAGCCTCGTATTGTCGGCCTTCCTAGTGCAGTCCATGAGCACTCAGCCCCCCACAGGGACCCTCTGTAAAACCACCCCAGAGCAACTACAGCAGAGGATAGACGCTCCAACCCACAGCCCTAGTATGACCCATAGACTTTTGGGAGAAACTGATGCTAGAAGATGACTTCCTTGCCTAAGAATACGTGACAAGCAAACTACTCCAATTAAAATCATTGCAGCAGGAGTGCTGTTACAGCCAGTGCCTAGATCTAAATGGATTCACTTCACATAAATACCCACTGACCAAGGAAATGCACATACATACACACACATGTCAGAGCTAGTTCTCATGAATCAAATCATGTCAGAGCGTATGGCCACAACTACAACATCCAGACCCAGAAAACCCATGAGGGCTTCTCCTGGCCCACATACAAAGTGCTTTCTTCTACAGGCAAATCTAACACAGGATTTGCTTCATGTTGTGTCAAACCCTTTGAAGGATGGGGATTATTGAGTGGAATCTGGGCAGCCACACCAGGCAAACACCCGTTTCACAGCCTGGAATGGCCTGGTAAAAACCAAGTAGGAACTTGTGGTGGTAGTAGGTGTCATCACAGGATTAAATCTTTTTCCTCACTTCAATGAGTACAACTATACCTTAAATACTATGAACTACTGATAAAGAATGATACCCTGTGAGAAGCTATATCCTACCTATAATTGAACTTCAGTAAGAAATGTGCCTATATGGTGAATAATGCAAGATGTTTATGAGTAAACAAAATATGTTCTTTTTCAAAGAAGGCTTTGTTTTTTTATCTCTGAGTGCATATTTTAAACTAAAAGTTATTTAATGAGAGTGTATATCTTACGGGCAACTTCAACTGCAAAGAAACAACCATCCTCTGTTAACCAGATATATTTTTGTAGTGGCATGTCTTTATCCTTGGCAGTTTAAAGACATGGTTCTTCAGTTTAACAGCTGAGTTACCTGTGTGCCATTACAGGAATGCTTGTGAATATCACTTGTTCAAAGAGTTGACTTATAACAAGGTTATGCTTTTCTTGACTAGTGGTTTTCAAAAGGTGGTTTCCACATATTCATGGAGATTCACATTGCCCAGAAACTGGGTGTAGTTATTTTCCAATAGGTTATGCAATAGTGTCAACAGACAATCTATATATATAAAAGGCTAATGGAATCGCGGCACCGAGCAAAGCAACAAAAGTAAAGGCCCCCCAACCTCCAAATTTGACAACACAACCCATCATCCACGCCTTAAGGTTGAAACAACACAAAATCACGTCACGCACCTCCACATGGACAGAACCCACAACGCACCATCGGGAGCCATGCCGGGAGGGAAAGAGAAGCCCTCATGGCTGGCAGGGAAGAGGAAAGGCAGGCAATGGGAAAAAGCTGTCCCCTGGGTCCTAGCGCCCGCCCATCATCCGAATTATTTACAGTAGAGTCTCACTTATCCAAGCCTCGCTTATCCAAGTTTCTGGATTATCCAAGCCATTTTTGTAGTCAATGTTTTCAATATATCATGATATTTTGGTGCTAAATTCGTAAATACAGTAATTACAACATAACATTACTGCATATTGAACTACTTTTTCTACCAAATGTGTTGTCTAACATGATGTTTTGGTGCTTATCTCCACAATCTCCACCATAAAAATAATAATACAATCCTACAGTCACACAGATAGGAGAGACCCCTAAAGGCCAGCCAGTCCAACCCCTTCCTGCCATGGAGAACACAATCCAAACATTCCCAACAGATGGTCATATAGCCTCTTGATAATAATAATACTAATAACAATATCGTGGAATCCTCATGTTTCCAGACAGCCCTAAGAATAATCCAGTACAACCTCCTTCTACCATGCGAGACCACACAATCAAAACACTCCTGACAGATGGCCATCCAATATCTCCACAATCTCCACCATAAAAATAATAATAGAATCCTACAGTCACAGAGATAGCAGAGACCCCTAAAGGCCATCCAGTCCAACCCCTTCCTGCCATGGAGAACACAATCCAAACATTCCCAACAGATGGCCATACAGACTCTTGATAATAACAATACTAATATCACGGAATCCTTATGTTTGCAGACAGCCCTAAGAATCATCCAGTACAACCTCCTTCTACCATGCAAGACCACACAATCCAAACACTCCTGACAGATGGCCACCCACCCACTATATAATAATAATGATGATAATAAAGATAATAATCATGATGATAACAGCAACAATAATAATAATCATCATCATCATCATAGAACTATACCATCCAATAATTTGGAGACACCCCTAACGGCCATCCACCCCAACCCTTTCTACTATGCACCAAGACACAATCTAACCATTCACAACACTTGGACAACATATGCATACTATACAATACTACACAGCGACAAAGACCCCCTCTACTCCCACCACTTTCACATTACACAAACAACCAAATACATACTAAACATAAAGACAACCATACAACAGACATTCAATACCACCACTAACTCAAATTTCTCACCAACACCACCAGACAACGCCACAGCAACGCGTGGCTGGGCACAGCTAGTAATTAATATGTGGACTTCAGATCAATATATTACAACAGTAGTAGATTCCTGGTTACTACACTTACCACGAGATGGAACAAAAACAAAAACTCGCATGCACAAGTTGCGGCATGTTCAGTTTCTTTGCACAACAACTACTCAACTACATCTGCATCAAGTGTAAACAGATGACTCTGATGGAGCAGAGGATCCAACAACTCAAGGCCCGTATTAAGACCCTTAAGGACATTCAGGAACTCAAGCTCTTCTTGGACGCTGCACAACACACTGTTCTAGATACGCAACCCGCATCACACCAACACTACCATGACTAGGAACTTTATGGGGAGATCAACTCAAATGTATACAACCCTCAGGCATGGCAGGGGGTCACCTGTAGAAAGAGACACAGGACCAGGCAGCCTCCGCAGAATTCTTCTTCTCGGCTTGACTTACACAACAGATTCCAAATTCTTACACCACTAACATCTGATCAGGAAACACATCTCGTGGAGGACCACAGTTATTTAGATACCACTCAATGGGCCACCCTTGATCAATGCGTGGGGGATAGCCCTGACGGGAATGATGCATCACCACATTCACGCTTACACCATCATGCAGATGCTCCATCCCCAATCGTAGACCAGGCACAACAGGAACACCCTTGGGAGAGTGATGGGCTCTTGGACGCATCTCAATGGATTGTCAATGACAAATGCACTGGGGATGTCGAGGAGGAGGACAACACTTTACACCTACACAATCCACTTCAACAGGAACACTTTTCAGGGGACCTACACACTATCTTGCATAAAAGAAAACCTGTCAACCCTCAAAGGAAACAGGTCTTGGTAGTAGGCGACTCCCTCCTTAGAGGAACGGAAGCCATCATTTCCAGACAGGATGGGATGGCTCGAGAAATATGCTGCCTCCCGGGGGGCAAAAATACACCATGTCACTCAAAGGCTCACCAGGCTCCTATAGCCCCATCACACCCCCCCCCCCCATGTTGATTCATATAGGAACCAATGATACTGCTAGGCATACCTTTCAAAAGATCACAAATGATTTTTGAGCTCTTGGAACAAAGCTAAAACAAAGTAATGTACATGTGGTCTTTTCATCCCTTCTCCCCGTTGTAAGATATGGCCCTGCAAGAGCCAGAAAAATAGTACAAGTCAATAACTGGCTCAGAAAATGGTGTCAGGAGAAACGCTTTGGCTTCCTCGACCATGGCCTGCTTTTTGAGAAGGAAGACCTACTGACAAGGGATGGGGTGCATCTCACACAAGTAGGAAAACACCTTTTTGCTCATAGACTAGCAAACCTCATCAGGCGCACTTTAAACTAGGTCAGCTGGGGGAGGGGGACAATAGCCTTGCAAACAGTATTTTACTGACCACAGGGAATCACCATAAGGCTAAATGGAGGGTTGCACAAACACAACAAGGATCAGTTACCAAGAACACTATAATCTCAAATGAACAGCTCAGGGGAAGTTCTCAAGGGCTTACATGTCTTTACACTAATGCACAGAGCATGGGGAATAAACAAGATGAACTCCAACTTTTAGCACAACACCACACTTGCAATGTCATAGGCATCACTGAAACATGGTGGGATTACTCCCATCACTGGAATGCAGCCATTGAAGGCTATATCCTCTTTCACAGAAACAGAACAAAGGGGAGAGAAGGGGGAGTAGCCATATATGTAAAAAAAATGTACGTTGCAGAAGAGATGCAAGATGGCAATCCGGGAAACCAGCTTGAAAGCATCTGGATAGGAATCAAGGGAACCGGGACTCAAAAAGATCTTGTCGTGGGTGTCTACTACAAACCTCCGAGCCAGGATGAAGAACTTGATGAAGCCTTCTGTCAGCAGTTGACCAAACAAGCACAAAGAAGAGATACAGTAGTCATGGGTGATTTCAACTATCTTGATATCTGCTGGAAAACAAACTCAACCAACAGTACAAAGTCCAACAAATTCCTCACTTGCCTTGCAGACAATTTTATGGTCCCGAAGGTAGAAGAGGAAACAAGGGGATCGGCTAATCTTGATCTAATCTTAACAAATGTGGAAGACCTGATCAATGCAGTCGAAATGGTCGGATCCTTAGGGGCAAGTGACCATGTGCTCCTGCAGTCTGTGATACAAAGGAAGGCTGAAACTAAGACAAGTCAAACCCGCATTCTGGACTTTCAGAGAGCTGATTTCCAAAAAATGAAGGAAATGCTGAGCAGCATTCAATGGATGCCAATACCAAAAGACAAGGGAGTTAAGAATGGATGGGAGTTTTTCAAAAGTGAAATACTCAAGGCACAAATGCAAACAGTGCCAACAAAGAATTAAAATAAGACAAGTGCAAAGAAGCCAGAATGGATGTCCAAAGAACTTCTCACTGGTCTAAGACTAAAAAAAGACATGCACAAGAAGTGGAAAAGGGGAGAAATCACCAAAGAAGAATTCAAACAAATAGCCAACTCCTGTAGGGAAAAGGTTTGCGAGGCTAAAGCAGAAAATGAGCTCAGGCTTGTCAGAGACATTAAAAACAATAAAAAGAGCTTCTTTGCTTACATCAGTAGGAAAAGGAAGAACAAGGAGGTGATAGGGCCTCTGCGAGGAGAAGATGGGGAAATTCTGACAGGGGATAGGGAAAAGGCAGAATTATTTAATGACTTCTGTGCTTCAGTCTTCTCACAAAAAGAAAGCTAGCCTCAACCTCAGCAACATAGAGTGGATGAAGGATTAGGGGAAATCCAACCCCAAATAGGGAATGAAGTTGTCCAGGAATACCTGGCTGCTCTAAATGAATTCAAGTCTCCAGGGCCGGATCAATTACACCCAAGAGTATTGAAGGAACTAGCAGAAGTTATTTCGAACCACTAGCAATCATTTTTTAGAGTTCTTGGAGAACGGGAGAAGTCCCAGCAGATTGGAGGAAGGCGAATGTGGTCCCTATTTTCAAGAAGGGAAAAAAGGATGACCCAAACAATTACCATCCGGTTAGCCTCACATTGATACCAGGAAAGATTCTGGAAAAGATCATTAAGGAAGTGGTCTGCAAACACTTAGAAACAAATGCAGTAATTGCTAATAGTCAACACGGATTTACCAAAAACAAATCATGCCAGACTAATCTGATCTTTTCTTTTTTTCTTTTTTTGATAGAGTTACAAGCTGGGTCGATACAGGGAAAGTCGTGGATGTAGCGTATCTGGATTTCAGTCAGTCAGTCAGTCAGTAGCCTTTATTTCGGTCAGCAAACCATTGGCTAGGATCAAGTTACAGTACACTGATGGAATACAGCATTTGAGTAATTTATGACATTGCATTTGGCTTATGGTTAATAACAAGTATGTACAATCTCTATTGGTTATTTGACTATCTTTATAATCTAAAACAAAAACTTATTACAGATTAGTAAACCGTCCCCTAGATACTCTTTGTTATATTCTCAACACTTACAGATTTTTCATGAAGCACTTACGGCTTTTTGCCGCTGAAAAGAGAAATTTAGCCACCTGCTCCGTTATCCTTTTGTCAAGATCAGATAGTAAATAACTGCGGTAACAATTTAGGGTTTTTCCTGGCCATTTAGTGAGTAAAGGGGATATTAACCTTAATCTATCATCTTTGTAAATTGTACAAATAAAAAGTACATGTATTACAGTTTCGACATTACCCTCCCCGCAAGGGCATGCTCTGTGTTCGTATTTAGTGCCTTTATATCTACCCTCTAGTATGGCTGATTTGAGTGCATTGAATCTGGCCCAGCTAAAAGCAAGGCGAAATTTTGGTATATTTAAGTTTTCTAGATATTTAGCACCTCCCATAGAATTAAATGTTAGGCCTAGAGTCAATGGGGAGCATGTGGAGCGCGCCTGAGTCATTGAGGTCTGTTTGTCTATGTCACTAATTCGCTCTGCTAAGATCTTCACAGTCTTTTTATACTCAAAACCCCTCAGTATGTTCTCTGAAAGCCCCAATTGCCTAAACTTCTCATTTAATGCTTTGAATTGGTGGGATTTGAAGAGGTCTTTTTGAATCAAATATGTATATCCCGCTTCAGGTCCTTTGAGTATCCTCTCAATCCAATATCTTAGGGCCCTTCTCCAAGCTGTTGATTCCAATGAGGCTGTTCCTGATTCAAGTCTTAAAACAGCAGATGGAACACAATTGGGGACAGCAAACAGTTTTCTAAGGAACCCTGATTGAACTTGTTCAGCTTTAGATGAGAAGCCTGTGATCCAAACAGGAATTGCATAAAGTAGCTGGGCTGTTACCTTTGTTCGGAAAACCTTTATTGCAGCGGGGATATATTGACCACCTTTTGTATAGAAAAAGCATATTATAGCTTTACTACTGGATAAAGCATTTTGTATTGCCATTTTTTGATGACAACCCCAGGAGCCAGAGGCCTGAAAGGTCACCCCCAGATATTTAAAGGAAGAAACTTGTTGTATTATGTTTTTTGAGAAAATCATGATTTTGGTTTTACTGTAGTTTATTTTTAGCTGATTTTCTCACTGATTTCAGCAAGTCCTTGAACAAGGACCCCTGTGATCTTCTGGCAAACAAACTAGTAAAATGTGGGCTAGACAAAACTATGGTTAGGTGGATCTGTAATTGGCTAAGCGAACGAACCCAAAGGGAGCTCACCAATGCGTCTTCTTCATCCTGGAAAGAAGTCAAAAGTGGAGTGCCGCAGGGTTCCGTCCTGGGCCCAGTTCTGTTCAATATCTTTATTAATGACTAGATGAAGGGTTAGAAGGCACGATCATCAAGTTTGGTGACGACACCAAATTGGGAGGGAGAGCCAATACTCCAGAAGACAGGAGCAGAATTCAAAACAATCTTGTCAGATTGGAGAGATGGGCAAAATGATGGGCAAAACTAACAAGTTCAACAGGGACAAATGCAAGAGACTTCACTTACGCAGAAAAAATGAAATGCAAAGATACAGAATGGGGGACGCCTGGCTCGACAGCAGTTTGTGTGAAAAAGATCTTGGGAGTCCTCGTGGACAACAACTTAAACATGAGCCTACAATGTGATGTGGCTGCTAAAAAAGCCAATGGGATTTTGGCCTGCATAAATAGGGGTATAGTGTCTAGATCATGCTACCCCTCTATTCTGCCTTGGTCAGACCACACCTGGAATAGTGTGTCCAATTCTGGGCACTGCAATTGAAGGGAGATTTGGACAAGCTGGAAAGTATGCAGAGGAGGGCAACTAAAGTGATTAAGGATCTGGAGAACAAGCCCTATGAAGAGCAGCTTAAAGAGCTGGGCATGTTTAGCTACAGAAGAGAAGGCTGAGAGGAAACATAATATCCATGTATGAATATGTGAGGGGAAGTCATAGGGAGGATGGAGCAAGCTTGTTCTGTGATGCCCTGCAGACTAGGACGCGGAACAATGGCTTCAAACTACAGGAAAGGAGATTCCACCTGAACATCAGGAAGAACTTCCTCACTGTGAGAGCTGTTCGACAGTGGAACTCTCTCCCCCAGGCCGTGGTGGAGGCTCCTTCTTTGAGGGCTTTTAAGCAGAAGCTGGATGGCCATCTGTCGGGGTGCTTTGAATGTCATTTTCCTGCTTTTTGGCAGGGGGTTGGACTGGATGGCCTGTGAAGTCTCTTCCAACTCTATGATTCTATTTCTAGTAATACATATAATAGAACAAAAAAATTACTTGCATTTCCTATATGTCATTATCCAATTTGTCTCCAATATACCACCTTTACATATTTTAATATCAGATTCTCATTATAAGGATTATACAAAAATTATCACACTACTTGATTTTATCTGCTTGACTCCATAAGGATGTGAAACAATAGTGACCACCATTCCCCCTTTCCTTCAGGTATACACTGAACTTTTGTACCACACATTTCTGCCAAATTGTTGAATTATGCTTCAGTTGAGTATTCTGACACTTTTACTTCTATCATCCTACATCACGAAAGCCAGTTCTTTCTGCAAGAATGAATTACATGATTTAAAAGTACATGCTCCCAGGCCTGTTTCCAGAGTCCATCTTACAATTAAGAAAGGGAGGAGGCATAGGTGACTGAAGTGTAGAACTTCAAACCAGGTCAGCTGGAATAAAAAAAAATGCAGACTTCAAGGCCTAAGATGCTCAGCTGTTGGAGATGCTACATGTCCTTTCCATCTCCCTGACACACAAGGAGGAGGCTGGGTCAGATTAAAGTCAGCTCAAGGTCATCAGCCGCCAGGGGCGATGGGGGGTGGGCAAAAACCCAATTATCATCATTAATAAGCTCTGATAATATGCCAGTGGTGAGGTGACTGTGAGCAAGGAATTGTGTTTATTGCCCGCTCACAGAGAGCATCATCTCAAAATGGTGTTAAGAAATATAGACCAAATCCCTCTCCCTGAAACCAGATACAATGAATAATTTATGATCTAAGAAATGAGTTCCCCGTGTGTTTCAAAGGGCATGAAATGCCATGATTTTCCACTACCATGATGAAAACTATATTTTCACTCTTTTTGAAAAATGATCCCAATAGACAACAGGATTGAGGATACATTTGTAACTCCAAAGCAAGCAAGAGCTAATAGAGGATGTACAAAATTATGTCAAATTTAGCCAGTCACACATAATAATGTGGAGGTGATTATATGACAATGATTTTGAAATGTAAAGGGACAGGGAAATTATATCCATATTTACAAGTTAACATCCTAAACATGAAGCCAGCATATCAAAGGGGGAAAATACCCAGAGAAATAAAAAGAACATATTTTGTGCATCCCTGCTTGAAGAACAGGCTTCTTCTAAGAGCAGAAATTTATACTCTCATTCTCAGAAGATGAACGGATCTAAATTCTGTTACAGATAACTACTGCAGTCATTGTATAAGAAAGACAATATACCGTATATACTCAAGTATAAGCCGACCCGAATATAAGCTGAGGCACCTAATTTTACCACAAAATACTGGGAAAACTTATTGACTCGAGTATAAGCTGAGGATGGGTAATTTTCAAAAATAAAAATGGTCTGCCTCTTTCTTTCCTTCCAGAGTGCTGGCTTTGCTTCCTCTTTATTCATCCTGGGCCTGGTTCTGTACATCTTTATTTTTGTTTACTTAGATGAAGAGTTAGAAGACATGATCATCAAGTTGTCACCAAATTGGGAGGGATAGCTAATACTCCAGAAGACAGGAGCAGAATTCAAAATAATTTTAACAGATTAGAGAGATGGGCCAAAACCAACAAAAGGAAGTTCAGTAGGGACAAATGCAAGATACTCTACTTAGGCAGAAAAAATGAAGTGCATTATTAGAGGCTGGGTTGCCACTTTTTGGGGCTTTTATTGTGGTGTTTCTTCATGAAAGCAGGGGGGGTTGGACTACATGGCCTTTGGGGGTCTCTTCCTACATCATCATCATCGGCTGGGGTTGCCACTTTTGGGAGCTTGTACTGTGCTTTTCCTGCATGGGAGCAGGAGGGGGTTGGACTGCATGGCCTTTGGGGGGTCTCTTCCTACATCTACATCATCATCATTATAGGCTGGGTTGCCACTTTTGAGAGCTTTTATTGTGCTTTTCCTGCATAGGAGCAGGAGGGGATTGGACTGTATGGCCTTTGGGGGTCTTTTCCTACATCATCATCATCATCATTATAGGCTGGGTTGCCACTTTTGCGAACATTTATTGTGCTTTTCCTGCATGGGAGCAGGAGGGGGTTGGACTGCATGGCCTTTGGGGGTCTCTTCCTATATCATCAGCATCATCATCATCATCATCATCATCATCATTATAGGCTGGGTTGCCACTTTTGAGAGCTTTCATTGTGCTTTTCCTGCATGGGAGCAGGACTACATGGCCTTTGGGGGTCTCTTCCTACTCTATTCTTACTTCCATGGAGCATGCCTTCTCTTGAAATCCACAAGCATGTGGACAATTTCAAAAGAAAGGAGGAAACCATGAAAATGAACAAAATCTGTCTACCAGTATTTAAAAACTCTAAAATCAGAACAGTAAATAAAGAGTAAGACTCAAAAAGGCAGGGGAATTCCAGACAAGAATAAATCAGTAAGTGGGGTTTATATATCTGTGGAATGTTCAGGGTGGGGAAAAAACTCTTGTCTGCTTGACGTATGTGTGAATGTTGCAATTGGCCACCTTGATTAGCATTGAATGGGCTTACAGCGTCAAGACCTGGGTTTTTTCTACCGGAGGGAATCCTTTGTTGGGAGGTGTTAGCTAACACCTCCCAACAAAGGATTTCCCCCAGGCAGAAAAAAGTCAGGCTTTGATGCTGTAAGCCCATTCAGGATGAGGAAAGAACTCTTGTCTGCTTGAGGTAAGTGTGAATGTTGCAATTGGCCACCTCGATTAACACTGAATGGGCTTACAGCATCATGGGAACACCTCCCAACAAAGGATTCCACCAGGCAGGGAAAAGCCAGGCATTGAATAGAGGGGGAAAGTGAAGGTGGGGGGAGGAGGGGGGAGGAGCAAAGGCAGCCTCCCTGGAGCATGCCCTCACTCCCCTAGCTCCCCATCCCTTCCCTCCTGACTCTCACCCAATATGGCAGGGACAACACAGGAGAACAGAGGGGAGGGGAAGGGAGGAAGAGGAGGGCGCAAAGGCAGCCTCCCTGGAGCATGCCTTGGTCCAGGGACAACATAGGAGTGGAAGAAGGGCAGCGTGTAACTGGTGTGCCAAGAGGAAAGAAGAGGCCTTCCTCTCCTCCTCTCTCGAGGTGAGGGTCCTGGTCTTTAAGGCCCACACTTTCCTGCCAGGACCTTCACCCGAGTATAAGCCAAGGGGAACTTTTTCAGCCTTAAAAAAGGGTTGAAAAACTCAGTCTATACTAGGGTAAATATGGTAGATTCCTTCCAGACAAAAGCTTGGCTTGAAATCTGTAGGACACATAGTTTTATTCAGTAAGACTGAATAAGCCATTCATATTATCTACAGTGCTTTGCAGGGTTTTATGTCTATTTTGCTTATATGTTGCAAAAACATCCCCTCCTAAATTTTTGTGTTGTTCTGGAGGTGTGTGTGAAAAGAATGAGAGAGGGTAGCACTAGATATCTCAGTTTTTAAGCACAGAAACAACCGGGTAGATTGGCACAGAAGTGGAAAACACAAGACCAGTCAGAAACTTTGCTTCCTAACTACTGTACTCATGGGTTGTTAATCCTACTGGAAGAAGTACAACACGTACACCAGTAGAGTCCCATACTGGACTGGCCCCATGACATTTCAAGATCATGAAAGAAGACTACAGATTTTTTAAAAATAATGGAAGCATTGTTCTTGCCTTTCTTTCATGCTTTAGTCCAACCACTCTCTAGTTGAAATACACATATTGTGTGGCAGAAGAGGCAGCAGATGGAAAGAACCTAGATTTGAAATGGAAATCTTTCAACTCATAAATTGAAACTGGAGCCTTCTATGTATAAACCAACCAAGCACCCAAGCATTTTCTTCCTTCTCTTTTGAGGCCTTCCTGTATATCGGGATTGCTGATCATTCTGGTTTTCTTGCATGAAACCATTAATAAGTGAGCAAATATACCATTTCAGTAGAGACTCACCATTCCTTGGCAGAAAACAGAACAATTGCCGTAAGACCTTTCATTCACTTCTACTGTCAACAGTATGCCTACAATATTTATTTGTTGTGACATATCTAGCGTTCTTGAACTAACTGACAATCTTCACTTTTGAATTTCATATACCTTCAGGGACTGTCCAAGACTTAACTTAAAAAGCAAACTGAAATTGTTACACCTGATTCCGGGACAGCAAGTACAGTAGTAGTGGGACCAAACTGTACACAACTCCCTAATACCATTTAGATAAATGGCATCGCATACATCTAAATTAAATATGCCTTTCTTAGCAACATCTTTCCACATGTTTATATTGTAACCAGATTTCTTAAGGATCATTCTAGGGTACAAACCTGGGTGACTGGGTAAAAATTATTAGCACTTCAGTGCCATATACCTACCTTTTCATACCCATAATGGCAATAATACAAAGCTTTTTATATTAATTTACCACATGCAAACACAAGTGAACTTTAACAGAGATAGGAAGCCTATATACACATTAGTTTGAATACATATGCACAAAGGTTCAGTATTATCTTCTGGCATTAGGGTTGCATTAGAGAATGTTTAGAGTGAGATTTTATAAACAACCTGCAATTTTTAAAAAAAATCAGTTTCAAAGGTGTAGTAAGTGCACATTATAACATTAATGATAAATAGCATTAATTTGTGCCCCCATGCTTCCCTATCTTTCATGATAAAGCACTGTCATTGGTTTTAAAGGTGACACACAAGTGCAATGTAATACTTTGGCAGCTGATATAGATATACTTTGAGGGGAGGTTAAATTCAGTGGTACAATGTCTGATATTTTCAGGATTAAATAGCAATTCATTTATAACAATTTTCTCAATTATGGAACACAAAACAGCCAGCAACATTTTAAAAACAACACAGATTAAAACTATGCTAAACTTCCAAAAAAATAAATGTTACACCTATTTCAAAACTAATTAAATAATTTATAAAGTTAAAACATTAAATGTATTAAAAGATTATATATAACCCTTCTTGAGAACAGCACTGGACAGCATTAAAAGCCAACCCCAGTCATTTTCTAAACTAATATCATTAAAAAGTTTTAATTTGCTGGTGGGAGGAGAGTAAGGATGGGGCCTCCAGGCCTCTCTAGGGAGGGAATTCCAAAGTTTGAGAGCAGCTGCCAAGAAGGCCCTCTCCCTTGTATCTACCAAATAGGCCTGAGAAGTTGGTGTAACAGAAGGAAGGACCTCTTCGGAATATCTTAGAGATCTGATTGGCTGATAAAGGGAGATATTATTTTTAGATAACCTGAACTCAAGGTGTACATTAGAAGTAATTAGCAATTTATTTTTCTAGTGTGTGTATCAACTCTGTGTGTGTGTGTGTGTGTGTGTGTGTGTGTGTGTATGGTAGAGTCTCACTTATCCAACATTCGCTTATCCAATGTTCTGGATTATCCAACACATTTTTGTAGTCAATGTTTTCAATACATCGTGATATTTTGGAGCTAAATTCGTAAATACAGTAATTACTATGTAGCTTTACTGCCTATTGAACTACTTTTGCTGTCAAATTTGTTGTATAACATGATGTTTTGGTGTTTAATTTGTAAAATCATAACCTAATTTGATGTTTAATAGGCTTTTTCTTAATCCCTCCTTATTATCCAACATATTCGCTTATCCAACGTTCCGCCGGCCTGTTTATGTTGGATAAGTGAGACTCTACTCTGTGTGTGTGTGTGTGTGTGTATATATATATATATATATATATATATATATGTAGAGGAATATCACTATTATATAATTTGGCTGTCATCTAGTAATATACTCTTCGGCTGAAGTGCAACAAGAACAATGGCATCTATATATGAGTATCACTGCAGAACAATCTGCCGTTTTAGACAATACTTTTGGTGTAATCAAATCATGTTTCTTCACGTCTATAGCATTTGTGCAAGAGAACAGATTGTACAATTTGTTTTCAAGCCTCTTTCTTGCATTTTATTTTCATGACATGCAGCCAAACTACTTTGACCACCTGTCCATTTATGCCTACCAAAACCTCAAGAGTCAGAACAGTATTGGTTTCTAAGTACTTGTTTTCACAAGGCAGCTAATTACTTTGTGTGGCATTGTTTCAGTTCAATGGCAATTTAGAAACCTGTACATCTCGCAAGTGATAGTGTTAGAGAACAATGAGTAATGGATGCTTTAGACAGTTCCTCTCCTGAAAGCAAGCAAGCAAAATCAAAAACAGCCATATCTAAAATTACTATTTTAGGAGCCAAAGAGAAAAAGAAAAAGGATGTTATCAGCTAAAAGAACGATACCTCATGGGCAATGCTAATTAAAATGGTTTGGTGTTCTCTTGCCCAGTGTTCACATTCTTTTTATAGAGCTGCTTCATCAATGGAAGCAGTAATAGGAAAGTGCAAAGGACTGCAGAAGATCAGCAAGAGGTTCTGGTTCCAAATGGTGTTCCTACTGAAACTGGGTGACAGAAATGAAGACTGCTTAGAGTAACCTTTGAACCCCCAAGGGTCTTTGTGTGAAATGAACTAGATTGTGGTTTAGTTCTAGACTTAAAAACAAAATTCCTAGACTTGAAATGCATTCAGAAGCAGATTTTTTTTTCTTTAATTCTGAAATTATGTCTAAAACACTTGCCCCTGGTTGGGAGATTTTGGGGGTTCTAGTGATAAGGAAACTAAATCCAGCAAGCCTAAATCCTGCTCATCCCATCTTTTCTTGAATCTGGAAATAAGGTCAATGTGACCAGAACTGCAACCAAAAGGTCCACATTCTTCACTTGCAAAAGATAAATGATATAGACTGAACAAATCTTAATAATGTTATGTTTTTTGCTTAAACTGGAACTGCTAACCATCAGAAGGGACAAGGGGACATACAGAGCACTGAAGTGTGCAACACTTTGCTTTAGTTTGTAAGAATGCACAAGGCAATACCCAAAAAATTTTTCAAGCTTAGCTTTGTAACACTACCTTTGTAACTAAATTTGCTTTAAAATACTATCCAGGATTCCCAGGAAGTCAGTTCCCAAAAGCAATACTTAACTCCATGTTTTCTTCATGAGTCCAGAGTCACAATGCACACCTATCTCCAAGTCTAGCATGGTACCATCTCCACACTACATTCCTAGATAGCTTTTGGCAAAAAATGAACACATTTCCAATAGTCTAGCCAATATAAAAAGCAGTAAACGTCAATCCAAATGTATTCTGGACAGAAACGATGGATGGAAGAGAGGCACCTTGTTAAAACCCATCCTGTTAAGATCTCCACAGGTGACCTATGACACCTTTGCCTGGAAGCCCACTCTAAATATAGAATCAGTTACATTTGCTAAGGCATATTAATTTATTTCAATGAACATTTTTTTAAATGTTATTTTAACTAGTAGGTAATGAAACTGCTATTTAATCCTCACCCTAGCTGAAAGTGTTCCTAGAAACAAAGCTTTCAAGTATCTAGGAGTTTCATCTTGAAATTTAGAAAGGTTGGAAACTAATCCTGCTTTTTTCCGACTTCTCTTGGGGAATACCAAGAGGCAGCTGCAAAATTACTCTAGTTACTTTCACAGTATTCTGTTCCATTGGCAGAAGGATTCTCTGAACTTCTCTCAATACAAGGAGTTACCATTCATTTCTCATTTTAAAAGCACTGCCAAGTCAACCTCTGAATCAGTATGGGCAAAAACAATTAGATTTCCTTCCATACCTCAAGCTGCCAGCAAACATCTTTAGCCTACACATCAATACTTTCTTTTGTAAATGGTTCCTGTCTTGGGTGGATTGATTTAAATCAGGGCCATTTAAATCAACAAAAAGTTCAGATTGTGACAAAGACCAATTTAAATAATTGATTCCTATCAATGTTTCTCATTCTAAAAATTTTAAAAATTCAGAAATTCATTTTAACTCGTAACGATAACTGCTCAGTAAAGAAACCCTTCAAATAAGGCAAGAGAATTATCTAAAAGTGTTTGTTCACGCAACACAAATTTATACTATACTAAATAAATAATTAACATGTTAATTGTATATCATGAAGCTTTCTCTCTTTTTTCTATTTATGTTAAAGTAATCATTGGGACCATTCACCCCAGAGATAATTATAACTACCTTGTTGTAGCAAATAAAAATATAAAAGAGTTCTAAACGTGGTAGAGTTAGGACATTTGAGACTCACTGAAATAATAATGTAGAATGTTGCATTTATTTTCATAGACTACGTGCATTGAGGGAAGTGCCTTTACAACAAGAAATAAGCAGGTGCTATGTGTGAATAACAACAGAAATGCAGAACACGTGGGTATGATGTTGAGTAGATAACCATAGGAATGGTAGAGAGGCTTACTGAAATGTTTATGATGTTGGCTGGGAACTAGAATGAAGGTGTGATGAACTAGGTATGGGGTGTTAACTAGCGTTAAAATATGTGTAATTCCAAAGGTAGTAATGGACATTTCTCCCCCATACCATTCTTCTTCCAGCTGATACAGGAAAAAGAGAAGATTGGGGGGGGGGGGTAAAATTCTCTTCCCTGTGGCACCAGTCCAAATTGAGGCTCAGCATGCTAACTTTGGAGTCAGCAAAGGCCACTGCCCACAACTTAATTAAAACATATTGTCAACTAATGAATACTAAAAAAGAATTTTTCATAGAACAGACTATGTATAGAATAGAAGGTAATTCTCCAATACTTTACAAAAGCAGGCCATGGTTGGATGGGATATGTAAGTAGCACAGGATCTGAAATATGCCATCAAACTTCTTTATTTTACTCTATAACTAGTCCCCACAAATCTGAACTGCATTATCATGCCTGTATCCCCATACTTTCAGTCTTCCCTTCAGGTCCTCCAGCCTTTCCTCACAAAACTTGTTTTCCACACATCTGTCTTTGTTGCTTCCTCTGAAGCTGTTCTAATTTATCTATCCATCCCCTCTCTCACTTTCTACTACAAAAAACACAGTTTGTGATTGACTACTGTCCTATCAGTAGCAGCGTTAGATGCACTGTTAGTAAATTGTAATCACCAAGACTCAGATGTGCAATTAGTGTCTGAAGCTAATTGATAGTTAAGAATTATTCATTTCTCCAGATGCTGTTTGGTCACAACTTCCTGCATCCCCCACAACCAGCTATGTTAGTAAAAGTTTTTGGAGGGTCACATGATTTTCACTCCTGCTCTATGATCATAATCAACTGTAAAATATTTAGATGAAAATCACAACAAAAGGTTTCTGTTACTCTACCTCCCTCCTTCCCTCTTTCTCTAAGAGTATCACTGAAGAACATATAAATGAACCCTAGGCCTTCTAGAATGACCCAAAAAGAAGGCTCAATCCTGGATCTCAACTGCACAGCTATATCAAACATGTTTTAGCATCACAATATCCCCCTCCCCACCCCTCACCCATGTGACTGGTGACAACTATAATATTCACACCTATCTCCAGTTGATGCAGCTGATGCAAGCCAATATACCACTTGTCAAGGTGGCTGGGAGATGGGAAAGCCCTCCCCCACCTTCTTAGTGGGGCTGCTATCTGGCTGTTCGCAGCCAGACTCTCCATGGAAAGGCAGATGTGGGTGTTGTGGCTGTCAGCAGCCACAATATGGGGAAAATGGATGGTAGGGGACTGCCATTCTGCATTCCTGGCCTATATGAGGCCAGGGAGCATTGGATGGTGACAAATAGCCTGAAGACATGATGGAACAAATTTCTTCTGCTGAGTATTACACTTCTTTGAGGGTAATCTATTAGGGGCTGGCAGTGAGTAAAACTGAAATTAGTGCTGGACAGCACCACAGACAAAAATAAGAGAATCACACCCATATTCTCTTTTTCTCTCCTTCACTTTCCCCTACTTCATCATCTATGTCCTTGCCAGGGTAGGGACAGATCTCTCAAATGGGGGCCTTAAATGATCATTTGAGAGTAGAAACAGGCTGCATCCTCAGGGCCACACAATGGCCATGAATAACCCTGAGGGCATACAAAGGACAAGTTGTTGGTGTATGCCTTCAAGTAATTTCTGACTTACAGTAAGTAACCCAACAACGAATTATCATAGGATTTATTGACTGAATTTGTTCAACAGACCTTCAGCTTTCTTCCTCAGAAGTTTAGAATTGCTCTCATGCCTGATTCCTAATCATCGTCACATACAGGTTGTTCCAAGATATACACATGGATACACAAAACTCTGAACCCTACATTTTGACATACTTTGGCCAGAAGCATAAAGCAATAGCACTGGAGAACCCAGAAAGGCCAACAAACATTTCCAGTGGGCAGTTATTTTTTAGAGTGTAAGTGAAACTGTGCATGGGATATCCATGGATAAGAGGGCCATACTGTACTGATAATGGTATTTTATGCTGTTTTGCTTTACTTTAAACTTCGGTTTAGTTTTGATGCACCAATACCTAGCAGCAAAACTCAATTATTTTAAGATATTAACACTGTCGTTTTTTTTAAGATGAAAGTTAAATAGGATTAAATTATGCTGGATGGTAGAGATCACACATGTAAAACATAGGTAGATTGTTTAAATTTTAATTCAGGACATGTTTTCTCCTTAATTCCCTTTGGGAGGGCTTGTTCACCAATGTAAAAGTAATCAGAAACCTAAATGTGCAGATAAAGTTGTGTGAAGAACTAATACTTTTGCATCCTTTTTTAAAATGACGCTGTTGAAGTAACATGTGGATGTCAGTTATACCAATAATGAATTTAAGAATGGTTTTGAAATCTGCAACAGGAGAATTACTCTTTTCCTTACACTCTTTTTAATTACATAAAAATAACATAAATTGCAGCATTCCTAAATTGCTGTTAAAGGGCTATCTGGTTTTAAAGCCTAGAGCCACTATTGTGATGGTTATTGGTTAATGGTTATTGATGAAACCTCGTAGCAGTAAACCTGAGGAAGAACTGCTGAACCCCTATAACAACTTCCAGCTCACTACTTTGACTATCAAAAAGAAGTTACTGCTTTGAAATATCTTTGCTTTATCTCCATCCACAGTTTATACCTGGCACTGTGTTGTTAGTATGTCCATTGGGTTATTTCCCATCCTTTCATGTGCATTTTGGTAACTACAAGATGTGATTAATTACTGCAAAATGCTCAGCATGCCAGAGCACCTATCAGGAGAGGAAATGGATGCGACCACCAATACAAGGGATACAGACTGTATAAAAGTGAATAAAATAATCTGCGCATAAACATAGGAAAGTAAAGATTTTCTTACAGATTAGAGAGATGGACTGAAACTAACAAAATGAAGTTCAACAGGGACAAATACAAGATACTCCACTTAGGCAAAAAAATGAAATGCAAAAATACAGAATGGGGGATGCCTGGCAGGACAGCAATACGTGTGAAAAGGATCTTGGAGTCTTCATGGACAAGTTAAACATGAGCCTACGATGTGATGTCGCAGCTAAAAAGCCAATGGGATTTTGGCCTGCATAAATAGGAGTATACTGTCTAGATCTAGGGAAATCATGCTACCTTCTATTCCACACCTGGAATACTGTGTCCAATTCTGGGCACTGAAATTGAAGGGAGATGTTGACAAGCTGGAAAGTGTCCAGAGGAGGGCGACTAAAATAATCAAGGGTCTGGAGAACAAGCCCTATGAGGAGAGGCTTAAAGAGCTGGGCATGTTTAGCCTACAGAAGAGAAGGCTGAGAGGAGACATGATAGCCATGTATAAATATGTGAGGGGAAGTCATAGGGAGGAGAACTTGTTTTCTGCTGCCCTGGAGACTAGAACGCGGAACAATGGCTTCAAATTACAGGAAAGGAGATTCTACCTGAACATCAGGAAGAACTTCCTAACTGTAAGAGCTGTTCAGCAGGGGAACTCTCTGCCCCGGAGTGTGGTTGAGGCTCCTCCTTTGGGGGCTTTTAAGCAGAAGCTGGATGGCCATCTTTCAGGGGTGCTTTGAATGTCATTATCCTGCTTTTTGACAGAGGGTTGGACTGGATGGCCCATGAGGTCTCTTCCAACTCTATCATTCTATGATTCTATGATTCCCTTGACATTAAGTCGTGTCCGACTGGGGGATGGTGCTCATCTCCATTTCTAAGTCGAAGAGCCGGCATTGTCCGTAGACACCTCCAAGGTCATGTGGCCGGCATGACTGCATGGAGTGCCGTTACCTTCCTGCCAGAGAGGTACCTATTGATCTACTCACATTTGCATGTTTCCGAACTGCTAGGTTGACAGAAGCTGGGGCTAACAGCAGGAGCTCACCCCATTCCCTGGATTCGAACCGCCAACCTTTTGGTCAGCAAGTTCAGCAGCTCAGCAATTTAATCTGCTGCACCACTGGGGGCTCCTTATACATATGAAAACATATGGAACATGCACTCAAAAGCAGAGCTTTGGCCTTTTAGATTTTTGGACTGGAATTCTAGAATCCCCCTGCTAGCATGGCCTCTTCACAAATTTTAGGAACATCTTCTATTAGTACCCATATTTTCAATCCTGTAAAAGCAACTAAAAAACCAATATTCCTACTTTAAATGGTCAAAGATTGTGAACACTTTTCACTGACACTTCTATCTCCTTAAATAGCAAAAGATGCAGCCCATTATCTTTCAAAATAATCCTACAGTATTGATGGTAGCTTCAGCTAGAGTTGATCAGCCATGATAAAGATATTGTTCAAAAAAGAACAGACATTTATTTTTAACAGAATAAGTAGGTCCTTATGACACATACAACCACGTGTCAGTGTTATTTCCAGAGTCTAATGAATTACTACAGACTGGCAGACTGGCACATTTTATTACTAAGTAATAGCTGTTTAACTGACAGCAGGAACCTTATATATCTTCTATATTTCTCAAAATAAACTGGGGTTAGCACAATAGCAGAGAAATATCATTGTTACCTTGTCAAACTTCAGCAACCTCTACAAAGCACCTCTGTTTACACAAGAGGCCACTATGAGACAGAATGGGTGCCCTTTTAAAAAGGACTTCTCAGCTGCCCTTCCAGCTATCTGTGCATCGCTCAGATTGAAAGCTATTCCAACTTGGAGCTGTGTGAAACTCCCACTGGGTTTGTGTAATACTGCTACAATGCAGCCATAAGGCAACCTATTTAACAGTGGCATAGACCCTGCCAAAACTCTGAGGTCTGCCTGTCTCAAAGCAACAGTGCCAGAAGTCCCTTCCTGAAAAAGCTGCAGTGCACAAAGTCTACCCACATACACACACATGCTACTGCCTATCTCTCCTTCTCAGGACCTCTGGCAGTATTTTATAGGCAGGTGGTGTTGGTGGATGTAGCACCAGCCACAAATGACTACTGATTGCTTCAAGCTCAACTCCTGTAAACCAGTTCTGCTTTCTCTCCCCTCACCCTCCCCATTCCCAGCTCCTTTTGATTTAGACTTTCAGAAGTACAAAGAATATCCTTCACATCCTTAGCTAAATATATAACATTTCATAAAAATAGATTATAAACATTAAAAATGCATCATAAGCTAGAGAACTAAACAGCCATTTCAGGATCAGCCAGGCTTCAGAGAAATGTACATCTCATCATTCTCCATTCCCTGAGGAGCTTGTGTTTCTGAGATTGTATATCACAGACAGCAGCTCTCCATGCCAAACATCACACCACTCCTGAAACTGAGGACAATTTCAAAAGCAGTTTGTTACCAATAAACATTTATTAAGCTTCTGCTCTATCCCACATGGCATTAACTCTACAAGCATAATATCACAGCAATTACCTACAAAACAACCTCATTACTAAGTATGAGGGTCCGTAGCACTAGCAGGCTGCCATGATGAATACACATCCAACAAAAATTAGTCTTTAATAAATATGTAGTTGTCAAATATACCATATACAAAATACCCCACAACATCCCTCAAGGACATGTTAGGCACAGAGCCTCTTTCCCTCACACCTGAAAGTCAGTAAAGCCTTTCAATGGGAAAGGTACAGGAATGTTATAGGAGCCTCAAGTAGCACAGTGGATTAAATCCTTGTGCTGGCAGGACTACTGACCCCGTTCGCTGTGGTTTTTTTATCCTTATGTCTTTCTCACCCCGAGTTTTAACTAAATGTTCATGTGGTCTGCCCTTGTTTTTATTGTTTTCTTGATTTGCATTGAAATGGATATTATTATTTATTGTATTGTTCACTGTGTTGTGATGTGTTGTTTTTTATATGCTGTTTATATTATATTGTTCTGGGCATGGCCCCATGTAAGCCGCCCCGAGTCCCCGTTGGGGAGATGGTGGCGGGGTATAAATAAAGTTTTATTATTATTATTATTATTACTGACTTGAAGGTTGTGTTGCTGACCTGAAAGTTGCCAGTTCGAATCCAACCTGTGGAGAGTGCGGATGAGCTCCCTCTATCAGCTCCAGCTCCATGCGGGGACATGAGAGAAGCCTCCCACAAGAATGGTAAAAACATCAAAACATCCAGGCATCCCCTGGGCAACATCCTTGCAGACAGCTAATTATCTTACACCAGAAGCGATTTGCAGTTTCTCAAGTCACTCTTGACATGAAAAAAAGGAATGTTATGCTGGGGGCAGCTATTATTTGCAGATTTCCGACCATCACTGAACTGAAAGAACTGCACAGGTTAGTCCTGTAAGACCAAGAAGGCCTTGATCTTATATTTTGGGAGATCAAAACCACCAAGGACCTTATAGAAGTCTTTAACAAACAATGTATAGATCTATACTTCTGGTTTGGATTGGGAGCCCAACAAGAGTCAAAATCCCCACTCTCACTATTACATCTGCTGGCATCTTTTTAAATTAGCTTTTACAAAAACATCTGTTTTCACTAACTGCAGTTTTAGATTGCAAATGTATAAATATTCTTGAAGACCATCTAACAAATAGTACACTCAAATAGTTCAATATGATTAATCTTATTAGTAATAGCATAATAATAGCAGCAGCAGCTGTTTTTCCTAGAGTGCTTTATTTGATTTATACTCTTCTTTTCATCACAGTAAGTCAGGGTGTTTAAAATACAACAATAATAATAGTAATACTTGCAACACCAGTCAAGGGCCTATTAATCACTTATTCCTCAAAAGCTTGCATAAGCAAGATATGTTTTTAGTAATGCAGAAAAGACAAAGGTTTCTGGCACAATCTGATCGAAGAGAGATCCAAAACTAGAGTACAATGTCTAAAATAGCCCTGCCATGGTATTAGTGTGTAGTAATGTTAATAAAGTTTTGCTAATTCACAAATCATTTTTGAAAGCCAAATGGCTGCTCAGTACTTCCAGGGTCATTGTGCTGATTGACCACAAGAATGGAAACAAGCTTACTTGTGGTGAGCAATTGAGTAGAATACTTGAGCATATTTGTCATACATGTCCATTAGTAAAAGAAAAGATAAACGGTTTCCCAAAATGAAGCTAACATTCAGGGATAGTCTAGAAATATCTCTCAGGAGCCAATGCTTTCACACATGCTTTCACAGGGCTATAACTCTGCTACAACTCTTCCCAAGGAAGACATGGAAAGAATGGGTGAAAAACACATTTCAAAGTTGCAGTTCAGCAGAGTTGTTTGTGCCAAATGATTTTTCTGCTCTTTCAAATGATTCAGTAGTTTGTTATCAATATACTTTAAAACAACCTTTCTTACATCCTTTTGCCTTTTTAAAGCTTTTTTTTTTTTTTGCTAATCAATTTATTTTTAGCGAGTAATTCTATTAAAAATATTGGTATATTTCTTGCCCTGTGCACCAAAACTCCCCTAAAAGTCCTACAATATTAGTTTTTACACTGAAAAGGATAATGAACTTGTAGCCTGCTAAGTATGTAGGATTTGCCCTTCATCGGCTCATCAAATATAATTGTGCTAGTACACAATTAAGGCTCCATTGCTATGGCAATATCACTGTCACATCATCTTGACAAATTTCAACTATATTCATCAATAGCACATCAATCACCAAGGTTTAAGCAACTCCCATTTCAAATTTCTTTTATACTGATTCATAACATTGTCTGATAGCAGGAAACCTGACCTGGAAGAGAGAGTTACTTTAAGATCTCCAACCAAATGCTTCCTGATAATTGAGTGAAGGTAGCTATATCTTCCTTCATGCTGCCTTACAGGGGCCATCCTATGCATATTTGCATGAAAATAAATTCAGTTTTATTTTATTTTCTAGTCAATTTGGATTACACTTTTCCTGGAAATGAGTTCCACTGACCACAGTATAAGGAATCATACAATACAAATTGTTGTTATATATAGTAGTAGTTTTATTTTGTATTGTACTGTGTGTTTATTTTATGCATTGTTTTAGACACCTTGTGCCATATGTAAGCTGCCCCGAGTCCCTTCGGGGAGATGGAGGTGGAGTACAAAAAATATTATTATTATTGACACAAAGACAGAATATGACACAGCAAACGATATATCTATGCTGAATTTCATATCACAAAATCACAAGTCGAACACTTCCCAAGCATTTAGGACTGTGTAATGTATTTTCAGATGATGTGCACAGATTCCAGTAAGGTGCCCTTTTGCAGTTGACAGCTCATAATTTTGTCAATGTTTATTGTTTTCAAATGTCGGCTGAGATCGTTTGGCACAGCACCCAGTGCACCAACTACCACTGCGAATACCTGTACTGGTTTATGCCAGAGCCTTTGCATTGGTAATGATGATAATAATAATAATAATCCTTTTTGGGGGGCTGCTGTGTAGGAAGATCAATAGGTACCGCACCGGCAGGAAAGTAACGGCGTTCCATGTAGTCCATGCCAACTCTTTGGCTTAGAAAGGGAAATAAGCATCAATCCCCAGAGTTGGCCACAACTAGACTTAATGTCAGGGGAAAACCTTTACCTTTACTACTCCCAGAACCCTCCAGCTAGCATGTGCATCGATTTGAGAAAAGGAATTTTCCAGATCTTATATTTATCAGCAAAACTGCACATGCCAAGAAGTTTCCAGGAGATTATAGCTTATGAAGTGGATGGATGCAATGACTGTCAATCCTCTCTCAGCACTGTTTGCTGACTTTGGGCTTATGAACAATGAAATAATTGCTGAGGCTTAACTGCCGATTAGGCAATGTTGCTTAAAACATAATGCAAATTCATTGCAGCTGATTCCAAGGTGATTATATGAGATTGGCAATATTTAATAAAAGACAATTGATTGCTAAAGGAGAGTCTGAAGTAATAAAGGTACTGTATATTTTCAGAAATGTGAACACATCAGATGTGAAAGTTCTTAATACAATCCAATTTTCAATGAAATAAAGATGAGTCAGTTAAGGAACAACAATAATGATTGGGGGGAAAATTAAATATACCCACTTAAGACTAATCTCTATCAACCAACCAAATGTGGGTTTTTAAAAAATAAAGTAGATCATGCATGCTTGAGATCCATCTGCATCTTCTGGAGAACTATTAATCAAGAAAATATATAATTTTCTAAATAATATCCTACCATGTGTTGTCGAAGGCTTTCATGGCCAGAATCACTAGGTCGCTGTGAGTTTTCTGGACTGTATGGCCATTTTCCAGAAGCACACAGTTCCAGACTTCACAACTTCTGAGGATGCCTGCCATAGATGTGGGTGAAACGTCAGGAGAGAATGCTTCTGGAACATGGCCATGCATTATGGAAAACTCACAGCAACCCAATATCCTACCTTTTTAAGGCATTCACCATAAATATATATACAAAGTATGGTTCCTTACCTGGATCAGATTCCATCCTATTAGGGATTCAGCAATGATGGAGGTGACAGTTGTACATACTCCACCAAAAACCATTAGGTGTGTAGGTCCATATTTTATTGCATCATAAAAGGCTTTAAGTCCCTTTGCATTGTCACACTGTAGAAAAAAACAAACAAAATATTTTAGGACAAAACTGGGTATTAATTCACAAAAGTGTAAATTCAGTTCTCCCACAACACCGAAAATATAATTCCACCAGCAGCTGAAACATTTATATGGACATTTTTAATTGCAGTGATATAAATAACTGCAGCCTACATTCTTTCTAAAACCAGGCAGAGAAAAGATATATAAAACTGCATGTTCTCTTTGAGGTATCAAATTGTAAAACAGAATCCATATAAAATGGATTCCTATATAATATGGACACCTATGATTTCCTTGCATTAAGCCATGACAGTTAAAGCAGTGTCAAACTGCATTAATTATGTAGTGTAGATGCACCCAAGGACATAATCTTTATGCCCCTCCTTTCATAAAATACTGTACCTGATACTGATATAGTGCTTCCCATTGACTTCTGCCAGTCAATAAGTCAGTAGCTGCCAATTCCTGGAGAGTTTCCAGGAAAGAAAGGAATTCTAGCCAATGAACATAAATATGGTACAAGTCCCTGGCACACTGGAGAAAAATAACAACTGCTGGTCCACCACATCACAAGGAGTAAGACGAACTGCTTTACTGCCAGGCATTTGGAAGTCTTAATGTAGTGTATGATGAAATGCTTTAATGCATCAGTTAAATTGCTTTGCCGCGTCTGTTTTTTCACATCTCTTCTAGTTACTTTATGTGCGCAACTGCATTTTGGTCATTTGTGGATGCTTGTTTTATTTTAGGTGGTCACACTTTCTATGTTTTTATATTGATATAAATAATCTTGACTCATTTTGAAAAGGATGTCTCAAGAAAATTGAATGACAATAATCAATCACTCAATCAAAATGTTATTGTTATTAGCAAACAGACAAATTAGCAAATATGGAACTCTCTCCCCAGGGAGATTAGGTTGGCTCCTTCAGGAAACAACTGAAGACTTGGATGTTTTGGCAGGCCTTTGGAGATACAGTCATTAATTAATCAGCCCCAGAGGGTTTTTAATAATCTATCCCGTTTTTATTATGATTCTACCATTTATGTGTTTTAAATGCAATTTTTTATCCTGTATTTTTGTTTTAATTGATATATTGTATTACTGTTTTATCTTTTTATAGTGTGATTTGTATTTGTTGCCTATGTTTTGTTTTATGTTGTTTGGGCCTCTGCCCCATGTAAGCCGCCCCGAGTCCCCACGGGGAGATGGTGGCGGGGTATAAATAAAGTTTTATTTATTATTATTATTACAAACATTCTTTTTGGCCTCTGCACACAAGTATTAAACTAAAGCTAATAGTTTAGACCAGGGGTCCCCAAACTTTTTAAACAGGGGGCCAATTCACTGTCTCTCAGACCGTTGGAGGGCCGGACTATAGCTTTTTTAAAAACTATGAACAAATTCTTATGCACATTACACATATCTTATTTTGGAAGAGACCCCTTGGGCCATTTTGTCCAACCCTCTTCTGCCTTTGTTCACCAAAAGCAAGAGCAAAGCATCCCTGACAGATGGTCACCCAGCCTCAATGTTAATAATAGCAATAAACATAAAGATAATAATAAAAATAATGAAGAGGGTTGGAAGAGGCCCTTGGGCCATCTAGTCCAACTCCCTTCTGCCTTTGTGCACCAAAAGCACAATCCAAACACCCCTTAATAATTAATAGTTAATTAAATAATAATTAAAATACCTGTATTAACACAAAGCAAAGTTTTCCAAGGCACACACTGGGCGAGGGAGGGGGAGGTGCAGCAGAGAGAGGAGGTGGGAAAGGCTCAAAGGCTCATGCAGCAGAGGGAGGAAGCGGGAAAAGGCAAGCTTCAAGGCTTGTGCAGCGGGAGGCAGAAGGCAGGAAAGACTCAAAGGCTCAAGCAGCAGAGGGAAACGGCAGGAAATGCTTGAAAGGGAAGGCTCCAGCAAGGCTTTTGTAGCGAGAGGGAGAAGGCAGGATAGGCGGTGGCAGCAGCACTCACCTTCCACAGAGAAAGAGGAGGGAGCTGCCACTGTGCGGGCCGGATAAATGCCTTCGAGGGGCCCCATATGGCCCGCGGGTCGTCGTTTGGGGCCCCCTGGTTTAGATGTTCTCAAAGGTACATTTTTGTTACACTAAGCCACACTTTTTCAGAGGGTACCACCCTTTTGAAGACAATATTAAAACCAACAGCATAGAACAAAATGCTTAGCAGTTAAAGAAACTTTCTAGAGGCTGAAAGGGAAAATTGTGTCTTTCCATCAGCTAGTGAGGAATGCATCTTCAGTTTAGAATTAATGCAGCTTGACACTACTTTAACTACCACTGCTCAATGCTATGCAGTCATGGGATTGTAGTTTAACCTTCTCTGTCAAAAAAAATTTGCTGGTGCCTCACCAAACTACAAATTCCAGGATTCCATGGCATTGACCCATGCAGCTCAAGTACCGTCAAATTGCATAATTCTACACTGCGGATATACCCAAAGCTTTTTTAAAACTCCAGCTTTAAAAGAGGGCTTTTAATAAAATGCTCTACTGCTTTTAATTGAACTATTTTAAATTGCTTTATTATATTTAATTACATGTTTGAAAGTTATTGACAGTTTAATTACATTTTAATTGTATGTTTAAACAGTATATTTGCATTGGTTTTAATTTGTAAGAGAGATTCCCAATTGAGGAGGGGAGGTGGGATATAAATAAATATTAATATTTTAACAAATTTAAACTGGACTCTGAAATATATTATTAATAAATACACACTCTGAATAAAGGGATCCTGGTGATAAATTGAACTTAATCATTCCAAACAAGGTGTCATTTTCAAACAGCCTTTAAGGGTAGACTGTATTGCAATGTAATCAACACATTTATAATAGTGACCAGTTTTGCCATCTCCAAGGAAGGAGCAGTGCTAGACAAAATTGTACAAAAATATTTACAGTTACAGCTGCCTCTAGAAGCAGACCATGATCCAGAAGCAATTCCAAAAATGATCTATTAAAATAATGGGTTACACCATCTGGATGGGGATGAATAATAGTTTCCATATTAGCTGGCACACTAACAAAAATAATGTCAGTGTTGCTGTACCTGATCCTTCACTCACTTTCTAAATGAATAGGATGGAGGCCCTTAAACCATAGAGCAGTATAACACCAGTATCCATGGGGGATGTGTTCCAACCCCCCCCCCCCTCCCAAATACCTGAAGCCATTGATAATAGTAAATCCTATATTTTGATGATACCATAATTCACTGTGTATATAGTTGCAGTTTTTATCTTTATTTTCCTTTGGAAAAGGGAGAGGGGTGTGACCATTACATGAAGAAAACAATTGTGCAGAGCTGCCTAGAGCAGTGGTTCTCAACCTGTGAGTCCCCAGGTGTTTTGGCCTACAACTCCCTGAAATCCCAGTTTACCAGCTGTTAGGATTTCTGGGAGTTGAAGACCAAAACATCTGGGGACCCAAAGGTTGAGCACCCACTGGTGTCGAGCTTTCCCTCTCTTACCTTTGAGGAGGCTGGATCTGAGGCTCTCCTTCCTGCCTCCTCAGAGCTAAGATGGTTTTTAAAAAAGTTTTAAAAAATGAAATACAAACTAAGCCAGCTGAATCTACTCCCTCCTGCCCCCTCAAAAGTAAGAGGGAAAGAGCCCCTGATTCAGCCAGCTCTGGCTGTATTTCTTTTTAAAACTGTCTTACTTCTGACGAGGCAGGAGGGCAAGCCACAGACCCAGTAATTTGACAGTTAAGTGAGGAAAACATGGATAAATGAAACTGTAGATATCAAATGCATGGATAAGGACATACTGTAGTTTAGACCACTTATTTAGATAACTACTAGCATTTTGAACTGCAATCATTTCCTGAAAATTATCAACATTAAGTGCTTACTATTACCATTACACCTTTTTCAGTTCACAACTTACAAGGAAATGTGTGCATTCTATTAACATGGCAGCCTGCAAGCAGAAGTAGATCAGCTTAAAGAAAAGAGGCAGGCTTGTGTATGGTTCTCTCTATGGGAAGGACTTGCTTAAAAACTAAGGTTGAAATTTTATGTGCACTTTTTTGGTATTACATCCCACTGAATAAAGTGGGATTTATGTTCAGGAAACATGTTCCAGCACTAATAAATGCCTACATATTTCCAAATACAAGAGACTACATTTATTAGGCAAAAATGAGAGAGATTGAGAGGGGGGGGCATGCAGTTTCATAGTGTCATGGTCATATTTACACAGAATCAGAATGGAGAATGCAAGATTATCCATATTAGCTCAGTGTTGTTTATCGTTTTTAATTCTCTCCTGTCAGATAGTTTCATCATAACTGTATTTTTATGTAGAAAAGTAATGTTTGATAGATTGTTTGGTAACTACTTTACTTTACATACCGGGTCCTAGGGAAGTGCACTTGGAAAGGACCAGACGCAGAGCTTTTTCTATTTCTGCCCCTGCCTTATGGAATGCCTTGCCGCCCTATATGAGAGCCATGCGTGAGTTAGGGCCTTTTATCCTAGCACTTAAGACCTGGCTCTTTACTAGAGCTTTTAATCTATGTTAATTTTATCAATATTTGTATGTATGTATTTTTATCCTTTACTATTTTATCTTGTAAATCGCCTAGAGCATCTTGGATGGAGGGCGATTAATAAGTAATTAAATGATGATGATGATGATGATGATAAAGCTAGGCTTTAATATATATTCTTGCAGATAGATTGTTTAAAGTCAAACTCATATATCCACCCTGCAATGTGTTAAAACCCAAAATAATGCATCACTATGAGATGATTTGGGACTAATTTGTTTAATGACTCATTCTCACTCCACATTGTTTCCTTGTGGTTCTTCTTTTGGGATTCACAGCCTACAAAGATGAGCCCAGGATCCATTGAGCTTTGGCATTCTGGTGCTACTAGTTAAAACTGCTGTAATGAGATACTATTACAGTATTTATCTTCATTTATATTTGATTATTTTCTGAGAACTAGGGCACAGGCAGTTTACATTTACACCATGAGAACAAATATCAAGCCTTCAAATAAATGCCTTCTTAATAGCTGTCCTCATGTTCAGGAACCCCCTTCCTAGAAAAGCTATACTGGTCCCTTCTCTATTTCCTTTCCATAAACAGGTGAAGAGTTTTGAGCTCCAACAGGCCTTTGAGGACTGGTTGTTTAGACAAAAAAAATCCAGCGTATTTTGCAAGGTTTGTCATATCTGTTATTTTGTTGTGCTGTTCTGTTGTTGTTTTTAATGATTCATGTATTTACGTAACTGATTTTTAAAAAATTGTTATGTAGCAGCTTTTTAGCTTTTGTATTTTCTAAATTTTAATGATTTTTTTAAACTGCTGTAAGCTTCCAGTTCAGAACTGAGAAAAGGGCAGGTTATAAATTTTAAAAAAGCAGTAGCACTGCCACTGCCAAACAAAAGATTCTAACAAAAAGTAATTAACTATTAACATCAAAAGCAATGTAAAACAGAGATTAAAAATAAAATGAGTTTAAAAATAGTACAGTACCCCATTAAGGCCCTTTCTTTTAAAACAACAAAGCCTCTGAAAATGTAGCCCCTTGGAGGGAATGTGTCTTGGTCATAAGCCCCAATGCCTTTTTTTGGTGCCAAGTGAAGTCCTTTTTAATCACTCCAGGCATTTTAAGACAGTTTCTTGCCATTATCTCATTTTACTAATTCATTTTGCTGCAGTTTAATGTGGTTTTTAATGTCTTTCATTGATGATTTATGTTTTTAATTTTGTTAGAGGATTTTAATTGAATAATGGCACATAAACTAATTAGGTGAATAAATATGACCTTCTTCCCTGAAACACTGAATATCTTGGAAAGGAATTTCTGAGGAGCAATAGGAAAGCAGGAGGACTATTTAGAAACAAAAAAAACCAAAACAAAAGCTACATTCAATGTGAGTGAAAGGATACATCTGCCATTGTCTCACGATTTTGCAACAAAATTTCTTTAAAAAACAAATACTAATTTATAAACAGTACCAATTAGCCACAAATTTTGTAGTCTAGGCAATAAACACAGCATCACATCCTCATTCAAAATAGCCACAACATATCATAAACAACTTATATTACTAAGTTGCAAGATAACACTAGCAGTATAAAGTTCTTCCCAGAGACTATCAACAGAAGGAAAATAACTAGATCTGGCTTAGTGACATGGCCCAAGTCATCTGAAATAATGCCCCAGATGCCCTTTGAGCAACCCTCTCTATACAGAGGAAAGTCAATACTTTGGCAATGGATCAACTCCCCTCCCCCGCGCCCTCTTTGCTAATTTGCCATTCAGTAATAACATGGTATGAGCATGAAGAGAGCTGACAGGGTAGATGCACATCCACATAACATTACAGGTAAAATGTAAAAGAGTTTTGAAGCTCAAACAAAAGGTCCTGGACAAAGGAAACCGCAGGCAGCTTTCTGAAAAAGCTCAAAGTCACAGTTCAGATGGAATATGGAAAAAATACTGAAGTACAAATATATTTCGAAACAGACTGCTTTTACAGACATAACTGCACTAACCTCAACTTTGACACACCAAGTTCAGCACTGTTGCTCTTATCCTAAGATGAGTTCATGGCAATTTATGTCCAAATGACAATGTATCAAGCTGACAGATCTGGTGCAGCCACATATTGAAGAGATTGCACTTCCAAAAGAAGGACCAAGCAGTTACGTTTCCTTGCTTATCTTCTCTATCCTTTTTTTATCTGTATGGCTTTTCTCTACCAGAATCTTAGTATTTTTTCAGTCTTTCAACCTGCTTGCCTTCTTTGTCTCTTTTCTCCTAGCAGCAAAATCGTCATCCCTTCTCTTGTTCTTTTTGCTTTCTGAAGACTACAGGAATTCTGCAGAGGAAAGCAATGGCACATCCTGTTTTCTCTACTGTGCTTCTAGTTCACAAGAAGTTATCTAGAGGCCAGGTGATATCTGCTGCTGATTTAATTCACCAAAGGCTGAAGAAAGATCCCAAACTTGTGTTAGTGTCACATGAGAATGTCACTCTCAATGCCTGACCTTCCCTTCCTAGTCTTAAATTAGTATAAGCTTTGCCTAAACTACCTCTGTTTTATAGATCAAATGCTTACAAAAGAGTATTTTTAACATTCCTATCCTGTCCTGCTGCTTCCCACTCCATTTATTTGAAGGGAGGCCAGCTGGCCAGGGAGATCAGATGTTTCATATTCAGCAATTATACTAATGCTTCTGCTTAAGCCATATCCATTCACAGAAAGAGGACAATATGAATATGTCAAATCATTCAGATTAAACAGTCAGATAGACCTTTATTTCAATTTAAAACAAACTGCTTCCCACATTAGATGCTGTGACAACCATATTAAGTTCAAAATTGACAGATTAGCAAAGAAAAATGTTTCCCGCATTACTTGTGAATATGTTTTATGCATATTAACACATATTTACATCTTAGAGTGTTTAATTGAACCAATACAGCAATTACGGTATCTTTATGGAAAATACAGAGGGTCCCCACCAAAAAAAGTTAAAATTGATAAAAGTAACAAAAAGCAGGGGGGAAACTGCTTTTCATCTGGTATTACACTTTTTTACACCTGCTGAAAGTATAATAGAAATGATTCCTTAGTCTTAGGATAAGAAATGCACCATGGAACTGAATGTCTGACTCTGAATTACACAATTAAACCACTAAATTTAACCATGATTAACTGAGCCAATACTGACATTAAATTTGGCTAGTAGTAAGCAGTTTACTCTTACTCAGAGGCGGTTCTACCACCAGGCAAACTAGGCATTTGCCTGTGGCGCCATGTTGTTGGGGGGCGCCATCGAGGCAACTCCTGTCTCCTGCGGCAAAAAGGAGCCTAGGAAGACAATATGGTTTTTGGGAAGCCTGTGAAGTAAGTATTGTTTATCTTACCTAACTTGGGTGAATTAATTTAATGCATACACACTTATTTAATTGAATGTTCATTCTCTACTGTTACTTTTTAATTTATGGAGTTTGTTTTAATTCATAGGTGAGCCACTTTTGGCCCCATTTATGAGAAAGGAGGGAAATTGTTAAATAAGTCCTAGTACCTTCATTTATAAGTAGATTTTCCCGAGGATTAAAGTTTTAACACCTGTATGCAACTATTTAGTTTAGCAGAGATATAGAATCTACACTTTCTAATGGATGTGCAAGGCAGAGATGGCAGTAATGAATGTCCAGCACTTCTGGAAAATGTCCGTTTGAGAAAATCTGACATACATTGTCAGAAATAGTTGTACTGATTCAGACTACTGGGTCATCCAACTCAGCCTCCTCCTCCTCCTCTGTAGGAAGTCTAGGAAGCAAGGCAAGTGGGGCTTCCTCCCTGGGGGCATCCTTGGTTGGGGGGTGTTAGTTGGCCCTGATT
This sequence comes from Anolis carolinensis, assembly GCF_035594765.1. Lineage (NCBI taxonomy): Eukaryota > Metazoa > Chordata > Lepidosauria > Squamata > Anolidae > Anolis > Anolis carolinensis. Next base: position 97,505,613 of record NC_085844.1, read on the forward strand.
GCTTCCTGTCTGGATTTCCAATTTTCAGAGTGTTGTTTATTTATTATCCTTATTATCAAACATTTTTGCTTATCCAACACTTTTATTTTTCAGTGATTGGGGTTTTTTTGGGGGGGGGGGCGCCAAAATTTCTGTTTGCCTACACTTGAAAATTACCTTGGACCGGCTCTGCTCTTACTTAACTTTCAATTTGTTTCAAGCAAGTTCCAAACCATAGCTAAAATAACCCCTATTTAATATAAGTAACAGTTAGTTGAAAGATTGATGAAACCCTCTTGGAGTCAGTCATATGGTATCTGGGAGGCTGTCACAGAAACCAAAAGCTATTGCAGTCCCCATCCTCTCTGGAATATGAGAGATCCCCCATCATGCCACATACAAGATGCTAAGATTTGACTCATGCTCCTAATTAACTTAACATATATGCTTTGGTAGAATTAGGTTCTTATGTGATACCACAATGGAAATAAAAAACTGCCTTGTTCTGGACTTCTCCCAAGTGTAGTCCTTATCCTGGACTTCTTTTCCCAGTTCTAAATAACGTATTTCATTGCATAATACTTGCAATTCCGCCCCCTTTTTTGGAAAAAAGGAGTGTGGCTATTACGTGAGGAGAAACCTCCACTTTTTAATTCCAAAAAAGATAATATTTTAATTAAAAAAACATTGAAAGCAACTTGAGAACATATGTCCATGGAACAAATTTAAATACTAAGAAAACATCTTAAACTTCCGTGTCCAAAGACTCTGTGCCACTGTTATTGTCATTATCTGATGTGCTGTCCTCAGCACTGCTCATGGAAGACGTTTTTCTTCCCCCTCAGTTTCCCATGGTGCATTACCATCATTCTATTCCAGCCATTGCCACTGCATTAGAAATGTCAGTTTTTTTAAAAAAAAACTTTTAATCACAATGTTAGCCATGATAAGGTCCAAAATCCGTATTACTCATGTGCACATCAGTTTCAAGGACAGGCGCTTCACATGTCCAGTGGATATCAATTGGTGATCACTGCTCATCATCTTCTCATTATACAAATGGTACAAACAGTCTTTAAAGGGCTTTTTCATCTATACATCCAGTGGCTAAACTACCAAGAATGGCTACCTCATGCGTCTTATTATCACAAAGAAGTTCCTTCACTTCCTTGACAATGTGACTTCAGTAACTGCAAAATTTGCATACCCAGCTGTTTTTCTAGCACACCTGGCCCTCTGTTCCAAACAGTTCTGACCCAATCCACCATCAATTCTAAGTCCATCCAACCCTTTGAATGAATTCCACTGGGATACTAGACTCCCTTAGGCATCGTTTCTCTCTTTGAAATGATGTGTAGTTACTTCCTTCAATTGGCTATAGTAGTAAGCATCTCCCTTTATGACCTACCACAGAGATTAAGATCTTCCGGGGAGGCCCTGCTCTCAGTCCCACCACCGTCACAGGCGCATTTGGTGGGAACAAGAGAGGGGGTTTTCTCAGTGATTGCCCCCCAGCTATGGAACTCCCTCCCTGGCGAGATTAGATCAGTCCCCTCCCTCCTGTCCTTCAGAAAGATGATAAAGACCTGGCTGTGGGACCAAGCTTTGGCGAGGTGCAATGAAGCAATAATAGGAAACCTACTCTGCTGACCAGAGCCAGCATGGTGTCCTGAGTTGGTTTAAACAGCTGATTTTAAAGTAGATATACCGTGTTTTCCCGAAAATAAGACAGTGTCTTATATTATTTTTTACTCCCAAAGATGCGCTAGGTCTCATTTTCAGGGGATGTCTTATTTTTCTATGAAGAAGAATTCATATTCATTGTTGAACAAAAAAAATGAACATTTATTCTATACTGTACAGTAGTTGTCATCACAAACCAACATAACTAAACCAGACAAACTGTGACTCCTGTCAAGCATTTCTTGTTACTACCATTATTTCCATATATAACTGGTATGTAAGCCGCCCCGAGTCCCTCTGGGGAGATGGAAGCGGGGTATAAAAATAAAATTATTATTATTATTATTATTATTATTATTATTATTTTATTGTATGACACAGCAAACAAGGTAGATATGCTGGATTTCGTATCACAAAATCACAAGTCAAACACTTCCCAAGTGTCTAGGACTGTGTGATGTATTATTATTATTATTATTATTATTATTATTATTATTATTATTATTATGTACATTTACCAACCCTGCATGATATGGTGTTTTGTTTGGCGGGTGCCAGGCATGCTTCCAAACAAAAACTTTGCTAGGTCTTACTTTCGGGGGAGGCCTTATATTTAGCAATTCAGCAAAACGTCTACTAGGTCTTATTTTTTGGGGATGTCTTATTTTCGGGGAAACAGGGTAACTGATTTTAATGTTGTGCTCTGCCCTGAGTCCCCTTCAGGGTGAGAAAGGCAGAATATAAATGTTTTAAATAAATAAATAATTATGGTGCACCTTAATTGCTCATGACCACTGGTCTCATGGTAACACTAGATGCGCTTTTTGGCACAATAGTGCTTTTGCGTGGTATATTGAAGAATACAGCTGTCTAGTCAGCACTGGAAATTTGTAAAAGGGGATATGGTGTTTCCTTGTTCATATGCAAGACAAAGTGATGAAAGCTTTTCATCTTCTTGGTGTAATTAAATAGCAACTTTTGGCATAGGGTGGTTCTCCTCTGCACAGACACGTTGTGTTGGCACGTCAATCTTATCACTCAACCACGACCTGCCTTAAACAGAGTTGTGGGATGTCATGTTTGCTCTCCTTTCCTGTGCTTTCTTTTGCAACATCTTGTAAGATAAACTGCAGCCATTGTTGGGCACCTCCATACACAAACGCTTCCTCATCAATTTGAGGAAACTCGCCGGACCCTTTAAGCAGGGGTGCATCATTCATACATCCACCCAAAGATCCACACACCCTCTTCACTCACTCACTCACTATTAATCTATCCATCCACCCAGCCATACATCCTGCTGCCTGCCCTTCTAAAGACCCTCGCTTCCTCCCACTCACTCATACACTCATACTCTTTCATGCACAAACTCGGTTGCCCGTCCATTATCTTATTTTTTATTATTATTAAACTTATATACCGCTACTCCCGGTTTGGCTCGGAGCGGTTTACAAAAATAGATTAAAACAATACACTTGGCTTTAAAATAACAATAAAAACAATAAAAGCAACAATAAAAACAGACATAGCCCTGAGTCTTTCACCCATTGAACGCTTGTCGGAAGAGCAAGGTTTTGCAGGCTTTCCGAAAGGCAAGTAAGTCTCGGGTGGTTCGAGTTTCCACTGGCAAGGCATTCCATAACTGAGGGGCTACAATCGAGAAGGCTCTCTGCCTAGTGGAAGACAAATGATAAGTCCGTATGTTAGGGACTTCAAGCAAATTTTGGTCTTCGGACCGAAGTAATCTCTGGGGTTGGTAGGGTGATAAGCGGGCCCTCAGGTACGCTGGCCCCAGACCATGTAAGGCCTTGAAAGTTAGTACCAGTATCTTGAAAGTAATCCGGTACTCAATCAGTAGCCAGTGCAGCTGTTGAAGAATTGGGGTGATATGCCATCTCGCCGGCACCCCAGCGAGAAGACGAGCCGCCGCGTTTTGCACCAGCTTCAGTTTCCGGATCACTGACAGAGGAAGGCCAATGTAGAGGGTGTTACAGTAGTCGAGCCTCGAGATGACTGTCGCCTGGATCACCGTCGCCAGGTCGTTCCTAGATAGGTAGGGAGCCAGTCGCCTAGCCTGACGTAGATGGAAAAACGCAGATCTGCTCACAGCAGAGACCTGGGCTTCCATTGTGAGCAGAGGGTCCAATAAGACACCAAGACTTTTTACCGAAGATGATGGACGTAGTGTCTCACCATCCAGGGTAGGCAGCTGGATCTCCCTCCCACCCGTACGGCCCAGCCAAAGGATCTCCGTCTTCGCTAGATTCACCCTCAACCTGCTGGCACGCAACCATCCAGTAATGGCTTCAAGGCACTGATGGAAACTATCGGGTACGGAGTCCGGCTGGCCCTCCATCCTCAGAATGAGCTGAGTGTCATCAGCGTACTGGTGGCACTCGAGCCCAAAGCTCCGCACCAGTCAGGCAAGCGGTTGCATATAGATGTTAAATAATAGAGGAGAGAGAATAGCTCCCTGTGGGACCCCACAAGTTAGCGGAGACCACGTGGAAATCAACCCTCCCCTCACCACCCGCTGTCCCCGATTTTGGAGAAAGGAGGACACCCATTTCAGGGGTATCCCCCTAACCCCCGTCATGGCTAGGCGGTGGGTCAATAGATTGTGGTCGACCGTATCAAATGCTGCTGTGAGATCCAATAACACGAGCAGCACTGATCCGCCTTGATCCCTCTGGCAGTGAAGTTGGTCTGTGATGGCGACCAGCACAGTCTCCGTCCCATGCCCCCTACGAAAGCCGGACTGGAAGGGATCAAGTCCGGCTGTGTCATTGAGGAACTGCTGCAACTGTTCCACTGCTGCTCTCTCAACCAGCTTGCCCAGAAACTGAAGGTTCGACACTGGGCGGTAGCTAGTGGGAACCGAACGATCTAAGTCTGGTTTCTTCAGCAGCGGAGATACTGATGCCTCTTTTAAACACTCTGGAAAAACTCCTTGCTCAAGGGAGCTATTTATTATATTCAACAGAGGTTCACGTAATCCATCTAGGCAGGATTTTACTAGCCAGGAGCGACACGGATCGAGGGAGCAGGTGGTCGGCCTAGCTGCAGTCATGATCCTGTCGACAGCCTCTGCATCCAGCGGGGTAAACCGGTCCAGGATGGGCCCAGAGAGTGGCCACGGAGTCTCAAGTTCAGTTACTGTATCCATCGTGGCAGGGAGTTCCCAGCGAAGAAGCGAGATCTTGTCTGCAAAATAGCTCTGGAAAACCTCAGCAGAAGGAGCCAGGTCATTATTGTTTGGAACAGAAGGGGCCTTTGTCAGAGATCTAATGATCTTAAATAATTGTGCTGGGTGTGAGCTCACAGACGCTATCAAGGAAGCATAATACGACTTTTTTGCCTCGGTGATAGTCTGCTCATAAGACTCTCTGGACTTCTTATAAGCTGATTCCGATTCCTCATCACAGCGTTCCCGCCACATGACCTCTAGCTGTCTCTTCTCCCGTTTCATCGCACGGAGCTCCTCAGTGAACCAAGGAGACTGATTCTTACGGGGTCGGAGAAGGCGTCTAGGTGCGATCTCATCGAGTGCATTGGATAATTTGGTGTTCCATGTTGGAAGAAATTGATTCAGGAATTGATGGGTAACTGAGTGAGTGTGTGAGAGAGTGCATGGGTAAGTGAGTGGGAGGGAGGGTGGTTGGGTGGGCAGATTGGCGGGTGGCTGGGCAATTGAGTGAGTGATGTGGGTGTGTGGGTTTTTGGGCAGATGGATTGGTGATTCAAGGGTACAACTATTACCGTATTTCCTCAAAAATACAATTTTGAGACATCCCCCCCCCCAAAAAAAAGGAGGGCGTGACTAGTATGCAATGGCAACTATTATGTAATGAAATATGGTAGTTCCCCTTAATTTACTATCTGTTTCTGGATATACAGTTGATATACAGGGTTTTTTGTAGCTTATCAGGCCTCCCCAAAATCAAACAACCCCCGCCCCAATGGAAGGCTATTGCTCAAATCTGATTAAAATCTTCAAGAAATGCTAGAAATCTTGAAAACACCCCCAGTCTCCCCAAAATTCTAAAATGAAGAAAATCATCTTTAAAAAATCAACACAGGAATCAGAAGTTACTCCTGGTTTAATTTACAGTAGTTCTTTGGTGAATTTTGGAGGCATAGAGTAGCACCCTGGGAATGGAACAGAAGTGCTTCATGCGCTCTGCATTTGTGTGAATCAGAAGCCTTTCTCTCTAGTTTATTCAGCATTTTCCTCTTATTGCTTTGGGTCACCTCATGAGAGACAAGGAAGCCTGTTCCAGCTATTGAGAAGATGCTAACCAGACACCCAATCTCCTTGAAGCTTTTTACCAGTGAGGACAGTACACACACGAAGGTCTCCAAGCAAGGGCATAGACATGTTCTCTGCCCTTTGCATTTATACACTGTACTATATTTAAACTATGGTGCTGAATTCCTTGAAATGCAGGAATATATGTGCTGGCACTCAAGGTTAGTTTTGTCAGTGATGTGTTGTCTCTTCATTTTAATTCTTTCTATTTATGTATCATATTTAATTTATCCTGTGTTTCTTCTTTTTCTTTTTCGATTTATCCATGTTTTGCCTTTCTTCCCTTCTTCTTCCCACTCAGATGACAAGTAATTTGAGAAGTAATTTTTCTTCTGAACTGTTTTGGGCACTGTATGAAAACAGCATAAAAATATGTAACTTTCACCCAAGAAACAACACAGGAAAATGGTTAAACCTCTTCCCTACCAAAGTCTGATTTCCAGTACATATAAGCCTTTCTGCTTTGAAGGGGAGAGAACATGGATACAGATTTCCCCATCTCACCAATTTGGTTTGTATACAGGCTGTTTCTAAAAGATGGGCTCAAATTGAAATCACTGTATTTTTGCAACTACAAACTGCCCATGAAAGAAACTTACTGCTCAAAAGGGTGGAGCATACAGTTTCAAATGATTACTGTTAGATACTTCTCCCAGTGCACAAACAGCCCCTAGTCTCAGTTATTTGCAAGATGATGACCCCACAACATAAGGCCTAATGAGATATTATCCATTTGCAGAGATATTTTTAGGTTTGTTTCTGGCTCAAAATGGTTAGTAAAATTTGATCATTTAATAACTTGTTGAACTTTTTGTAACTTTTTGTGTAAAGTAACATGTTGCTATCATGAAATATAGTAGAGTCTTGCTTATCCAATGTTCTGTATTATCCAGTGCAATATACCTTTTAGTAGTCAATGTTTTTGTAGTCAATGTTTTCAATACATTGCGATATTTTGATTCTAAATTCGTAAATACAGTAATTACTACATAACATTACTGTGTACTGAACTGCCTTTTCTGCCAATTTGTTGTAAAACATGGTTTTTGGTGCTTAATTCATAAAATCATAATGTCAAGGACAGAACGCCACAAGGTTCGAAATAACAGAGTTTATTTAATTACAGAACTCAAAAATGCCCGTAAGAACACAAGGGCCAGGCAATTTTAGCCTTTAGGAGCAAAAAAGGGACAAGGAAAAAACGTACAAAAGATAAACCGGATTAAACCGAAGTTTAATCCGGGTAAAAACAAACTGCTTGCTTCAGCCTGAGGGTAAACAAAACAAAAGCCGAGGAACAAAAGAATGCAACTAATTGGCAGCAGATTCCTCTCTGCTGCCAACACGGTGCTTAAAGGAACTTGCGTCGCTCCCACACACACAGCAGACAGGATTTCCAACACGAACAGATCAGCCAAGGATTGTAGCAGAAGAGTAGACCCAGTTCCTTTCCGTGGTTCAAAGCCAGAAGTAGACGTATGTAGTTTCCAAGTCCAGAAGGGGGAAGACAAGCCGTGGTCAGTTCAATCCGAGTTTTCAAAGCAGGAGATGGCGTCCGTCAAGAAGACGACGGAAGGTCAAGCTAATAAGAGTAAGCACAGGTTTGCACAAACAAATGCCCACACAATTCCTCCCGCCGTCTGACCCTGAATTCCAAAAACAACTTACGTCTCAGCACAGGAAAACACACCAGTCTTCAGGAAAGCGTCCCACACAGATCCCAAGCGTTTGTCCAGATTACCTTGCCCAACGCAATTTGCAATTGCTCCCAAGCCCCATTTTATGCCAGTTACAAATCCTCATCACTGTCAGCTGTCCTCCTTAACCCGGGCGTTTCCTCATCACTTTCCTCATCAGAGCTGGAACACCTCTGACTACGCCCCACAGCATCTCCAGCTGTGGATCCCGTCCCATCCCTCCAGCTAAGCCATGGGTCTAGTCCTGAAAGTCCCCATTCATCTTCTATCCCATCATGACCAGTGGCACCCAATTCCTCCCTTACCCGAGTCCAATCCATCTCATCCTCCTCCGAGCTAACCAGCCCCTCCTCCATTCTCTCCGTAAACCCCTCAAAAGACTCTTCGTCAGATGGTGCTGCAAAAATGTCTCGCAGTCTTTTTCTTTCTCGCTCCTCGAGAGTATCTGACTCTCGAGGAGTCTTACGCCCACGTCTGTCAGTAACAGAGCCATGAGGCTCAATCATAACACATAATGTAATTTGATGTTTAATAGGCTTTTCCTTAATCCCTCCTTATTATCCAGCATTTTTGCTTATTCAACATTCTGCTGGCTCGTTTATGTTGGATAAGTGAGACTCTACTGTATACTCCTTTGGGTTCATCATTTTGAAACACGCTGTACAATGTCAAGCCAGAATAAGTTCCAATTCTAATAAAATTCACATTCTAAATGAATCCAGACCACTCAAAATATTACAAATAAAAGGAACATGGCATACTAGTGAAGAAATGAAAAGGAAATGTATTCAACCTTTTCATTTAATCCATAGTCATAAAGTGTTTGTCTATAAATCCAGACTGTGTGAATAATGTATAATTTCCATGTTGATCCTATGAAGTTTGCGGTGCTTAATATAACCTGGAGGAAATAAAATTTTACAGAATGTGTCTGAAATCCAGATATCCTTACATAAATATAGCATCCTGATGTGATGTCTGAGTCTGCTTTTGTATTCAGTGACACATTTTTTCAGATATCTGTTTATCTTTTCCACATATACTGGTTAGCATAAGGACACAATTATATAACTATTTCATTAGTTTTATACTAATGAATTATAGTCTAAGAATATTATTTTTAAACATATAAAGGGTTAACCAATTACTGAGGCTGGAATGACAAGGCACAATATAAGCAGCTGCCCTTTTTGAATCTGGAGGTTCACCTGCAATTTTAAATACAACCACCACTATTACTACATTCCCCCCCATTACTTTAAATGAGCTGCATGTGACCATGTCCATGGTTTCCCAGACTTCAGCACTCAAACCACTACACCATACTAGCTTTCAGTGTTGGAATCACAGACGCCTTAAAGGTCCAGACTTAAAAGTGACTTCAAAACAGAAATTTAATCCAGATTAACTGGATGCAAAGAGCAACAAGTCAAACAAAACACTCTGAGGCAAAACAAAAAGACACAGTACACAAATGATTAACAAAAAGAGTCACAGGAAGAGAAGCATCATCAGCAGAAGTCCAGGGTCAAAGCGGGAGAAATCCAAAACCGTGTCGCTCCAGTATCTGCAGAAGCAGCATCTTTAGCCAAACCGGTCCAAGTCCAGAAAGAGAGAAGTCCACATTCACGAGAAGCTGATTCATGTCAAAAAACACGCAAATGATCAGGAGGTCCAAACTGCAGATCCGAATCCAACGCCGAACACGAAACAGGCAACAGCAAGTCTACAATAATATTTACCAATACACAGCACCCAGTACACGAATGCACATCAACACCTTGCCTTCTGCAAAGACTTCTCACCCCTGAACCCACTTTTACAAATCATCATCAGAAGATGAACTGACCACCACCCCATCACTATCCCCCACAGCTGCTCCCAGCTCTTCACGTGAATTCCCTTGACTTTCCCTCCAATTCCTCCATCTCCTGTCAAGACTTAGATCCCCCCCCAAGACTCAGTTGGATCCCCTGACTGCCAGTCTTCACCCCCAGAGAACCCCATAAAGGTATCACTAGTTGTTGGCGCCTCACAAATAGCTTGTACTTCTCTTATCTTAGTCCAATCCATGGTGTCTCCTTTTCTCCTTCACTCATTGACCCATCATCCCCAGATAATCCCTCAAAATGACTCCTCATCTGTAGGTGCTGTAAGTATGTCCCGGATCCTCTTTCTTTGCTGCTCATCATCAGATTCCTGCTCCCGAGTAACCCTTTTTCCCCTTCTGGCACCCATACTACTGTTTGTAACGTTACTCACAGGCTCTACTACAACATCCAGTCTGCTAATACAGTACATAAAACTGGAATTCCAGCCTGTGGCAAGTTAGAGATGCCAGCAGAATTTACAGTGGCCAGTGCTGATGGTAAAATATGACTCAGATAACTCGTTTGATTTTTAAAAAGCCTGTCTTACACATTGATATCAGAGGGATCAGTGGAATTAAGTTTTAATCATAGAAATTGTCCCACTGGTATATCCCTTTTGAATGAATTGGATGACAACTGGTATGTAAAATGGCATTCCTATTAGTAGACTCAATGAAACTAACCATTGACATGCATTATTTAATGTAGACTATAGGCATAGAAATAGAACAGAAATGTGGACAGGGGGAAATGAATTATGAAAATGTGTGCAGCTGATATGCCAATGAGGAAAGGTTGCAGCTTTAATTATTACGTAATATCAGAAAAATATCAATTAAACCATAAAGCAATGAGTTCATAAAATAATTATGGACAAAAATGTATAGATCCAAGATGACAATAAATAAATACATAGAGAGCAAAAAGCAAAGTGACTGTAAAAAAAATCCTCTAAAACTGATTACAAAAGCAAAAATAGTTTCATAATGATGACCAACAGCACTACAAAAAAGGAGTAGATAGAAATGGATTTTCATGTAAAGCAAAATAAACCTGCAACTCAAATGAATTCATCATGGGAAATATTGATGAAGAAAGAGAGGCAACATCCAGTTAAATCAATACCCATACTGCTTGACCTTTAGACTCTGAAATAAATCCTAAAGATCTTCATAATGCAACCCAATATGTGCCTACTCAGAAGTCATCTATACGGAATTTAATGGGACTTACTGCAGCCTTTGCATTTTAAGGAATGGACTAATATAATCAAATGAAAACATTTGACTTCTAAGTTTGATAGAATCATAAGATTGCTGTCAAATAGTTGTTCTGTCTTCCTTTGGTATACTATCACTAGGCATATATTTCCTTACATGTAATGGCACTAACTCCAAAGTGAGTGCCCTAAGATCGTGTCAAATAGTAGGTCTGCTTTCTTTTGGTCCATCCAGTTTTGAGAATTTACAAAAGTCCAGCATGAAGAACTATACATAAACATCTTACTATGTAGTTTATCATAAATGATATATAGCAATGTCTTATGAAATGTGCACCCAGCCTTATCTCAATGCTGGTACTGGAGTGCAGGTGGTAACTGCTAATGTTTCTGTGCAAAGGAAATTAAAGACCCAAGGATTCTAATTGCAATGCATAGCTGTGCTCTCAAAAGCCCCATCTACATTGTCCATTTAGATCAGTGAGAGATAAAATCAATTTGCAAGTGGCTATACAACACATGTGGACTGATCTGGATTAACCCGGGGAAAACTGCTTCCTAGGTTTAACAAATACAAGGGAAAGCCCAGATCCTGCACCAGCATTTGGGCTTTCCCCTTAGTACTGGCAGTACAGACACCAGTGGATATCCCAAAAGATATGCCATGCTACACAGGCCCAGGCATCCCAGGGAGACAGAAAGACTTTTCCCTCCTGTCATCTCTCTCCCTGGGAAATCATCCAGCTGAAGAGGTAATAGGGCTATGTACCTACTACTCAGCAGTCGTCTTTCATCCTTCCCTGCCATGTGACTGGTTGACTGTGACAGAGAGGGAGAGGGGTGGCAGTTGGGCATTTCCCAGGGGCACAAAACCACCTTCCATGAAGATGTTGAAGGTTTGCTGCACCTTAACAGTCTGTTGAAATTTCTCCCACTCGTTAAAGGAAGGTAACTTTATGACTGCCCCATAGGGACTAGGCTGAATAATTTGGGATCCTCTGCAGCCAGGCCCAAAGTACATTTACATGGCAGCTGCAACCTGTGTTTTTGTGACCCCTATTATCACAAAATAACAGCACAACACTTCACTCTATAAGACAGGTGTAGTATGGATATGCATTAGATCCATTCTACATGAGAACAATTTAAACTTACATTAGAAACAATGTACATGTTAAAACTCATTTCTGATTTGGACAATGGAAAAACAGATTGCTAATGCTGTTGACTTACCCCAAATTAGCATGGATTTTAAAAGATAATTCAATTGAAAAAATGTTCTGAAAGCTTGGGAACTGTTTATAGACCTTTTCAGCAAATGTTGCAATAATTTGTGGTTGTTGTTATGAGTAACTAGTTGGAATATGTGATTGGATCTGAAATTGTTTTTTTTTTCTTTTCTTTCATTACAGTTGGGATTGGGGGGACAAAATCTCACTGTGTTTGAGTTAGTAGCATTTAGTGTTTGAGCACTGTATTTTCATTTCTATTTAATTTTTTATTCTGCTTTTTATTTAATTTATATTTTTGACTATACATTAATTTGTATTTAAAAGGGAATATTTAAAAAGATAAAAATGTGAATGTTAAAAGTCTTTCTGTTATGATTGAGCCTCATGGCTCTGTTACTGACAGACGTGGGCGTAAGACTCCTCGAGAGTCAGATACTCTCGAGGAGCGAGAGAGAAAAAGACTGCGAGACATATTTGCAGCACCATCTGACGAGGAGTCTTTCGAAGGGTTTACGGAGAGAATGGAGGAGGGGCTGGTTAGCTCAGAGGAGGATGAGATGGATTGGACTCGGGTAAGGGAGGAAGTGGGTGCCACTGGCCATGATGGGACAGAAGATGAATGGGGACCTTCAGGATTAGACCCATGGTTTAGCTGGAGGGATGGGACGGGATCCACAGCTGGAGATGCTGTTGGGCGTAGTCAGAGGTGTTCCAGCTCTGACGAGGAAAGTGATGAGGAAACGCCCGGGTTAAGGAGGACAGCTGACAGTGATGAAGATTTGTAACTGGCATAAAATGGGGCTTGAGAGCAATTGCAAATTGCGTTGGGCAAGGTAATCTGGGCAAACGCTTGGGATCCGTGTGTGTGTGGGACGCTTCCCTGAAGACTTGTGTGCTTTCCTGTGCTGTGACGTAAGTTGATTGGAATCCAGGGTCAGACGGCGGGAGGGATTGTGTGGGCATTTGTTTGTGCAAACCTGTGCTTACTCTTATTAGCTTGACCTTCCGTCGTCTTCTTGACGGACGCCATCTCCTGCTTTGAGAACTCGGACTGAACTGACCACGGCTTGTCTTCCCCCCTTCTTGGACTTGGAAAAACTACAAACGTCTGCTTCTGGCTTTGATCTACGGAACGGAACTGGTCTACTCAACTGCTACAATCCTTGGCTGATTTACTCGTGTTGGAGATCCTGTCTGCTGTGTGTGTGGGGGAGCGACGCAAGTTACTCTAAGCACAGTGTTGGCAGCAGAGAGGAATCTGCTGCCAATTAGTTGCATTCTTTGTATCTTTTGTTCCTTGGCTTTCGTTTCGTTTATACCCAGGCTGACGCAAGCAGTTTGTTTTTACCCGGATTAAACTCCGGTTTAATCCGGTTTATCTTTTGAACATTTACTTTTGCCCCTTTTTGCTCCTAAAGGCAAAAACTGCCTGGCCCTTGTGTTTTACGGGCATTTTTGAGTTCTGTAATCTAATAAACTCTGTTACTTTGAATCTTGTGGCGTTCTGTCCTTGACAGATTGCCCAACGCCCATAAAAAGTTTATTGCAGCAATAAACCCGTCAGGAAGACGATGGATGAGTTACGGGCCAAAGTAGACCAATTGCAAACGGCTTTTACCGTTAGTCAAACAGCTCAGGCTGTGAAAGGACATGTTTTGACTCCTGAACGCTTTGACGGAACCAGGTGCAAGTTGCCAACCTTTTTGGCACAAGTGGAGCTTTATTTTTCTCAGCTCAGTGCTCATGCTTTTCCTACAGACACTAGCAAGGTGGCCTTTATTTTGAGTTTGTTGACCGGTCCCGCAGGACAATGGGCCACTAATTTAATTTTGGGAAATGACCCAGTCAAGGACAATTTGAATAATTTCAAAAAGTTGTTAACTGATACTTTTGGGGATCCTCTCCGCACGGAGAACGCTGGGTGGGCTCTGTATCGGTTGAAACAGGGAAAGGGGACTGTTTTGGATTACTTAAATAAGTTTAACCTGTATCGCCACCAGCTGGATTGGGGGGAAAATGCATTCATGCTTTTATTTACTGCCGGGTTAAGTGATATGCTCCAGGATGAATTAGCACGCTTGGAGCCGGCTGAAAGCTGGGACGCCTTAGTAGCTAAGGTGCTGCGTTTAGACGCAAGGTTCGAGGCTCGTAAACACTCAAAAGCAATGTGTGCGCCACCCATGCATGTAACCAGGGCACCTGTGGTGATGGGGGAAGAGCCCATGGAGCTTGGGGTCTTTAAAAAGCTGTCTACAGAGGAAAAGAGCCGTAGGAGGCAGCTGGGCTTGTGTTTGTACTGTGGGAATGCTGGGCATTTTGCCAAAAATTGTAATGTGAAACCTTCCCAGCTTTCGGGAAAAGGCCAGCCCTAGTGCGACGTGAGTCCAACGCACTAGGGCTCCTCAAGCAGTCAACTGAGGGGAGGAAGCATGTTTTCGTACCCATTACATTATCTGTTGGGGGAAGGGAACTTGTTT